>NC_142161.1:2750984-3051649 GCF_024610735.1 Ursus americanus
TATTGTCCAAAAGGGCATTGCTCCATCCCAGGTGTTGCTGACAGCCAACAGTCCAAAACTATGTGGATAGGGTAGTTACAGAAGTCTCTAGCTTTCATTATCTAGTGGTTTCTTGCTTGTTTGTTTGTTTTTTAATGTAGGCTCCACACCCAGCATGGAGCCCAATGCAGGGTTTGAACTCGTGACCCTCAGATTAAGAGTTGGATACCCAACAAACAGCCACCCAGGCACTCCTCATTATTTAGTTCTTGAATTGAGGATGGAATGAGAAGAGAGAAGGAGGCTTCCGATTTGTAGCAGGACACTAGTCAATGGACTACTCTTCGGTGAGAAAGGCCTGATATAGGCCAGGGAACAGGTTGGGGCCCAAGTGGTCTGAGATTCAGTGTAGTATTGCAAGCCCAGAAGGGAAGTGGGGTGAGAATCAAGAACTGGGACAGAAAACATTCACACAAAGTGGGCAATCATGGGAATCCAGGAATTCGGCTACAGTTTGGCAAGTGTGTGGAAGCCGAGGATTCTTACCTTTGGTACATCAGATAATGAGCCAGGGCGTTTTAGATATCCCCCTACTAGCTCCCTCCACACTCTTCTTTCAACCTCCTTTGTGGGGGAGGGTGGAATTTCTACTATTGCTCCCATCTTTTCAAGACTGACTCAGAAACTGGATAGGATGGGGCATGTAGGCTGATGTCTGGTATCAGTAAATGCATTGGGTTACCTGGGTCCCTTGTCTCCTGTGCCTCATTCTAGGTTGTCCATGTTCTTTTACCTTGCTTCATGATCATTCCTCTTGAGAAACCTCCCCTCCCCTCCATCTAAAGTCATAATAACTCACCTGGATTCTAGTCTGATTTTTTTCCAGGCTTCCTCACCTCTACTTGGATGTACCAGCATCATGACTTCAGACTCATCAGGCTTCGTTTACACTAGCATTTCCTCCTTTTCCTAGACACAAAGCTTTGAAATCATTTGAGCTTTTTCTCCCCTTATCTTTCTTCTTCACTTGACTCACGTGATTCAGAACTAGTGAAATAGAACCCTAACTGGTTTCTTGTCCCAGTGTTTTCTCTCTCAAATACACTGCATATAGTATGTCCTGGATACCGGGAAAGTTAATAGAAGAAAGTTTTTAAATGGAAAAAAAAAAAAAAAGAGGGTGAAAGTGACGTGAAAATCCTAGTAGATACAAAACCAAGTATCCTTATTTGCCCAGACAGAGTCTGGGCTGAAGAAGCAACAATGCCGGAGGAGTGGGAAACTGCACAGCAAGATTGTTTAGTGGAATCATGGAATGAAGAGATTTTAGAGATCGTGTCATTCAAACCTTCTTTATAAAGTTCAGGAAGCCAAGGTATATGACACAGTCTGGATAATGAAGAGGACAGCTTTTATGAGAGTGGTTTCCAGGTGACTTATCTGTACGTAGGGACCAAGAGGCTGGCTGGACAAGCATCGCAATTTGGGTCCACAGGCAGGAACGTCCTAACTACTCTTTCAGGGCCATAGACTACATTCCAAATCCTGGCTAACCCCTGGGATCAGGGGCTATATGTGGAAGAGTGTGAATTTGTCACAGTTCCTGGTAATATAGAGCTGTGTGTGTGTGTGTGTGTGTGTGTGTGTGTGTGTGTGTATGCAGGGATATATGTGTATGTCACTAGCAGTGAGATTATAGTCTTTTTTTTCCTCTAAGAGATAGGATGTTCATGATATTGTTGTTATAGCTGATAATTCAAGATGTAATCATCTGTATTTCTGATTAGAATAATGAAAAAAAGTACAGCTTGAAAGTGTACTGAATTAGAATCAGTAACTTAGGTTCCAGCCCCAGAGCAATTGGTGCTTTGGTAATTGTCAGTCCCTTCATCACTTTGAATGCCAGTATCTTAGTCCATAAACTAGGGATATTACTGTACTATAAACATCATAGTGCTAATAGAGTCGTGAGTCCCAGAGCTTGGGATAGTCCTAAGAACCTCCAGGTACATCGGGAAGAGCATGCACTGGTAGTCTGTAAATCACGCTCCAAGGCCACATCCTTTTAGATCAGTGAACTAGATGGTGTCAAATAAGATAGTCTGTGTGCTGTCCAGCGCCCTGAAACCATGTGTGCCACACAGAGGGTTACAAGGTGTATCCCCAGCTACTCTGGCCTAAAATTGCTCCCAAGATAAAGATGTGGGTTCATCTGGATTCTAGCTAGGGCCAAGGTGTTTAGGAGGTTAGGGGTCTTCTAACTATGTACAGATAGGCAATGTGAATCCAAATGCATACTTTTCAAGAAAACGGTCACTGAGGAAAGCCAACTCTCTCATCACTAAGTAAAAACTGCTTGTTTTATGGTGCTTGTTATGTACGAGGCAGTGTGCTAAATGCTTTATAGACATTATCTCATTTAAATGTCAATACAACCCATAAAAAGTGGTCGCTATTATTGTCGCCTTTTTACAGATAAAAAAAACAGCGGAAGCTTAGAAGAGTGAATTTATTTACATAAGGTTACACAGTTTGTATATGTTGAGTGTGTATTCAGTCTCAAATAGGAAGATTTCAAGCCCACTTTATTTCTTTTTCTTTTTTGTGAAGATTTTATTTATTTATTTATTTGAGAGAAAGAGAGAGAGAGAATGAGTGGGGTGGGAAGGGGCAGAGGGAGAGAGAGGAGCAAATTCCCCACTGACACAAGGCTCCATCCCAGGACCTGGAGATCATGACCTGAGCCCAAGGCAGACGCTGAGCCCCCCAGGCGCCCCCGAGCGTGCTTTCTTTGTTATGCTACCTCTCCAATGTAGACCCACCTCCCCGGAGTGGTACGCTTTATTCATGAAACTCATCGCTGGACTCTACAAATGGGAGCGATAAAAGGGTAGAAATGGCATTGGAGGCTTAGAGACGAGGTCCCGAGGAGCCTGATATACAAGCACTGTAACCCCTACTGAGTTGTGAATTTCAGAGACGCTCAGCCAGAGCAAAGGGCTCTTCCTTCCAGTAGTTTGTTTCATTTGCTAGGGTGCGTTGAGCCAGGGATTGTTATGAGTCTGATATATCAGGTGACGCTTTTCAAATAGAGGACCTTGACTGGCCCCTTTACCCTATCAGCGTCATCTGGTCTTATTGCAGACTCAAGGACCAGTCTCTTACTCAGTTCAGCGTTTATGAGATTATTTACCTTATTTTCTTCTGCAGCCCAGGTCACACAGCTCATCAGGAGCAGAGCAGAGTTAAGACACAGATCTGTTGGACCCCAGAGCGCACATTTAGTTACTATCCTATACCATCTTCACCCCCATCGTAGATTACTCTAACATGGTGGCCAAGTATTCCACTCCTCCCGGGACTATCCTAATTCCCACATTTGTTTCATTATTCTTACAAACCATTAAAAGATTCTCCCAAGTCCACTATTTTTTTTCTTTTTTCTTTTTTAAAGATTTTATTTATTTATTTGTTTATTTGACAAAGAGTGAGTACAAGCAGGGAGCGTGGCAGGGAGAGGGACAGAGAGAAGCAGGCTCCCCACAGAGCAGGGGGAGCCCGATGTGGGGCTCGATCCCAGGACCCCGGGATTATGACCTGAGCCGGAGGCAGTTGCTTAACCAACTGAGCCATCCAGGCACCCCTCAAGTCCACTATTTTGACATCCAAGGTTTACTTTGAAATGGCCCGATCACCCAGAAGCAGCACTCAAGTCCTATGTGAGATCAGGTGCCCTGATCTGATTTTTAATATGATTACTTTTTTGACATGAGTCTGTACTCCTCAGGCAGGTCCCATCTTCCAAGACTTATGGACTGCTGACATACTCTTTCAATGTGTTCATGAAAAAGGCCTCCAGGGCAATGGTTCATTTTAACTGTGGCTTTCTGTAGGCAATAATGCTCAAGACATGTCAAAGGGAGCTGGTGCTACTGTCGCCAAGGTCTGGACTGGGAATCAAGGGACTTGTGTTCTAGTCCTAGCTCCCTCTCTGACTGGCTGTTTGAACCTGGGCAAGTCATTCAAAACCTTTGGACTGTGAAGTGAACAATTAATGGGTAGTTAGGAAAGTGGTAACAGCTGTTTTTCTCCAATTGCTAAAATGTAGTAGCAAGCTATAGGCAGGATTGTCAAGGCCATGTTTAGAGCCTCCAGGATTACTGATCCACAGCATGGACTCCTCTTCCCGGGCCTTCACGAGAAGTCGTGAGATGGGATGCAATGCTAAGTGCTAGAGTACCTGGCCATAGTAACTTCTGTAGTGAATTTGGGTAAGTTTTTGTTAGGGCTGCATATCTAGAATGTGGCCACCCAGAATGGCCTCTGACCACTTGCATAGTCTGCTCAAACACGTGTTTGCTACTGTGCAAAGAGCAGGTGGTGAAGCTACCTGTTACCTGAGTCTAGGCAGCAGGGATTATTTAGTGCTAATACTCTTCAATAAATGTTCCGAGAGGTTATGAAAGTTGATATTACATTTCGATGCAAAAGGTGGAAGAATATGTGGGAACAATGTATGAAATCTGTCCATTGTCTCTGTCAAGACCTCTTCCCAATACCTCTCTGTAGGCTGAGAAACAGGGCCACTTCCCTGACTACGATGACTAGACAGGTACTAGGGCACGAGGGTTGAAGGAGCGCTGAATCTCATAGATCACCCCCGTGTCTCCTTGTGTTTGTTGACCCTAACTCTGGGGCCGTACAGCTATTCGTAAACGTGACTTCACCACGTACATCCCAGAGATTGGTTTGGATGTTGATTAATTTGATATCAATGAATAAATACTTGTTGAATGAATGATGAGGGAGTGAAACCAACTAAATAGATACGAGGCTGCTTGTGCATGCAGAGATGCTTACGATGGATCGGCATCTGCTTCGGCTAAGCTGCCTCCCAGGATGAGCAGTTCTATTACAAGGAACTATTGCACAAACCAATGTGTTAGGAAGTGATTTAAAAGGTTTAAAAGTGATTTAAAGGGAGGTGGGTTGATTACAATGTAATCCCATGTAAACTAACCTTAAATGTTGTGTTCCAATTATCTAACGATGCGTAACAAACTACCCAAAACGTGGTGACTTAAAACAACAACTATTTTACTCTATTTCTCATGATTTTATGTGTCACTGGTTTCATTCAAATTCAGGCAGCGTTTAGCTAGATGATTTTTCTGTTCTGTGTTCACTGATGGAAGTTACTTGGTTGTATTTAGCTGGTCAGTGGGCTGGTCTGGAGTGCCCAGGACAGCTGGGTTCACAGGTTTGGTGCCGTGGTGGGGTGGCTAGAAAACTAAGCTCAGCTGAGGCACCCGTATGTGGCCTCTTCTGTGTGGTAGTCTAAGGGTAGTTGAACTTAACTTGGCAGCCTCCAGAGGGAGTATTCCAAGAGTCCTGGGTGGACTGTGCGAAGTTCCTTTGACCTAGGCCCACAAGTCCCAGAATGATACTTCTGTAACATATATTGGTCAAGCAAGTCACCAGGTCATTCCAGATTTAAGAAGTGAAAAATCAGACTCCATTTCTCAGTGGCAGGAGAAGCAAAAAGTTTGTGGTCTACTTTAATCTGTCATACCTGGTAAGGGAGACTAGGCAGAGAGGGAGGGCTTACGGTGGGAAACATCCCTTGAAGGAGGGTGAAGGTAGGTGTTAGTAAATGTCAACAGGCCAGAGACCAAACGCTGGGTTGTTTTGAGTTAGAGGAGTCAAAAGGAAGAATGCCCTAAAGTTCTTGCCACCTGCTGATTGGCTTCTGTGGCTTTCAGATGGCCCAGAAGGGCTGCTTTGGGATGTCAGGTACTACTGAATAAGTGCTTGTCCAGGTATCACAACTTGTATGATGTTTCGAAGTTGGCACTAGTTAGACTGAACAGAAACACAAGCTGTAAATCTAAAGATAATCGTCCACAAAGGAGAACAAATCCATTGGAACCAGTGGCCTTTACATTTCCAAGGCTCTCACTCCTCTCAGGTTCTTATCGAGGAGGCCTGCCCTTCCCAGTTCAAAGTCCTGTCCCTCCAGGTGGTTGTTCAAAGTCCCTTCCCCACATAACCCTGTAGTTTGTTTCCTAGTGGAATATAGCATGTCTCATAATCTGCCTATTATTTTTGTGACTTCTGCATGTGTCTGTCTCCCGCATGAGATTGTGAAGCCTTGAGAAGAATGCATGTTTTATACATTTTACATGCTATCATTTGCACTTGGTAGATGCTTAACAGATTAAACAGTTTTTTAGTTGAAGTGTAGTTGACATATAATATTACAGTGAACAGGTGTTTGTTCAATCAAAATGGGGGAGGACAAGAAGTGTGCAATAAAATGGACAAGAAGAGATGAACAATTTTCACAGGTGGTAGGGCCCTTAATAAAGGGGCTTCAAAGGGCTGAGAGGATGGCACTCCTTCACCCCAGAAAGGAATCGGTTTGGATACTACGATCTGACGAAAGGTTGCTTCAACTCAAGAGAGTGGCTAATTTAGAAAAGCAGGACTCAAAAGAACAAATATTGGCAATGTGCATTTACAGTTGTTCGCTGGAGAAAAAAACTAAATTTGGACTTTGTAAACTCTTTGCCAGTGGACAGATTTTTCTCTGTTGCAAGGCAGAGATAATTTATCTGGGTCCCTCAAAATCCAGCTGAAATATCCCCTAGGGATTAGTCAGTGGCTCTCTAACTGGGACAGAATCAAATCGGGCCCAATAGATATGAAATATATATATGAAATTCAGGTATGGCAGGGGCGTTCCTTATTAAACTACAGTGGGGTGGGCATTTGCTGTCTCTCTGTCTGGGGATCACTCTAGTGCTTTTCCAAATGTGGTCCCAGGATCGGAGATCAGAATCAACATTACCTGAGCAATACTTGTTAGAAATGCAAATTCTTGGGTCCTAGCCCAGATCTACTGAATCAGAAATTTTCAAGGGGTATGAAGGGTGGTAAGCAGCAATCCCAGTTTTAATCAGGGGTTATTAAACTTCAGCATATATCAAAACCTGCTGGAGAGCCTGTTAAAACACCAGTTGCCAGAACTGGCCCCCAGGGTCTGGAAATAACAGACTCCAGGACCCATTCCCCTTGTCAAGATTAGTGCTTCTCAAAGTTTAATGTGAGTGGGAATAATCTGGGAATCTTGTTAAATTATAGTTTCGGATTCATAGGTCAGGGGTGGAGGCTGAGTCTGTGTTTCTAACAAGGTGATGCTGATGATGGTGGTCCACAGCCCATAGTTTCATTAGCAAGACCCTAGGGCAGAGGTTCCCAAACTTGTCTGCACGTTAGTATCATCTAGGGAGCTTCAAAAACCACTGGTGCCTGGGTCCTACTCTGGAGACTGATTTAATTGGTCTGGGGTGTGGCCTGGGTTATGGAATTTTTTAAAAAATTTATTTATTTATTTATTATTTATTTATTTATTATTTATTTATTTATGAGAGAAAGAGAAACTGCGAGTGTGCACGAGTGGGGGCGGGAAGGGTAGAGGGAGAGGGAGGGAGAGAATCTCCAGCAGACTCGCTGCTGAGAGCAGAGCCTGCCACTGGGCTGGATCTCACAACCCTGAGATCATGACCTGAGCCAAAACCAAGAGTCGGAGGCTTAACCACCTAAGCCACCCAGCTCCCCCTGGGTTACGGAATTTGTAAAAGATCTCTAGTGGTTCCGGTGTTTAGGCTTTGCTGGCCTTGAATTTCTTTGTTGCTACAGCTAACCATGAAGTAAACTCTGTATCTTCCTAGTAAATCAGGAAGTGGTGGCCCCTGTTGCTATTATTCCTGCATCATTAGTGTTCTCCGACTGGGGCTTCAGTGCTCATTGGACTAAGTCGGAAGGGCGGCATAGCCTGTCCTTCCGCTGGTAGGGCAAATAGTACCTACAGAGAGCTACAGAGGAGGAGGCCTTGAGGTGGGACAATTATCTGAGGTATCCCCCTTATTCCAAGGGGAGGAGGCCTTGAAGATTTACACCTTCAGAAGGAAGTTATGTGTGCACTCCACTCTTTTCCTCTCTTCTTATTTCTTCTTCTCAATATGCCACCATTTCAGTCTCCTTGCAGGACCTCTTCTTTCCGGTTTCCTAGATTTTTTTCTTTTTTCTTTTTCTTTCTTCTTCTTCTTCTTTTTTTTTTTTTTTTTAGAGAGAGAGTGTGTGGGCAAAAGGAGGGCGGGGACAGGCAGGGAGGGGCGGAGAGAGAATGTTAAGCAGGCTCAATGCCCAGTACAGAGCCCGTCCCAGGGCTCCATCTCATGACCCTGAGATCATGACCTGATCGAAGTTAAGAGTCGGAGGTTTAACCAACTGAGTGACCCAGGCACCCCATGGGTTTCCTAGATCTGGTGTGCCTTCACCAAACTCCTCTCCTTCCCCTATAGATGGACCTCCAATGAGCAGTAATGCACCTAGGGAGTGGATTCAGAAATTTGTGGAGGCTCTTTTTTCTCTCGTAATTTTTAGAGTTATCCGTAGACATTTAATGGGCAGGATTAATGTCTAGCCAAGAGTGCTAGACTTTCAGCAACTGTTCAGGGCCCTCCCGCATAGTAACGTACATGCCTGCATCACTGACAACTTTGAATGATTTACCAATCACTCACGTAGTTGAAAACCTATTGTAATTAGGATCTGATTTTATTTTAAATATCATCATAAGGCATTTTATATATGGTTTAATACATCCTGAACTTTCCATGAAGGCCAGTACTATAAATATTATGGGATGGGGCGCCTGGGTGGCACAGCGGTTAAGCGTCTGCCCTCGGCTCAGGGCGTGATCCCGGCGTCATCGGGCTCCTCTGCTATGAGCCTGCTTCTTCCTCTCCCACTCCCCCTGCTTGTGTTCCCTCTCTCGCTGGCTGTCCCTGTCGAATAAATAAATTAAAAAATCTTTTAAAAAAATAAATATTATGGGATGATCACACCTTGTTTTACTAAAAAATTTGCCAGTAATTGTCATTTTGTAAAATAATTGCCACATCGGCACCTCTATTCATGGTATTTGAATCACCATGGTAACATCCCCATAACATGCTGCATCTGTAGCTGTTATAGTCAAGGTAATTCTATATAGAGCTGCATGTATCTGAGTACTACACTGTATTCTTGAATGTTGTGCCCAAATATTTACATATATAAACACACGGTGTTTTGTTTATTTTTTAAAAGATTTTAGGGGTGCCTGGGTGGCTCAGTCGGTTAAGCGTCTGCCTTCTGCTCGGTCCTGGGATCGAGCTCTGCATCTGGCTCCTTGCTCTGCTGGGAGCCTGCTTCTTCCTCTCCCACTCCCCCCCGCGCCCCCGCTTGTGTTCCCTCTCTTGCTGTCTCTCTCTGTCAAATGAATAAATAGAATCTTAAAAAAAAAGATTTTATTTATTCATTTGACAGAGAGAGAGAGACAGAGAGAGCACAAGCAGGGGGAGAGGCAGAGGAGAGGGAGAAGCAGACTCCCTGCTGAGCTGGGAGCCGGACTGACTTGGGGCTCAATCCTGGCACCTGGAGATTATAACCTGAGCCAAAGGCAGATGCTGAACCGTCTGAGCCACCCAGGCGCCTCCACATAGTGTTTTGTAATAAATCATCTTCCTTCCATTCTTTTATATTTCTTTAGACATTTTATAAATTTTCAAATTGTGTGTGTATTATTTATTATTTATACATTGTAGTTCAGCGTTATAAAGGGGGCATAAAAATATTTGTGATAAGAAGGGAGTGTTGGGACTGATAGGCAGGTAGCGAGGGAAGCATCTAAGGAAAGAAACTGGAATCTGGCTCAATAATTTGAGAAGATAGGATGCCCCCAAGTCGGAGCTGAACCTAAGGTGTTTACCTGACAATGAAGGGTACCTTCCTGAGGAAGGGCATGTTTTCCAGAAGACAGATAATCTCTCTTACCCAAGGTAAGCATATTTCTCCTGCTACAATCTGTTTGGCTCTGGTATTTATGAAATGGCACTAGCATTACCATCCTAAAGGTCACTTGTCTCTTTCCAGAGCCTGGTCCAACCTTCTGGGAAAAGTTCTACTTAGCCTTTCAGGATGGCTCCAAATGGGTTCTTTATGATCCACGGATCTCTCCCAGGTGGACATTGGCACGCTTTCAATTCATTCTGCCTTAATTATTCCATATCTACACCTGCTTACAGGCACTGGTTACACACTGGTTTCACCTGGTCACAGGCCATTAGATTTTCTCTCACCTTTTATTTCCGCTTTCACCAAGTAACTTTAAAATTAAGAGCCTAACTATCTTTGACACCAAGAGAAAAGGATCCCGGAGAGGCAGCGAACACGCCAAAATCCTTCCCAAGAGACGGAGTTTGAGGATACCGCCGGAGAAAGGAGGGACGGGGAGTGGGGCGGGGACTAGACTCGGGTCCCGGAGAGGCTGCCGCGTCCTGGACGCGCGCGGAGCCCCAGCCGGCAGCTCAGCTCCCGCGGCCGCCGCACCCGCCCGGGCAGCGTCTCCCTCCCCGCGCACCGCCCCCCGTGCGCTCCTCCCCCGGTTTCCCACTGGCCCCGGCTTCCTGCTGCCGAGAATCGAGACGCTGCGCGTCAGCCAGCGTCGCCAGCCGCGTGGGTTCCGGGGACGGTCGGGGAGGTAGGAGCCGGTCCGGGGCGCTGGGCTCGGCCGCGGGGAGCCGGCGGGAACGCCTGGCTCCCACTTCGGACGCTCCGGAGAGTCGGGAGGGCTTGGCGCCGGCGGGGAGCCTCTGGCCGCCGCGTCCTCCGGGCTGCTCGGGACCGGGTGTGGGTGTGGAAGGAGAAGTGGGGGAGCCGGCGGAGACCGCGAGGGAGAGGGAGGGGCAGGAGGTGGAAGGGCACGGAAAGAGACCCGGTGAGGATGAGTCAGTGCTCTGTGTGCTCCTCGGAAGGGAGGGTCGCTGCCGTTACCGAACAGAAGGTGGTGTGAGCACGGCTTCTAACAACGGGGTGTGCTGAAGCAGGAGGCATATGAGCCCGCTTAAAAGCGGTTTAATGTGTTAACGCGGCAAGGTCGCCAAGATACACTACGTGCAGAATAGTGTCTAAAGCGGGGTCCTCTTTGTGTAATGCAAATAAAAACAAGACCAGGAGCCGGGGGGGGGGGAGATAAACATGTATTTGTATATATATAGAAAAGTGTCTGAAACTGTTCATACGGAGCAGTTAACAGTGTTATCTCTGGAGAATGGAACTGGACATGGGATGTTTACTTTTCGTTTGCAGTCCAGCTGAATCTCCCTTCACAAACTCTAGGGTGCAAACAATATTTAACTGTGTTTTTCTGTTAACTTAGTTTTTATCGTAAGACTTTTTAAAATTTATTTATTTTAAAAGATTTTATTTATTTGTCAGCGAGAGAAACAAGCAAGGGGACTGGCAGGCAGAGGGAGAAGCAGGCTCCCCGCTGAGCAAGGAGCCTGACAGACTGGATCCCAGGACAGTGGGATCGTGACCTGAGCCAAAGGCAGACGCCCAACGGACTGAACCACCCAGACGTCCCTATTGTAAGACTTTTTATTTTATTTTGTTTTGTTTTGATATATCTTCAGTCAGTTCTGAGATTTCCCACTCCTTTCTCTAGGGGCTTATATAGCAAAGATGTGAGGGAAGTGTGCAGGGCATAGAGGCCATCATTCTTGATGTGATTTGTTCACACTGATGCTCTAGTGTCTGGTGGGGTATCGTCTTTTCTAGCTCTGGACGGTCAGTCAGTCCAAGTCTTGGAAGTATTCTGCATTCCTGTCCCTAAGCTCTTGTACACTAAGATCTAAGTGATCGACTTAACAGACTTATTCCTAAAATACTTACATGTAAATAGGAGATAAACACGTGTCCAAATAAGTAAATACATTCCTAATGATAGAAATTTAAGCATTTTCTCAGGCAGAGGTTCTTAATTTGCAGTTACTGGGGATTCTAGGAGATCCATGAATGGACTCCCTGAAAATTGAGGGCAAAATGGTATATACTCATGTTTTTCTGTGAAAAAGCTACACAGCTCTCACCAGATTCTCAAAAGCCTCTAAATCTCACTGATGAGGCATTATGGAAACAATGGCGAACAGGTGAAAAAGGTGTCTGTTCTCAGGAATTTATAGTCTGCTGGAGGGAAAGACAAACAGGCAACTAGAACGTAAGGAATATGTTCTATGATAGAAGAGGTTTGCTGTCGTGAGAACATAGTGAGAGCCACGGATATTAGACTAGGGCCGGCTGTTGGCAAAGTCTCCTTAGAGGAACTGACTATTAAATTGAGGCCTGCAGAGTGTCAGGAAAGTAGAATTTGGACTGGTAAAGGAGCTGGGGAAGGAAGTGCTCTTGGTAGAAGGAAGAGTGTTTTAGGCATTTGCCTGTGCAAAGGCTGAAAGCCAAGAGAGACCTTGGCAATTCATAAACTTCAAAGAGTGTGTATGATCACAGCTTAGATGGGAGTAGCAGCGAGAGATGAGGCTGGGAGAGGATGAAAAACTAGACTGTGTCTGTGATTCTGGCCATGCACAGGTGAACCAGACAGAGGAGCTCCCTGACCCTTAGGGAGTTTTATTTGAGTAAGGAGAAACAGGGAAGGAGTAGGCAAATAGGCAAACAAAATAATCTTTTATCATGGTAAAATAAACAAGGCGATGTAATAAATGGTGGCTGGGGTATATACTTAGGAGCTCCTGTAGACAGATCTACATACTATGTGCCACATGGATAGGAGGGTTTCAACAAAGGTGGTGGCAGGCAGAATGGAGAGAATTGGATAGATTGGAGAGACACTGAGGGAGTAGAATCAATAGGATTTGGTAGTTTACTGGATGATGATAACAAATAACAATAGCTTCCATTTACTGAACACTTACTAATTACCAGGCACTGTTCTAAATGCTTAATGCATTTCTGTTTATTTCTTTAACAACTCTATGAGGTGGACGTTTATCTCAATTTTGTAGATGAGGAAACTGAGGCACAGAGTTTAAGTAACCAGCCCAGGTAGATTCAAGTTTCCATCAGGATTCAAACTCAAGTCTATTTCACTCTACATCCCTGTAAGCAGAGGGGGGAAAGGAGAGGGAATCGAGTAGAGGAAGAGTGGGAGAAAGATGATACATTTGGGGTCTGGAGTTTTGGGTACCTTTGAGTCATCCAAGTGGAGATGTCCGACAGGCAAATGGATAAATGAATCTGAAGCTCAGAGGAGATCCAGGCCAAGGAACTAATCTGTGAGTTGCCAGCACAGAAATGTTATTTGGGGCCTATCCTGGGGAAGTATATAGGATCAGAATAGAATTCTAAGGAGCTTCAACATTCAGGCAATGGCGGGGAAAGAGCCGCCATGAAGAGGGGGTCAGAGATGTAAGAGGAAAACCAAGACAGTGGCACCAAGGCAGCCAAAGAAAAAAGAGAGTTTCAATGAGAGAGTGAGCAGCAGTGTTATATTCTGCTTGAGAGATGAGGTAAGATAAGGGCCAAGATGTGCCTGTTCTCATAGTAACAAGAATTCCATTGGTTAACCAAGAGGACAGCCTTGGAGGAATAGGGGGGACAAAATCCCATTTAGTTGGTTGAGCAGTGAGTAGGGGACAAGGGAGTTGAGGTTGGTGAATATAGACATCTTGATCAAAACATTTGTTTCTCTAGAGCTAAGAATCTAGAGTCCCAATTACAAGTGTGACCCCTATACTCAGTTGGGATAACACTAACAGCCCTAGGGGGCTCCTTTGCCCATTCAGGAGGAGACATGTCCCTTTTGTCTCCAGCCCCCCCCCCTTTTTAATACTTCTTTAATACTGCTCTTCGGCTTCTGCCTTATCTTTTCCCTACTCCTCTCACTTAGAATGCTCCCTGCATTCTCTCTGTATAATAGTTTCTGAATACATCCTTAGAATGAACCCACTCTTAGAAAAAGAAATATTGGTTGTTCCCTGCCTGCAGGTCACTGGCATTACCAGGAGGACTATGGGAAAGACATAGTCCCAGTGCAAACACACTCCAGTGTAGCCCGGAGCTCATTGCCTGTCTTTCTCTCCTTCTAGGCATGTACTGGCTGGGATCCAGCTATGGAGAAACTCCACGGACATGCATCTTCCCACCTGGACATTCTCTCCGTAGAGAACCGGTGCCTGGCCACACTCCCCAACCTGCAGCCCATGGAGAAACCACATGGGCATGTGTCTGCCCACCCAGACATCCTCTCTTTAGAAAACCGGTGCCTGGCCACACTCCCCAACCTGCAGCCCATGGAGAAACCACTTGGGCATGTGTCTGCCCACCCAGACATCCTCTCTTTAGAAAACCGGTGCCTGGCCACACTTCCTGACCTGAAGACCATGGAGAAACCACTTGGGCATGTGTCTGCCCACCCAGACATCCTCTCTTTAGAAAACCGGTGCCTGGCCACACTCCCTGTTCTAAAAAGTACTGTGTCTGCCAGCCCCTTGCTCCACTGTCTCCAGAGAGCTCCCCTGGTGCAAGCTGATCTGCTTAGCCCACCCTCCGAGCCTCCAACCTGGACGGCCCAGTGCCTCTCGGAGGGGCGAGGCTGTCTGAGCTGCCCCACGGCCTTGAAGTCCGTCTCTGCCAAAGAGAGAGCTCCTGAAACAGCTTTGGTAATAGCCCCAGGCGCTCATCCTGACTCCACCTGTGTCGGATGGTCCCTAGCCGTTGGTGCCACAGTTACCCCTCTGAGCTGCTCTGTGTCTGTACCTTCTGTCCTCAGGTGCCCTTGACCCTCGGGCTGCCCTCTGCGTCATTACTTTTATTGCATATCGAGTTCAGATATTCTGGACAGTAGAGGCAAAACAGAGCCTGTCCCTAGAGAGCCTCTGCTCAGGAGGAGGGGCAGCACGATGCTGCAGGAGCAGCTAATCAGACGCTTTTGAGATCTTATGTCAAGCAGGGAGTGTGCCTGCTATTCCGTGGCCCGCTTCCCTGTACGTACACACGTAAACATATGTCCACTTACACACATCGATACAAACACATTTACCATACAGGGCAGAATCAGTACAAAACACACATTCCTTCTGTACGGACTTGGGATTCAGACTGAGGCAGAGGCGATATTATCTCTGCCAACTATAAGCCATACAGCCTTGGCCAAGACTCAACCTTCTGAAGCTCTGATTTCTTCCGCCTTAAAACGTGGTCAGTGAAAATGTATCTCAGAGGGTCATTGTCAGGATTACTATTGCCATCTTACATTTATTTAGGGCTTTGCAATTTGCAAAGAGCCATAAATATATTATCCCATTTAATCATCGAATGGCACCCTCAAGGTAGTAGGGAGTAGGGAATGAAGAAGCTGAGACTCAGAAGTTAAGCAGTTCGCGGTTGCTGGGGCGTTGATCTGGGACTTGACCCTTTTTCTTCTGAATCCAAAATATCTTAATAGTCTCATAAGAGGTGTGTTGTGAGGGGCTCCAGGCTCCTAGGCTGTGGCATCATTAAGGAGATGAAAACGGGAATATTCCAAAGCATCTGAGCAAAGGCTCAGAAGGTTGAATTGGGAAAGGTGGTGTGAGTGACAGTGAGGGGTCACT
The DNA here is from genome assembly GCF_024610735.1 of Ursus americanus. Classification (NCBI taxonomy): domain Eukaryota; kingdom Metazoa; phylum Chordata; class Mammalia; order Carnivora; family Ursidae; genus Ursus; species Ursus americanus. The sequence continues at coordinate 2,766,461 of NC_142161.1, forward strand.
ATGTCAGCCAGGAGAGCTGGACGCTGGGGTGTGAAGGGGGAGGGAGGAGGAGTTTTGGTGCTGGAAGATAGATGTAGACTCGTTCTGTGCCTGGGATCTGCCTTCAGATCTGTCTGTGTGATTAATAACTGCCACTATCTCTAGGGTCGTTGTTCCTCTTCAGAAGAGAAAATGCCAGAAGAGAAGGAATGGGTAGAGGTTCAAATGCCTTTTTATAATCTAAGCTTGGGAGAGGAGGAGAAGGTGGAGGAGCCTGTCCTGAAGCTCACTGCTGGGGACTCTGACTCTCATCCTGGGCCCACTGACCAGGCCCTTAAGGACAAGAAGGTAAAAGTTCCGGAGTTGGGGAGAGGGTGATGATGATGGAGGGAAGGGTGTGAGGTGGTGTGAGAGGGGTGGTGACCAAAGGCCAAGGACGGAAGGGGAAGAGGGGGCATCACCCAGCTCTTATTTCTCACTCCCTAATCACCTTTTCTAACCTCTCAGTTGAACAGACATCTTTCTGAATGTGGGGTCATTTCTCTCTGCTCTTGATTGCATAAATGGGCCTGAGTGGGTGCTTGAGTTGGTCCTCATTACCTCTTTCATCCTTTCTCCCCTCTCTTTCCTGATTCTCAGATGGTTCTCATAAGCTTGCTGTGCTCCACTCTGACGTCAAAGGGAAACATAGAAGATGCAGCTGACCGGACCTCGGGTACTCTCTTTGAAGTCTGTAGTGAACTTGCCCCCTTGGAGCCTGAATTCATCCTTAAGGTACTGTGGTGTGAAGGAGGGGATGGGAATGGGAAGCTGGGAGGTAGGAACTGTGGCCATGGTGTGGGAGGGGGATGGTGGCCATTTTGGTGGGAAGGGAGTAGGATCTCCGGGTGAGCCTGAGGGCTAGTCCCTGGGGTTCTCTGAGGAGCGGGGAAGGATGAGATTGGGAGAGTATACTAGGGCTTATTTGTTTAGTAAGTACACAAAGCTAGGCCTTGACAGTCATTTCAACAGATGTAATGAAACTTGGATCTGGCTCTTAAGGAGCTTATGATATTGTTAGGGAAGCAGAACACTCCCAAATATTATTTAAACGCAAATGGAGTAATAGGTAGTGAATGTTGCAAAAACAGAAACGGGGGAGGGGGAAGTGTTTTCTGTGAAGCTTTTTGGAAGATGGCAGGTTTAATCAGCAGTTTGAACCCTGGGTAATTTTCGATAGACCTCGATGGTGGGAAACCTAAGTACCTGGTTGACTTGGGAGGTGGTCAGTAGACGCAGAAGAAGCCGTGCTCCAAAGCTGGGTGAGGGCTAGGGTATGGAGGATGTAGCAAGCCAGGAGGCTTGGGCTTTCTATTTTATAGACAATGTGAAGAGCCCAGGAAAGGTTTTATACAGCCGGATTAGGCAAGCACGTTAGTTTGGGGCATGATGCTATGGGACAAGTGGCTGAGATGCCAGCTCTCCCTGCCCTGTGCCCTAGGCATCTCTGTACGCCAGGCAGCAGCTGAACATCCGGACTGTGGCCAACAAAGTGTTGGCCATTGCTGCCTTTTTGCCGGTCTGCCGCCCCCACCTGCGACGCTATTTCTGTGCCATTGTCCAGCTGCCATCTGATTGGCTCCAGGTAGCCGAGTTCTACGAGGTATGGCACTCAGTTCCCTGAGCTTTGACTCTCACTGGTTCCCTCTCCTTTGCTCATTGCATCCCTGTGGAAAATTCTCAGCTAGTTTCACCTCCTCTCAGCTGTCTTTAGCTTTGCTTCCCAAACAGGACAGCTTCTCCCTGGATTGGGTTGGGTTGCCCAATAGGGAGAATATGACTGAGGAGAGCTGGACCACAGTTGGAGAAATGGTCTTATTCTGGACCTTGTGTTTACGATGCAGGAGATGAGAATCAGAGAAGTCGCCGACTGGCCCAGGATCATAGAAATGGTCATTTTAGAGCTGGGACTGGAAACCCCCTCCTTCTTCTGTGCTCTCATTTAACCCTGTGAAGTGGTCTTGCCTTGTTTTAGAATGTCGGTTTGTGTCTCACTTCTGGTGGTCTTTCCTCCCTCTCTGACAGAAACTGGCTGGAGGAGAGGAGGGCAAGCTGGTGCCCCTGCCTGCCTGCCTGCGTGGTGCTATGACCGACAAATTTGCCCAGTTTGATGAGTACCAGCTGGCTAAGTACAGCCCTCGGAAGCACCGGGCCAAGAGACGCCCCCGCCCGCCTCCCCGCCCTCCAGTCAGTCCCTGCTCAACCTGGTCATTCACAGCCAGGACCCTTCTCTCTGGAGAGGAGGAGGGTGGTCAAAGGAACATGGTGACCCTGGGGGATCCCACACTAAGCATCTGACATATTCCTCCCACCAGAAATAAAAGGAGTCCGAGAAGGGCTGAGGAACCAAGTAGAGCTCAGGAAGCAGAGAGGGCAGGGCCTACCTCTCTGGGCTGGCTTCCTTTTGGTAGAAATGGGCTTTGGAACTATTGGAATGGATCTCTCCAAGGACGAGTTCCATTTCCCATTTTGAAATTGCTTCTCCTGTCCCTACAGAAGACAGGGCGCCCATTTTCTGAGACACAAAAATATTTGCCGAGGTACCTTAGGCCTCTTAAAGATGAACAGAAGAAGGTGAGTGCCTTGTTCTGGGGTTCCATATGAGCATGTAAAACCTTTTCTCAGCTAGTATTTAGAAGTGGAATTCTGTTTGGTGTAGAAATACTAATGGTGTGGTAGGAACATGCCAGTTTCCTACCTGGGGAGTTCTCAGTTGTGATTATAGGGTCGGGTTTCAGAGCACTGGGAAAGGCTCCTTTTATTTCCCATTTTGCTCCCCTTGATATTTACTGATGGTGGCATGTCCAGCTGGATAATTGCGTTAAAAATGTATGAAATAGGGGCACCTGGGTGGCTCAGTTGGTGAAGCATCTGACTCTTGATTTCGGCTCAGGTCATAATCTTGGGGTCATGGACTCGAGCCCCGTGCATTGGGCTCCTCACTCAGCAGGGAGTCTTCTTGAGGTTCTCTCTCTCTTCACCCCTCCCCCCACTCTCTCTGTCAAATAAATAAATGTATAAATAAATAAATTATGAAATACCTACCTTCCATAGGAAGTTTTATAAACAAACCAAACCAAACCTTTTGCAGTAATGACAAATAAGGTACTGCCCTTCGTGGTTAAGAGCATAGAATCAGGATTTAGACCTGGGTTTGAATCCCCCCACCAGCACCACTTGCTGGCTGTGCAACCTTGGCCAAATGACTTACCCTGTCTTACTTCATTTTCCTCAGATATAAAATGGGGATAATAGCAGCACCTCATTGGGTATTTCATTGGGTTTTTGCGAAGATTAAATTAGTTACTGAATTTAAAGTATTTCTTTTTTTTTCCTCAAGATTTTATTCATTTTTTGTGTGAGAGGGAGAGACAGAGAGAGAGAGCTCCCACGAGCTGCGGGGAGTGGCAGAGGGAGAGGGAGAAGCAGTTTCCCTGTTGAGCAGGGAGCCTGGTGCGGGACTTGATCCCAGGACCCCGGGATCATGACCTGAGCCACCCAGGCGCCCTGAATTTAAAATACTTTTAACAATACCTGGCACTGAGTAAGTGTCAGCTGTCACCAACATCATTATTCAGATAAATTATTAGGAAAATAATATGGTGGTATTACAAGAGAACACATTCTCAGTTGGTCAGCTGATCGTTTCTCTTCATTCTAATAATATATCCCAAACTTAGCTCTTCGACCATAGAAGATTCCGCCATAGAAGATACCATAGAAAGCCATCTTCTTCCAGGTTTTTCACTCCTCACAGCTTGCATCGTGCTGATAACCTCCATTCACCTCCCCCTCCAAGTCTCAGTGATGTAGATAAGAGCTGCTTTTTCCTTTCTCTCCGGGAACAAGATGTTCTTTGTTCATTCCATCCCTATCTTGTTTTTCACAAGCTGGTTATCCCGTGTTAACTATTGATAGTTCAGTCTTGTATACCTAAAACACAGTGACCCCAAAGAGCTACTATGGTATGTCCCCTGCAGGAGCTCCAATCGCTGGACACTTTTGCCCCCTATTCCTACTCTTTGCCCAGATCTACTTTGGGGCAGGAAACTACCTCATAGGTATAGGAGGTCTGCGGTTCTGATTTCTGAAGCAAGTGACGTCCTAGATTAAAGGGCCGCTGTGGAACTTGGGGATATTTCCACAGTTTGAGGAGACCTACAACGCGGTGCCGGAGCGAAAGCAGCAGCCGAGGTTCACTCTCAAGAAGTTAGTTCGGCGACTGCACATCCGGGAGCCTGCTCAGCACGTCCAAGCCCTGCTGGGCTACAGGTGAGAAGACGCACCCCGAACACGCCTGCCACCTGGGTAACCCCGGGGCTTTTCAGCCTCCATGGCCCCGGAGCGTGTCGTTCCGATCCCAGCAACATTAGTGGCAGGCACCACTGACTGGCTTTGACTGACTGACCTTTTCTTTTCTGAGTTATTTTCAGCTGGCTATGAAATGGTAAGCTTTCCCTCTTCTGTCCCAGATATCCTTCCAACCTACAAATGTTTTCTCGAAGTCGCCTCCCTGGGCCGTGGGATTCTAGCAGAGCTGGGAAGCGGATGAAGCTCCCTCGGCCAGAGACCTGGGAGCGGGAGCTGAGCCTGCGGGGGAACAAGGCTTCTGTCTGGGAGGAACTCATTGGTACAGTCACTCTGACCCTGTATTCCCTTCCTCTCTTCCCCATCCACACCTCTACACGTTAGACCCTGAGTTAATTTCCATGGCCTGATACAGTTATTCTCTTGCCTGGTGGTTGCATCACTGAAACTGATTGGATTTCTGAGGTTTGCCATTGACTATGCCCCAGCAGACCAGTGGTGTCTGCTTTGAGTGGCACTGGTGTCATAGGAAGGTCATTATTCCAGATGTGGTTAGGTGATACGCAAGCCCTTATCAACACGGGACAAAAGTGGTACCTTCTCTCTGATCTCACTTGTGTCATACTGGGTAAGTCATCCAGTCAAGGTGGGACTGGCACGTGGCATCTTGGCATATTGGAATCTCCGCAGGAACCCATATTTCAGACATGGACATTCTAGGTAATCTGCCCATACTGATAAAGAGAAAAAAAATTGAATTAGGAAAACCAAGTTATTTCAGTCTTCTGTTTATCTCTTTTCGTTATTGTTGTTAGTTTATTTTTATCTATAGAAGCCTCTTTCTATTCTCTTTTTTTAATGTCCTCTTCCATTTTTGAAAATTTCAAGTCAACTTCTATCTGTTGAAAAACATCTTGCTGTAGAGCTTTTGACTGCTTGAGTTCTGCAGACTTCATCTTTTGGGGCTTCAGAAGTCCAAGGTTTTTTTTGTTTTTTTTGTTTTTATCTATTTCTCTGTGAACTGCCGCGTGCAGATTGTGCCCAGGGCAGCCCGAATTCTCAGCTGCTTGTCTGTCACTGCTCTCACTGTGTGGTTGGTCGCGGGGGGTGTAAGCATCAGAACCACATGGGAGTTAAACCACACACATGCACACACACACACGCTTGACAACCTCTTCCCCGGCATTTGATACTTCGGGTGGAAGAGGATAAAGCAGCCTGGACGGCAGCCAGGGTGTGTAGCTGATTCTGGTGTGTGTCATCTCCACTTCCTCCCTCTGCCCTTGAAAATTAAAACTGTCATTTATCTAGGCTGAGTCTAATGCCCATAGTTTAATCCAGTGGTCTCCAGAGTTTTTTGGTAATATATTGCACAAAACGTTTTGGAATGCATCAGAATATATGTATATATAATTTAAATAATTTTATACATGAAACTAGTAAATTATGTACTTTAGGAAATACCTAAAATATAATTATACAAATACAGATCTGAAAGTATGTATAAAAAATAAACTATAAAAAATGTAAATAAATATAAGAATAAAATAGAAGACAAAATGTAATTAGATATACAGACCCCTCTTTGGAGACCACAGGGATCATTAATAACTCATTAGCAGTTTTTTGGAATGAAATCAGTGAACTTCTCAGTCTAAAAGATAAATGTTCAATTTATTTTCTAGTATCATAAATATGATATTGCATTTAGGTTCTTATCTAAATGGTCTAGAAAACCTCTCATACATAGCAACAGTTGAGAACAATTTGTGAGCTGACAAAGGATGTAACAGTTCATGAGTGGCCACCCACCGTTTACATGGTGCGCACAACCTAATTGTTCTCTACAGCTTGTGAATCAGAAGTATGACTCAGGAACCGCAGGACTTCCAGAAGGCTGCAAGCTTCTAGCTGCAATTCAAATAAGACTTACATCTTCTTAAAGAAAGGCACCACCACTCTCTGACAAAAGCTGGGCCAGCGCCTGGGGATGGGGTCGGGGGCTGACAGGCCATGTCTCTACAGTGGTCTGAATGTGTTTCGCTTGTCTGAAAGAAAGAAAGGATTTTCCCAATATTTACCATACCAATCGCACCCCTATGGTCACTCAGTCTGTGTGTCGTATGGTACATGGTGCAGATGAGAGTTCAAGTTTGTGGAGGAAGAGTAGGGTTTCCACAGTACGAGGGTGTCCGTAGAGCCCATCACTCTCTTTGGTTTCTGTGTAATGACTTACCAAACTTGTCCTTGAATTGTAAGTGGATTTAGAATTATTAATCAGTCTTAACCAAACTAGCCATCTAAAATAGACATAAGGGGCGCCTGGGTGGCTCAGTCCTTAAGCGTCTGCCTTCGGCTCAGGTCATGATCCCAGGGTCCTGAGATCGAGCCCCACATCAGGCTCCCTGCTCAGTGGGAAGTCTGCTTCTCCCTCTCCCTCTGCTTCTCCACCTGCTTGTGTTCTCTCTCGCTCTTTCAAATAAATAAATAAATAAAATCTTTAAAAAAAACAAAATAAAATAGACATAAGACATTATTATTACGAAACTATGACTTGAAGATGATGCTAATATCCCAGAACAAATGGACAATACGAAAGTGATAGGCGTGAAATTCTGCTCTAGTGCAAGTCTTTTTCGCCTCTATTTCAATGAAAAATAATGACTATTTGATCAGATGTCACAAGAATTTTGCCGGAAAACTCAAAAATTACCAGGAAGATTATTTGAAATGTCAATTTACATACACTGTTATTAAAGGTGAACCTTACCTTAGGTTATGTTGTGTCTGGAAACATTAACCCGATGATTACATGTATACAATTTATAAATAGATAAACTTACACTAAGAAATTTCACATTTTACCATCTAAAATATTCGGAAATCATTACTCTAGATTAGAGAATATATTTTTCCAGTTGAGCCCAATCTCATGGCTGGACCAGCAAACAAAATAGTAGTAGGAGTTGTTTATTCAGACGGCCATCTCGTCAACAATGTTATATAAATCTTGCTCCACACTTTAGGCCAATCCTGTTTTTATCTTTCCAGAGCTCTAAAACATTTTGAGTAGGGTAGGTCATACGTTAGTACCCCACGGCCTCCATCCTGAATTTTCTAGGTGGCCTCTGAATGTCTTGCCCTGGCCTGTGACCTCTCTCACTCACCCTTGGTCTGCCTTCCTCACCCTGTGCCTGACCTTCCACAGACAACGGGAAGCTGCCCTTCATGGCCATGCTGCGGAATCTGTGCAACCTGCTGCGGGTGGGGATCAGCGCCCGCCACCACGAGCTTGTGCTGCAGAGACTCCAGCATGAGGTACGTGGGAGGGGCAGGGGCCCTGGAGGTGGTGCGGGGATGCTGCTGCGTCTTCCTCGTGGCTGGGGAAGGTCACGGCCACGAGCTAGCTCCGTGTGGGCTGTAGACAGGTATGGAGATATGGATAGGTTGGCGGACACAGATCTGGGGAGATGAGCCCCAGAGAACTTTCCTTGGATCACTGATTTACCAAGAAGTGGCACTTCTGTGATGTAACTGACTTCAGAGGGAGTCTGATATAAAAGAAACCAGGCTCCTTCAGTACTTCATTACTTCCTCTCCTTTTTTTCCCTCTTATATTCTCACCTGACAGCTTTCTTTTTTCTTTATTCTTCTCCACCTCTCTCTGTGTCTCTTCTCCAATATCCATTTTATCCTTCCTCACTTGCCCACAAATCTAATAGAGTGGTTATCTCGTATGCCTGGTCCCTGAGGCCCCTGCTCGCCCCCGATCCCACACTCCCCGGTGCTTTGCTCACGACCCCTCCCTTGCTTTCCAGAATTCGGTGATCCACAGTCGGCAGTTCCCTTTCAGGTTCCTTAACGCCCATGATTCCATCAATGACTTGGAGGCCCGACTCAAAAGTAAAGGTATTACCTATCTTCCGAATCCTGTTTGTCCCTTGAGTCTGAGAGTAGATGAACTAGGAGCATTGGTATGTTTCAGCCTCTTGTCTTCCGGTCTCAGGGTGTGGGGTGGGCAGAGGTCAGACATTGGCCGGCCCAAGGGTCAGGGCTTAGGACAGGTATTGGTGGGAGGACAAAAGGAGGAAACCGAAGCTGACTGACACTGACTCACTTCCTTACCTGTCGCCACACAGCATTGCCACCCCCTTCCAATACAAAACTGATACGTTCGATAATGACTAGAAACGCAAAAAAGGACAAGAATTGGACCTATCGAAGGTATCCTCACCCCCCAAGTCGTCGGCAACTTCGGACAACAATGATGATACCGGTGATATATGAGCAGCTCAAGTGGGAAAAGCTGAAAATACAAAAGGCCAGGTGTGTGTGCGTGCGTGCGTGCGTGCTATGCTGTCTGGGAGCAAAGGGTGGGCAACAAGAGGTACCCTTGCAGGGCTTGGGAGTCATCTGGGAGCCCCAACTTTTATTCTGTGAAGACCTGCTTGCCCCAGTGGCTCAGGCTTGCCTGGTTCCAACTTTCTTTGCTTAGCAAACCTTGTCTTTAACATCATCCTGTGAAGAAATCATGAGGAAAAAAACTATGTTTGGGCCTCCACTTTATGACCCGGGATTGTTTTATCGGTTTCTGTGGGTTCTATGAATCTGTGCAGCGTTCTCCTTTCTCTCAGTGTGTGCTGGTGTCCTCTGCTCCTGCTCTGGTTCACCTTCTTTTTCTTCTCTATGATATCTGTTTGTTCTTTTCATTTCTCTCTCTCTCTCTCTGTCTTTATTTTCTGACCCACTTGCTTTCTTTTTTTGTCATTGTTTATACGTATAGTTGTCACCGAGCAGACTCAAAGTCAGACATAAAACCTGTTCTGTAAGGTTGATGAAGTCCCAGCACTCAGTCCTTTAGATACTTCAACAGGATCTTCATTCAAGACGAATGCAGGGCTCGTCTAACCTACTAGTGAATCTGTGGCTGAACCCAGTGCCACTTAAAAGTCAGGCCTGGGGTCCAGTCCAAGCAGCGTGCCTTTGCTGGCCAGTTCAGTAGCCATTAGCCACATGTGGCTAGTTGGAACTGAGTTGTGCCAGATTTTGAGGACAGTATGAAAAAGGATGTAAAATAACTCCTCCGTAACTTCTGGATTAATTACATGTTAAAATGAAAATAGTTTGGGGCGCCTGGGTGGCAGTGTTGTTAAGCGTCTGCCTACGGCTCAGGTAGTGATCCTGGCGTTGTGGGATCAAGCCCCACATCAGGCTCCTCCGCTATGAGCCTGCTTCTTCCTCTCCTACTCCCCCTGCTTGTGTTCCCTCTCTCGCTGGCTGTCTCTCTCTGTCAAATAAATAAATAAAAAATCTTTAAGAAAAATTAAAAAAAAAAAAGAAAATAGTTTAGTGTGTTAAATCAAATGTCATATTAAGTTAATTTCTCCTGTTTTTACTTTTTTCCTGTGGCTACTAAAAATTTTTAGTGACATGTGTAATTTTAATTTTGTTTCATTAAATGTAACTTAATTCTATTGGATAGCACTGGTAGAGAATACTGAATTTTCTTGATTAAAAACATTATTATGAAAAAATTTTAAACATGCACGCAAGTAATGAAACTCCCGTAAAACTATTAGCCACGTTCAGTGATTATCTAGATTTTGCCACAGTTCTTTTAGGGGTCCCTTTCTTCTTTTTTCTCATAAGATGTTTTTAAGAACAAATGCCAAATAATATGATACATTTTATTTCATCCCTTCCTATTTCACAAGTGTCTCTTAATACATTTTATTATGTAGTTAGAATGTCACTAATATACCTAATAATAATAATAATAATAATAATAATAATAATAATAATAATTCCTTGGTATTATCGTTTATAATCTAGTCCATATTTAAATTTCCCAATCGTCTCAAAAGTATGATTTCACAATTTTATTCAAATCAGAATCCAAACAAGACATACACATTACGTTTGATTATTAACTCTCTTATATCTCTTTTATTCTTTTCACCATCTCCATGCCATTGACTTACTATGGAAACTGTCTTCAGGGGCCCCACAGAGTGTCCCACGTGCTGGATTTATCAACCTCTTCATGGTGTCTTCTAACTTGTTTCTCTATTTCATGTGCTGAGGGCGTTAACTCTAAAGGCTTATATAGATTCAGATTTCACTTTTTTCTTCCTTGCAAGAATATTTCATAGGGGAGCCTTCGTACACTGTAAATGAGGCCACCAGACTCTTTTTTTTAAACCTTGTAATAAGATACAGGGTCGGGAGGCACCAAAGGTCTGGTGGTCCTACTCGTAGTGATGCTAAGACTGATCCGTGCTTTTCAGTGGTTGTAGCCTGATCTCTTCACTGTAAGTTGATGGTTGATCCATTGGGGATCTTTGCCTGAACCAGTTCTCTCGTTAGCAGTTCTAGAGTGGGGGTTTCCTATCATTGCCCATATTTATTAGCTGGAACCCTAAAAAGAACCTGTCTTATCAACTTAAACTATTCAGTTACCCTGAAGTAGAAATTCTACTGGGAAGGTGGGATGAATGTTCCCTTCTTTCCTCTTTAATTGTCAGTTTTCAGAATAGGAGTTAGTATTTGTTCTTTAAAATACAATTAAAAAAATATGTAGCAGGTAAATCTTGCCTCATGAAGTAAGTATGGGGTGATGTGGGAAGTGTGGCAGACGATCTCAGAGAGTGGGTCTACGGATGACTTCCCCTCTTCTGCCACAAGAATGGGTAGTAGAGGCCTATGGAATGGGAGCCCGGGAAGCTCTGCCCCGGTCTTCCCTACGGGCAGTGGAGGCGGGCCCTGGCAGGGGCGGGAACACTCAGTGCGGGAGTGCCAAGTTCTCATCTTCCCGGCTGCCTCGAAGTGGCAAACAGAGGAGCCCCTGAGCCCTTCTGTCTGTGTCTTTTCTGCCAGCAGACGGGGGAAATATGATGGTGAGATGATGGCTCGGTACCGGCAGGCGCTGGAGACAGCTGTGAACATCTCCGGGAAGCACAACCTTCCCCCGCTGCCAGGCCGCACTGTCTTGGTATATCTGACGGACGCGGGGACAGACGAGCTCTGTCGGAAGAGCAACCTACAAGGGGTAAAAAATAAATAAATAAAAGGTGGGGGGTTAGTAGGATGTTGGGGATCCTGAGAACTGTCCTGTTCCCAGACATGGTTTTCCCGAGGAAGTACTCAGAACGGAAATAAATGGCATGCATTTGCTTCCCAGTATCAGACCTTGTTCCTAGGGGCAGTTCCTAGAATGCGGCCTCAAGCCTGCTCACGGATTATAATACTGCTGTATTTCACATTGGACTGGTGCTTAATTCTCTCTTAATTTCTGTCACCGAAGTATGCCTCATTTTTACTTCCCTACATCCCAGTGTTGAATTTGGGCAGGAGTCCTGGCCCTGCTCCACCTTCTTCCCCAGCCAGCTCTTCCTGAGAGCTGCTGAAGCTGTTCCTTCCGAACTGGGGATTTGGGCCCTTTTCCCCAACCAATGGAGGTGTTTGACCTCCAGGGCTGGATGGCAAAAGTAGGTTTCAAAATAGGGGAGCTGGGGCACCTGGCTGGCTTGGCTGGCTTAGTTGGGAGAGCACGCAACTCTGGACCTCACGGTGGTGAGTTCAAGCCCCATGTTGGGCATGGAGCTTACTTAAAAAAAGGGAGGGGGAGCCGTATTTCACTGTGATGTTTGTCCAACCAGCGCCCCATAAACTATGTGCTGCTGCTGATTGGGATGATGATTGCCCGGGCGGAGCAGGTGGACCTCCTACTGTGTGGACGAGGCACTATGAGGACCGCTGTGTTTAAGGCAGAAGAAGGTATCCTGAAGACGGCCAGCATACTCCAGACCCAGGTCCAGGTCAGACACCCACCCCCGCCATGCAAAAATGCATGAATGGGCACAGCCTGATAAATCAGGAAAGGCTTGTATGTATACAGTTCTGAAGATTTCCCAAGCAGAAAATGGTGTTTGTTGCTTACTGGTCATCTCCTGTGCCAGCAAGGAACATGAGACTCTTTCCTTCAGGATTTGGACGAAGAAGGTGAATGGTCCGTGAACACTTTTGGGAAGTATCTGCTGTCTCTGGCTGCCCAAAGAGTCCCTGTGAGTACTTCCCAGTCCCTGAGAAACCCTTGCCCCCCCCCCCCCACTTTTCCTTCCACCATTGATGTCTCTACTTTCTCAAAAGTCATCTTTCAAACTACGTACAGTACTCTGCTCCCAGCTGGCTGTAGCACCCTACCTAGTGGCGTGCTGGTGAATGCTTAACAACCAGCTCTCTGGAAAAAATAAGCCTTGGTTAATAGCATTTGCTTATCTCTGTGGTGTAAATACTCCCATCATTAGCTGATTTCAAGTTGCCAACATGCTATCAGTGGGCATAGTTGGGAAGCAATGCTCGGTAGCACATATGGTATTTCTACGATACAGCTACAGTAGATGTAAATAAGACCCAGAGGAGATAGTGGTAAAATGTAGCAAAATAATTAGGAGGTGATGAGCTTTGAGTATATAAAAATAAAGGCAACAGCCTTTATTTTTAATATAATTTAAGTTTATACAATTTAATGTTTAATGGTGGCCATGTTTAACAAATGGCTCACAAAATTCCTAAAAAATTATTTTAATATTTTTAAAAAAGATTTTACTTATTCATTTGAGAGAGAGAGAGAGAACACAAGTGAAGGGGAGAGGCAGACGGAGAGGGAGAGGGAGAAGCAGACTCCCCACTGAGCAGGGAGCCCGATGTGGGGCTCCCTCTTAAGACCTGGAGATCATGACCTGAGCCGAAGGCAGATGCTTAACCATCTGAGCCACCCAGGCGCCCCCCTAAAAATGTATCCATCAGCTCTTGTGAGCCTGAATGAGCCAGCTACAGCACGCCACCTCCCTTCCCCCAGTTTCTTGCCTCTCCATATTGGGGTATAGTGGCTTCCCCCCTTCTAAGTGCTCTCTGAAGAGGCACTTTCCATTCCCCTCAGAGCCATCCTAATCTGCTAATCCCCAGAGATCTTTTCTTCTGATGTCCTGAGTTTGTTAACATTCCTTCTGTCCTCTGCTCCCTGATCCCAGCCCCTTTCTTTTCATCTTACAGGTGGACAGGGTCATCCTCTTTGGCAACAGTATGTATAACAGACTGGTAAATGAGGCCAAACAGCTTTTCTGGCAGCATGTGAATTCCAAGTGCCTCTTTGTTGCTCTCCCCCTAGAAAGGACATGTAACACGTAAGAATGCTCAAACTCCTCGTCCAGTGCCAGAAGATAGGTTTCCAGATTTCCTCTCTACCCCTACTGTACTTTGGGACACTCCCACTCACCAGGCACGTCCCTATCTCTGCCTCTTAAGTACTAGAGCCTTCTCTGAAGTCTTCAGCCTAGCGCCATGCCCCTTTGTGAGGGTCCACTCCAGCCCCAGCCTAGCACATAACCCTATTAAAAGTGCAGACGTGGGGTATCCATCCTAGAAAGCAGTGACTGTGTTCCTGGCACTGTTTCTGATGGGTCGTGGCTGCTTCTTCCTTTGCCAGATTACCAGATTCGAATCCCAATAACGTGACACTCTCAGGCTACACTGACGGGATACTGAAGTGAGTACAGAATGGACACGGAAGGGGTTGGAGGTTTTGTTAGAACATCTTTCAGAGATTACCTGGCTTCTACTCCCTTTACTTCTCTTTTTAAGCAAGATAGAAGCTTATTCCTCTTCTGCAGCTGTCCTGGTATAGTAGTAACAGTGTGAGGGGGGCCCAGGCTCCTTCTGTCTTATTGCTCCATCATCCTCAAACACTCTGCTTTCACCTCATGGCTCAAGACAGCTGCGCCAGCTCCAGCCCTCATTTTTGTATTACATCTAGTGGGAAGAAGGAAAAGGGACGGGAGTTTGCACAGTTTGCTTGTAAGAGTCGTGCGTGGCCTCTGTTGCATTCTTGATCCAGAGGAAATCTCATGCTATATTTATTTATAGATGCCAAAGTTACAGAAATCTTTTTACTTTGTCTTTCTCTCCATGTTCTCTCATTTACTTGTTTTCTCTCCTACCTTTTCCTTTGTATGCCTCCATTGCCCTCAACTGCTATTAGGAAGACTCATACCCATTCCTCCTTCTCCAGGGAGATTTTATGGCTGATACAGAGCTGATGAGGCTCTGGAATGGCCTTAATCTTTAACCTTTACTCTTAAGCTTCGCCAGCCTAATTGCCCCGGCCCGAAAGAAAACCCACGATAGGCACGCATAACAGGAGGGGCTGGAGCTGGGTTTCTTCTCTCTTCCTTCATCCCCGTGGTTCTGCATTCTGGCTTACGTCTGCGTTCACTGCTTATGGCTGTCTTCTTAAGGAGCTCTGGTTAACTGGGTGACCTTCCCCGGCTGTAGCTTTGTCCCCTGCCCCTTGGAAGATCTGATTCTGCCTCTGGTATTCACTCTTACTTATTTGGTCACGTTTTTGTCAGGTTCATTGCAGAGCGTGGGGCCTCCCGTCTTCTGGAACATGTGGGCCAAATGGACAAAATATTCAAGGTTCCGCCACCCCCAGGAAAGACAGGGGACCTGTCTCTCAGGCCACTGGAAGAGAACACTCTAGGCCCCTTGGCTCCGATTTCCCAGCCTCGGTTAGTCTATGTTTCCATGCCTCTTTGAGTCGGGACAAGCTGTGGGCAGGGGGCTGCATTTCTGGCTGTCGAGATGCCGCTTGTTCTACTCACCGAGGGGTGCTTCCTCTTTCCCAGGTAGGGATTTCCCTGACAGAGGAAGCTGTCAGCTTATGAGCGAACTCCTCTCTCTACTGGGGAAGGCGGTCAGACTGTGAGGTGGGCTCAGGCAGAGGGCTCAGGAGAATAGGCTCTGGCTTTCTCAGGACAGCTTTGCCAAATAGTAGCTCGAATCTTGGGCTAGTTGTTCTTCATTTCTTAAAGCTTTAGTTTTTCGATTAGTAAAATGGAGATAATGATGGTGCTTTCCTCACAGTGTTGTAACGAGCACACCGTGGGCAAGTAGTGTCTAATAGTCAGCTGACCAAGGAGGGGGTGTGAGAAATGGCAAGTAGGGTTTAGTTCCAGGGCTCTGCAGTTGAGGCTCTGAGGCCTACTGGACATCCCCCTGCTGTCTGTCATACCTTACTCGTGCTGGCCGGTGCTAAAGGGTGATCACGGCCGCGTCTGTGGAATTGGGCTGTGAGGCCCATCCCTAGACCGACCCCAGGCCTCTGCTTACCCCCAGATGGCGCAGCCTCCGGCTTTTCATTTCGTCCACTTTCCGGGACATGCACGGGGAGCGGGACCTGCTCCTGAGGTCCGTGCTGCCGGCACTGCAGGCCCGAGCAGCCCCCCACTACATCAGCCTTCATGCCATCGACCTGCGCTGGGGCGTCACTGAGGAGGAGACCCGCAGGAACAGGTGACGGGGCCACAGAGAAGAGGAGCCAGGTCAGGGATGAGGGGCTCGAGCAGTAGAACTGCAAGGAGGGCTGAGGGCCTATGGCAGGGGGAGCTCTTTGGACGCTAACGAGAGCAGCCTGCCCTCGCTTTGCCCAGTTGTGAGCCAGGCCCTATTTGTACCTGTATTCCCTGATCTGATGCCTCCATCACCGTGTCTGCAGACAACTGGAAGTGTGCCTGGGGGAGGTGGAGAACGCGCAGCTATTTGTGGGGATTCTGGGCTCCCGCTATGGACACGTTCCCCCCAACTACAACCTCCCTGACCATCCTCACTTCCGCTGGGTAAGGCAGACAGCAGGGGTGGAGCAGGGTCTGGGGAGGAAACAAAGGTTGGGGCAGCGGTGGAGAGAAGCCCCAGTGTGTCGGGAACCTTGGGACTATGCACAGGAAGCTTCTTGACACTTGAAGTGAAACCCAGGCAGAAGATTGTGCAAGTGGCCACATCCCAGATGAGGGGATTCCTTTGAGAAGTATCTTTCAGTTGGCCAAGGGATGCGAGGGGTAAGAGGGTAGGTCTGTTTAGGTTTTGCTATCAGACGGATCTGGGTTCTGATCTCCCTTCTGTCATTTGCAGATTGTGTGACTTGGTGGGACACGGCTTTTCCTAACCCAGCCTCAACTTCCCCATGTATTGAAGAGGAACAGTGGTGTCTATACTGCAGGATTACTATGAGGATTAGACATCTGTTTTTAAAAATGCTCAACATATGACAGGCATTCAACAAGTGTTAGCTATTAGTTATGTCTTATTGGCTTGTGTCTGAGATGCAGGAACCCTGGATTTTGGCAGGTCTCGAGGGAGGCGTTAGTGTGACCTGGGACTGAGTCCACCTGTCCTCTGCCTTCTCTCCGCAGGCCCAGCAGTACCCTGCAGGCCGCTCTGTGACAGAGATGGAGGTGATGCAGTTCCTGGACCGGGGCCTGCGCCTGCAGCCCTCTGCCCAGGCTCTCCTCTACTTCCGGGATTCCAGCTTCCTCAGGTACCTGCTCTCAGCTCTGGGCCTCTCGGCTCGGTGGCCATATCTTCTCTCCCTGGCATTCAGAGTGTAGGAGGGAGGAGGCTGGAAGGGAGCACGGGGCTTGGAGAGCTGGCCTCGCGGCACCAAATCAGCCTTGCCGCTGAAGCCAGGAGATCTCCACTTGCGGAGTTTCAGGGAGCCACAGCCAGGTCCGACGGCTGAGGGTGAAGAGAGGCTGAGGTCTGAGGGTAGCTCCACTCTTGGGGTATCTTTGGGGGTCAGCTCTGTGCCGGATGCATGGAAATCTGACTTTACTTCTGAGTCTGAAGAGGCTGCACATCGGATCTCAGAACTGAAGAGCTTCCTGAGCAGACAGCAAGGGATTACCTGTCGCAGGTGAGCAGGGGGAGGGAGAGCCCCTGCAGGGAGAGATGTGGGGAGGGGAGCCAGCCCGCTCTGACTCTGCTTGTGCCCACTTTGCTCGTAGATACTCCTGTGAGTGGGGGGGTGTGGCAGCTGGCCGGCCCTATGCTGGGGGGCTGGAGGCGTTTGGGCAGTTGGTTCTGCAGGATGTGTGGAATATGATCCAGAAGCTTTACCTACAGGTCAGCGGGAACACCTGTGGCCAGGGGAGTGGAGAGGGGGTAGGGTGGTCTGGGAGTCCTGGGTGGGAGGTGACTTGGTGGGGGCTCTGTGAGTTTTCAGGCCTGGGGGTTCTGGGGGCATGGAAACATTGTCAGTTACTGTCCCGTGTGCCCTCAGCCTGGGGCCCAGCTGGAACAGCCAGCGTCCATCGCAGATGATGACTTGGTCCAGGCCACCTTCCAGCAGCTGCAGAACCCACCGAGTCCTGCCCGACCGCACCTTCTTCGGGACACAGTGAAGCAGCTAATGCTGCACCGAGGGAGGCTGAGCCTGGTGACTGGGCAGTCAGGACAGGGCAAGACCGCCTTCCTGGTACATAGTCCCAGAGCCCCGGGTGGGAGGAAGGGGGCCCGGGGAGTCATGCATGGAAAATGCACCCACGTTTTCTCTTTGCTTTCCATGCAGGCGTCTCTTGTGTCAGCTCTGCGGGCTCCCGATGGGGCCAAGGTGGCCCCCTTCGTCTTCTTCCACTTTTCAGGGGCCCGCCCAGACCAGGGTCTTGCCCTCACCCTGCTCAGACGCCTTTGTGCCTATCTGCATAGCCAACTGCAGAAGCCGAGTGCCCTCCCCACCACCTACCGGTGTGTATCCCTCATTAGCCCAGCCTTGGTGATGCCACAGGCCACCGCCCGCGTGTCTCCCTCTCCTGCTGACCCTGGTGCTTACCCTGCACACACAGGGGCCTGGTATGGGAGCTCCAGCAGAGGCTGCTGCCCGAGTATGCCCAGTCCCTGAGAAGCGGCCAGACCCTGGTTCTAATCATCGATGGGGCTGACAGGTTGGTGGATCAGCATGGGCAGCCCGTCTCAGACTGGATCCCAAAGACCCTTCCCCCGGTGAGTGAGAAGGAGGTGGGGGTGGGAGGCCGTAGTGGGGAAGGGGGCCTCTCCAACGTTGTCCTCCTCTTTCTCCTACCTCCTCCTTCTTTTGCCCAAATACCGCAGCGGGTGCACCTGGTACTGAGCGTGTCTACTGATGCGGGCCTGGGGGACACCCTTGAGCAGAGCCAAGGTGCCCATGTGGTGGCCCTGGGGCCTCTGGAACCATCTGCCCGGGCCCGGCTGGTGAGAGAAGAGCTGGCTCTGTACGGGAAGCGGCTGGAGGAGTCGCCTTTTAACAACCAGGTTGGATGTAGGCCAAAGGCTGGTGGGTGTGAGGACCCAGGGTGAGGACCGCGTGCGGCCCTGCTCCTTTGTTTCTGAAGGAGCTCTGTGCCAGGGGAAGCTGTCGATAAGATAACTCAGAACCCTTATAATACCAGCCAGCCTTTTCTCCCTGGCGAATGGCCTTCCAGGGCCTGTCTCAATGAGGGGAGGAGTAAGGCTGTGGTTATTGGGTGGGCTAGGCTGAACCACGGGGGCTTTCTGGAAAGAGGGGCTGGCTGGCAGAGCAGTAGAGGGAAGGGACGGCTGTGTTCTGAGGTGAGGCCATCGGGTGACGCCTGGTGGGGACTCTCAGAGGAGGCACTGCGCTGCCGTGGGCTCGGCGGGCGCTCGGGGTGGAGCTCCGGGGGACTGAGGGCTGCACTCGGCAGGCTCTCTGCTCCCCGCACTGAGCCCCCTTTGTTTCCTCAGATGCGGCTGCTGCTGGTGAAGCGGGGGTCCTCCCTGCCACTCTACCTGCGCTTGGTCACCGAGCACCTGAGGCTCTACACGCTCTATGAGCAGGTGGCTGGGGACGGAAACCCTCATTTTCTCAGTCCTAATCCTCTTCCCAGTCTTCATTCGGCCTCTTCCACCCCCATCCCTCTACTTTTCCTACCCTCATCCTGTCCCACCTCGTAACCACCATTCCCCATGCTTAGCTCACCCCTACCCCCTTCTCCCGACCCTTTCTCCTCTTCTCTTCATCCTTTCCCACAGGTCCTCCTGCTGCCCACTCCCCTCCCCACAATGAAAGCTGCCTCTTCTCCTCCCCCCACTGGCTGCAGCCCAGTCTCCCTCCTCTTCCAGGTGTCTGAGAGACTCCGGACCCTGCCCGCCACGGTCCCCCTGCTGCTGCAGCACATCCTGGGCACCCTGGAGAAGGAGCATGGCCCCGATGTCCTTCCCCAAGCCTTGGCCACCCTTGAGGCCACACGTAGTGGTCAGTGGTTGGGGCGGGATGGGAGACATTAGCTCAGTTATGGTCTCAGTGAGCGATGTGAGGAGGGCCAGGTGTCATGGGAGGGTTATGCTGTGTGACCGGTTTGGTGAGAGCCTCAGAGAGCTGGGGTTTTCAGGTCTGACTGTGGACCAGCTGCATGCAGTGCTGAGTGCGTGGCGGATACTTCCCAGGGGGGCCAACAGTTGGGAAGAAGCAGTGGCTGCTGGCAACAGTGGGGAGCCCTACCCCATGGGCCCATTCGCCTGCCTCGTCCAGAGTCTGCGCAGGTACAGCGGCCCCCAGTCGGACTCCCACCAACCTCCGGTGCCTTCCCATCTTTGAGCCAGGGCCCCATGAGATCCTTTCTTCATCCTACCTTCCCTGGGTATAGCCCCTGAAACCTGTCTCCCAGGCCCTGAATGGGCTGCCACTCAGTTTACCGCTCTATGGGGTGGACACGGGAGCCCACAGCTATTGCCAGGTGCTCACTGACAGGCCTCCTCCCCTCCTCTCCTGCCCCCTCTCCCTCACATGAGGACAGTCTGCTGGGGGAGGGCCCCCTGGAGCGTGCTGGTGCCCGGCTCTGCCTCCCTGCCGGGCCCCTGAGGACAGCAGCTCGATGTCGATATGGGAAGAGGCTGGGGCTGGAGAAGACGGCACACATCCTCATCGCAGGTGATTGCGGCCCGACTGGCCCGAACCAGCCCCGGGGCACTGAGAGTGGGGCCTACGCCTGGAGGCCAGGACCACCCACGGGTGCTCCCATGGGGCTGGCCCCCTCACCTGCCACCCCAGAGTGCTGTGACCTGTGGGATGCGATCTTTGGAGATGCTTTAGAGCGGGGCCCGTCTCAATGTCTGTTCTGTAACTCACACCTGCAGCTCAGCTCTGGAAGACTTGTGACGCTGAGGCCTCAGGCACCTTCCGAAGTTGCCTTCCTGAGGCTCTGGCAGATCTGCCTTACCACCTGGTTAGTCTCGAGATCCCATGGGCTCCTCCTCCCAAGCAACTGCTTTGACTCTTCTGAGACCCCACCCCCCCTTCACCACCACCATCGTCACCACTGCCGTGACCCCTGTCTACCTTTCTCCGTTCAGTTTTCCTGCCCTCTTCCTTCAGGTCCTTTGTCCCAGCTCCTAGGTTGAGGAAACTAGACTCTTCCTCTTCACCTGCCTCTTCACATCCTAATGAGTCCAATCTGACCTTCCCAGCTCCAGAGTGGGAACCGTGGCCTTCTTGCAAAATTCCTCACCAATCTCCATGTGGTGGCTGCACACCTGGAACTGGGTCTGGTCTCTCGGCTCCTGGAGGCCCACGCCCTCTACGGTGAGATAAGTCAGTGGCTTCTCTGAGATTTGGGCCTCCTGGGTGTGTTCACGGGGTGGGGGGTGTGCTGGGGTGGGGCGGGAGGTATAGTGCAAAGAATAATGAAATTTCTATTCCAGGCTGAAAATGCCAAGAGGGTAAGCAGGTGATTTTCAGGGGACCTTCTGCCTAGATCTCTTAGACTGCAGGTTCTCAAACTTTATTTAACAGGCATAAAATTACCTGGGAACGTTGTTCAAATTGCAGATCTCTGGGTCCCCAGACTCTGGTTCCCTAGGTCCAGAGTGGGGCCCAAGGCTTTGTACTTTTAATGGGTGTTCCTGATGTGGGGCCACAAGACTTCAAGACTTAACATTTCTGACACATCATATGACTGTATTTGGTACTGGGGTTAATGGGGGTCCAGGCTGGCTCCCCAGCGACACTCTGCACCTTTTCCACAGCTTCATCAGTCCCTGAAGATGAACAAAGTCTTCCTGAAGCTGACACGGCTGTGTTTCACACGTTCCTGAGGCAGCAGGCTCCAGTCCTCAGCCAGTACCCCCCTGCTCCTGCCCCAGCAGGCAGCCAACCAGCCGCTGGACTCGCCTCTTTGCCGCCAGGCCCCACAGCTTTCCCAGCGATGGCGCCTCCAGCACATGCTACGATGGCTTAATAAACCCCACACCGTGGAGGGCCAGCAAAGGTAAGGCCCATGGCCCCAGATGCTGGTAAGCCTGTCAGAGAGCAAGCTACAGCCCTTTCTGAAACTGGAGAAATACAGACCAGAGTCACCATGGAGAGGGGGATTCGGTCACAGCAATGCAAGTGTGAATTCCCATTCCCTTCCTTCCCTGAATTCTTCATTTCCTCCCTTTCTTCCTACTCTCTCTCTAGCTCCAGCCTGTCTCTGGCAGTTTCCTCATCCCCCACAGCAGTGGCTCTGTCCCCCAGTGGGCAAAGAGCTGCTGTGGGCACTGCCAGTGGGATGGTTTACCTGTTGGACCTGAGAACCTGGCAGGTATGACTCTCAAGGTGGGCAGAGTTTGCCTCCAGAAAAAGCCTCACAGACTGCCCTGAAGACCTTAGCAAGCCAGCCCCACCGGTTATCACCCTGGTTGATTCAGCAACTTGTATTTCCCTCACATCAGATCAAAGGCTTGGTATGAAATCAATCACACCTTCCAAATATTTACCGCACAGCTTCCATTCAAAGCTGTGCTGTTCTAAGTATCGCAGGGAACACAGGGCTTGGACGTTGTCTTTGCCCACCCAGTGGTCAGTTCTGTTGAAAGATACGACATACGAGGTGAAAAGGAACCAAAACATAGCCACGTGACATAAACAAGAGCTGAGTGCGTTGGGTGCTTTCAGGAGAACATGGGACAGGCAAGGGCAGGCATTCCAGTTGAATGAAAGGCATAGGGGAGACTGTTTCGAGGAAATTGCTGGGAATGATTGCAGCAGAGGGTGCTTACGGGAAGGTAACAGCAGATTAGGCTGGAGAGGTGGGTCCCACAGCCGCAGCCACTCCCTCTCTGCCTCCCACCCATATCACCACCCACCCCCATGTATATATGCATACATACAGACCCATCAGGATCTTCTGTGACTTGGGGATACATATGGGGTTGGGAGGAGGGGAGAGGATGTGGCTCCACTTGAACCAAGGCTTGGCCTGCATCTGGAGTGGGGCCCAAAACTTTTCACTTCTAGTAAGTGCTCCTGATATGGGGCCAGAGGGCCACCCTTTCTCCAGTCCTTCTTGCCTTGGCCTCCTTTTTGGTTGGAGCTTGGCGCGGCTGGACATTGGGGATCAGGGGAATGTCCTGAGCATGCTTCCCTGCTCGTTCTCATAGGAGAAGTCCTTGGTGAGCGGCTGCGACGGGGTCTCCTCCTGCTCATTCCTCTCGGACAATGCCCTCTTTCTTACTGCCTTTGATGGGCTTCTGGAGCTCTGGGACCTGCAGCAAGGTTGTCGGTACGGGGTCCCTTCCCCATGTGTTGGAGTGAGGGCCTTCCCTGATTGTCGGAAGCCCCCCGCGGCAGGGGAAACAGGAGGGAGGCCAGGGGGTTCTAGAAACCTAACTTTGTCTCCCCGGGATAGGGTGCTCCAGACCAGTGCTCACCAGTATCAAATCACCGGCTGCTGCCTAAGCCCGGACCGCCGGCTGCTGGCCACCGTGTGCCTGGGGGGATGCCTAAAGGTAATGACCAAGGCCCTGTGATAGGCAGAGTGGCCCTAAACGCCAAGTCAGCTCCATGAAGTTGTTCTTAGTGTGGCAGAGCTGCTGACTGCTTGGCCTGGGGAGGCCTTTCCTGCTGAGGGCAGGGGACTGGACAAGGTGGCCTCTGGGTCCGAGAAGCTCAGGCATCTGTACTCCGCACCTAGATTTCTCTCCTTCTCTCTCCTTCAGCTATGGGACACAGTCCGTGGGCAGCTGGCCTTCCAGCACGCGGGACCCAGGCCCCTGAACTGCGTTGCTTTCCACCCAGAGGGACAGATGGTAGCGGTAGGCAGCTGGGCTGGCAGTTTCAGCCTCTTCCATGTGGACGGGCTCAAAGCTGCCAAGGTGAGAAGGTCACGTGTCTCCCCGGGGTGGAAGCACAGGAGGGTGCAAGTGGAAGATACGGAATGACGGACATCCACATTCTCTTTCACTTTGGGCTCGTGTTGAGAGCAGGTCCTCACATTTTCATTTTTCCTTCCTTGTATAGGACCTGGGAGCCCCGGGAGCCTCTGTCCGTAGCGTGGCGTTCAGTGTTCCTGGGCGCGTTGTGGCTGTGGGTCGGCTGGATGGCATGGTGGAACTGTGGTCCTGGCATGAGGGGGCACGGCTGGCTGCCTTCCCTGCCCACCATGGCATTGTGGCCACTGCCCTTTTCCTGCGTGCTGGGCGCCAGTTACTGACAGCTGGAGAGGATGGCAAGGTCAGGTGGTGGAGGGCTGGTGGTAGGTTAGAAGGAGGGGGGAGGAAAGGCATATTTGGGTGAGGGTGGAGCCTTTGTTGGGGACCCTGTGGAGGAGCTTTGCTGGTGCAAGCTACAGGGAGAGGGAGCAGTGTAGGCATGGGCTGCTTTCAGGAGAAGAGTCTTTAGCGGGGAGGAGGACGTTAATGGGGGTGGCCGTCACTCTGGGGTGGAAGTGGTATATCTTTAAGTTCTGTTCTTGGCCTCAGGTTCAGGTGTGGTCCGGATCTCTGGGTAGGCCCCGGGGGTGCCTAGGTCCCCTTTCTCTCTCTCCTGCCCTCTCTGTGGCTCTCAGCCCAGATGGTGATCGGGTGGCCGTTGGGTACCGAGCAGACGGCATCAGGACCTACAAAATTGCTCCAGGTACTGAAGAGAGAGGGGACGGGGTGTTAGAGCCTTTGGAAAGGGCCTCCCCACCCTGAACTCCCTTTCCAAGTGTCTCGCTCTTTGGTTTTTTCCTCGTGCTCTAGGTTCCCAGGGGGCTCAATGTCAAGCCCTAGATGTGGCAGTGTCTGCACTGGTCTGGCTAAGCCCCAAGGTGTTGGTGAGCGGTGCCGAAGACGGGTCCCTGCAAGGCTGGGCTCTCAAGGAGAGTTCCCTTCAGTCCCTCTGGCTCTTATCCAGATACCAGAAGCCCGTGTTGGGACTGGCCACCTCCAGTGAACTCTTGGCTTCTGCCTCAGGTGCAGTGGGCAGCTTCCTTTTAAATATGCTAGTATCTTCCCTCAATTTATATGTGTATGTGTACAGGAAACACACATAATTATTTTTACAACTTTCAAAGTACGTTTAAATGCATTTCTCTTGCATTATCAGTCTAGACTGTTTGTTCTTGTTTCCTAACAAGAATTCTGGGACCTCTGTTAATCCCTGTAATCCCCTGAGTTTCTGCCCGGGGGAGACTTTGCTGTGTACGGGGATGGGTTTCCCTTAGGTGGAGGAGAGAGGTGTTGAGGTGAAAATGCAGAATGGTCTTAGTCCTCTCTGGGTAGGAGACTTGGTCCAAGCGGTAGTGGTCACTTGAGAAGAGGAGGGTCTGGAGGTGTAGCAGGGAGGTAGACAGCTGAAGAGCCAGAGCTGGGAGTGCCTGGTATCCTGTCTTGTGACCTCATGTGATGACTGACCTTCGTCACTCAGACTCTCCACAGCCTGTGACTCACTGCTGTGGGATATCACCCTCACCCGGCGTGATTGCCTCTGTCTTTGGGGTCCGTCTCACTTCCTCTTTCAGGGAATCTTCCTTTCTCCCTATTTCCAATGCAGAAGATTTCACAGTGCGGCTCTGGCCAAGGCAGCCGCTGACCCTGGCACAGACAGCAGAAGACTTTCCCTGTGGCACTGAGCTCCGGGAACATAAGGGTCCCGTGAGCTGCTGTTGCTTCAGCACTGATGGAGGCAGGCTGGCCACCGGGGGCAGGGACCGGGTGAGCCATGGGTGTCCTCCCACCTTGACCCCCACAGCCCCTCTGAGTCCTGGATTCCTGAACAGTCCCATTTCCCATGGCTCCTGAGGCATTTTGCTTTTCCACACCTCCTGTGCCGCCTCTGTCCACCATCCCCTTCCTTGATACTCCCTTTTCCCTTAAAATTTCTCGCCGGAAATGGCCCCGATATTTCTACCTCCCTCCTGTGGTCCTGACTGCTCCCTCTCTTGGGACCTATCCAGAATCTCTTCTGCTGGGATGTGCGGATGCCCAAAGCCCCTGTTCTGATTTGCTCCTTCTCTGCCTGTCACCGTGACTGGGTCACCGGCTGTGCCTGGACCAAAGACAACCTACTGGTAAGGGAAGAGGTGGGGATGGGCAGAGCTCAGCAGGGTTCCTGGGGGAGGACCACACTGCCCGTGTCGTCCTGTTTCTGACACCCATCGACAATAATAGTAATAGCCGACATTTATCGAGCACTTAGTATGTGCCAGGCATTGAACTAAGCTCTTCGTATATCTTGCCTCGTTTATTCTTTACAACTCGTTTAGTCTTTACAGCAACTTGACAAGGTAGACATTACTACTATCTCTATCTCACAGACGAGGCTCTTGAGCTGTTAGGTTAAAGAACATTCCCAGGGTCAGGTAAGTGATGAGGCTGAAGCAGTAAACGTAAGAAAGCCCTCACTCCTCACGAGAACACAGAACTGTGTCCCCAAGGGCTCAGGATGCCCTGTCCCTGCAGGTAGAGGCGACTGCTGTGATTTCTTCAGTCCTAAGGCAAAACACCCCTCACATTATGCACTCAAGGTTGGTGAAGTCTAGTTTTCCAGTGCAGAGTCCCCACACTTCTTCTCAAGAAGAGATGAGAAAGGAGCGAGAATCAGTTGAATGAATTGTCATAGTCTGCTCTCTGCCCCTGCCCTCTGGGGAGCCGGATCTTTCCTTGGCATCGCAGCCTGTTCACCTTTGTCTGGGTTTGTTGTCGGACAGTGTGTTAACACCAAGGACAATAGGCACTATTTATTCAGGGCTCAGCACGTACCAGGCCGTCCTTCACGTATGCGCACCAGCCCCACAGTAGCCCCATCCAGTAGCGACACTGTTGTCATCCCGTCGGCCGGATGAGAAGCCTAAGGCACAGAGGGATGAACTTGCCCCAGGTCACAAAGTAAAGAATGGTGGAGATAGGATTTGAACCCAGGACAGCCTGTGTTCTTAATCACAAGCCTTACTGCCCCCCACCCCGCCCACATTATAGACCTACAGAAATGCTGGAGGCAGGCTGATACTCCCACTCCTCTAACTCTGACTACACAGGTCTCCTGCTCCACCGATGGCTCTGTGGGGCTGTGGGACCCAGAACGGCAACAGCAGCTTGGCCAGTTCCTCGGTCATCAGAGTGCCGTGAGCGCCGTAGTGGCCGTGGTGAGGAGGCGGTGGAGAGCTCACTGGGGCCTCTGGGAGGGCTCAGGAGGCTTTGGGACACTGGGTGCACTGGGTATCTAATCTCGAAGGCAAAAGAAGTGTAGAGAATGAGATGCTCGGGCCTGGGTCAGAGCAGGACAAGAGTATTGAGATGGAGGGTCGGTGTGAGGGGAGGGAGCGGGCAGCTCAGTATCCGGACCTCGTGCAGGGTTGCAGGCCTGATCCGCCCTGCCTGGGCCCCCGAGTTCTCCGTACTCTTGGACATCTCCTGAGCCTTTAGTGGTCAGCCCTCACCTCGGTGTTAGGAGTCACACTCCCCACGTCCTGCTCAGTGCGACTTGCTCTGATCCTGTGCTCTGGGGCAGGAGGAACACGTGGTGTCTGTGGGCCGAGATGGGACCTTGAAAGTGTGGGACCACCAGGGCGTGGAGCTGACGAGCATCCCTGCTCACTCGGGACCTATCAGCCACTGTGCAGCTGCCCTGGAGCCCCGGGCAGGTAAGGAAGCGTCAGCTCCCTTTCTTCCCTTCCCACCTGTTTCCCTCCTTCTCCTGACTTCATCTCTGGGCCTTATCAGCTGGACAGCCTGGGTCAGAGCTTCTAGTGGTGACTGTTGGACTGGATGGGGCCACACGGTTGTGGCAGCCACTCTTGGTGAGTTCCCTGAAAGGACTGGGGTGGATGGAGTGGAGAGGGCAGAGCGGGACAACCTCCTGTGGCATTGACCCCTGCTCTCCCATCTCCGTCCTTTCTCCCTAGGTGTTTCAAACACACACCTTCCTGGGACACAGTGGCCCAATCAGTGCGGCTGCAGTTTCAGAGACCTCAGGCCTCCTGCTGACCACCTCAGAGGATGGCTCCGTGCGGCTCTGGCAGGTACCTGAGGAAGCAGGTGAGTGAGGCGTGGACAGAGGCAACGTGTGAAAGAGGGGTGTGTTAGTGGGGCCGTGAAGGTCAAGGGTGGTCTGCTATGTCCTCTCATGTCCCAGCAGTGGTCCAGCTTCTAAGGCATCACTTCCTTCCTTCTCCAGATGACACATATATGCCCAGGAGTCCTGCAGCCATCACTGCTGTGGCCTGGGCCCCAGATGGTTCTATGGCAGCATCTGGGAATCGAACTGGGGAACTAACCTTGTGGCACAAAGCTAAGGCTGTGGCCACAGCACAGGTGCGTTGGGGCAACCTCGGTGCTTGTCTGTGTGAGTCCTGCCCCAACCGCGCCTGTGCTACTGGTGTGTGCATAGGTGGCTGGGAGGGGAAAGAGGGTTAATCCTCAGGAACACTGAAATGGACTTGTTATGCACCCAAGGCTGCAGGCCACATCAGTGCTCTGCTATGGTACTCGGCATGCACCTTGATTGTTCTCAGCAACAATGAAAAGGTCAGCGAGTGGCAAGTGGAACTGCAGGAGGGTTCGACACCCAGAAATTTCAGGTGAGATGGGCCAGCTGGGTTAACGTGTACGTCAGTGGTCTCCTTAAACCCAGGATTTTGTGCAAATCACTCCACCTTTACTTCTGAACTAGCTCAGTAGGATGTTAGTAAGTGGGAAAAAGTCACTGGGAAATGGTTTTTGGCTCCCCAGCATGTCAATTTAAATAATAATTCTCAAGTGTCTACTTAATGCTAAACTCTGAGCCAGGCTGTACGAACCAGATGGAAATCACCTTTTGATTTAGGAAGCACAGTAGAGGAGTATGCACTTAAGTAAACCACCAGCGGTAGGCAGGGTGATTAGTGCTGTGATGAAGAGAGAGATCTGTAGTTCCCAGAGTTTGAGGAATTTATGGTTTACGAAAGAGTTGCTATTTGAGGTTGGGCTTTAAGGATGGGTAGGAGTTTTCTGGACCCCTGGGGAAGGGAATGGTGCTTCAGGAAGAGGATGCAGTAGCAGCGAAAGGCAAGGAGGCATGAGAGGGCATGGTATATTCTGGGCACAGCTGAGCCACTGGGTTCTCGGTGAGAGTGGGGGCGGGGGTGTTGGGGAACTGGATCGAAAAGATAAACTGGGGCCAGACTGTAGAGGGCACCGTGTAAGGATTTTGAGAATAATTGTCTGCCGTTTAGGAAGAAGACTCCAGTGGCAGTATGGAAGCTGGACAGTGGTAGAGAGATATTAGAGGCAGGGAGACTGCCCTCACAGCGGTTGCTCTAGTGCAGGGAGACGTAGTGTGGGCCCCAGGCCAGGCGGTGGGAGGAGGGATAGAGATCTAGGCCTGTGCTGGCAAGTAGAATCCCTAGTGCTTATTGATCAGGTGGAGGTCAGGAGGGAAGGAAAGACAAGAAGGTAAGAGATTCCTCGTGAGAGCAGGGAAGGGGATGGTGACAATGAATACCAGTAAAAGAGAAAGAGGAAGAGGAAGAGAATTCGTAGGGAAGGTAACCGATTGTGTTTTGTACTTCACTCCTGAGGAGTTCGTGGGGAGCCGAGGAGCCTGAGAAAGGCAGACTAAAATAGGTCGTTCCTTGACCTTGTACCTTGTTTTCAGTTGCAGTCTTCACCTGACCCGAGTTCTGCAGGAGGACTTAGGGTTCCTGACAGGTGTGGCCCTGGCTCCAGACGGTCACTCCCTCATCTTGGCCAACGCGGGTTTGCAGTTGCAGCGCGTGAAGCCAGGGGAGGCTCCTTCTGTAATCTGGTAGGACCCAAAAAGCCGTTTCCTCTCGGGCTACAGAAAAAGGAGAAGGGGGTTAGTGGTTACCCTGGACTTGGGTCTCACTTAGAACGAAACACTGGGGTCCTACAGAGAGATGTTCATGGGTTCAGCCTCTTTTCTTTCTTGTAAACCAGGAGCAGCAACTATTCAGAGTGCGCTATGTTGTTGTCCGCCCACCAAGACTATGGTGTGTTTGTCCTGCAGCCAACGGAACCTGGAGGCCTTTTTTCCTTGGTAAGTGCTATTTGAGTGTGTGTTGCCACATTTGTCTGGGACCAATACTTTTAAAACCTTGGGGCCATGACAGAGGATAAGAGGAATGGAAAGGCGTTGGTTCCAAATTCCCTTCCTCCTTCGACTGAAGCAGCCCTACTTAAGAGCATTCTGTAGTGGGTTTCAGCTTCCCTATATGATTTTATTGTTACAAAAAAGGATGCCAGTGTTTAAAAAAAAATCACGGGAAACCATCAATGTAGGAGTTTTCTTAATTGCATTTTTTTTCATGCCTCTCTTGTCTTGCCACTGAGAGTACTAGTGTCTGGAACAATACAGACACATCTGATAGACATTACGTTGGGTGAAAGAAGCCAGACACAAAAGAGTACATACTACATGATTTCATTCAAATAAAGTCAAAGAACAAGCAGAACTAATTTATGGTGATAGAACTCAGAATATTGTTAACTCGGAGGGTCAGGATGCTCTGGTATTGACTGGGAAGGGTCATGAAGGCAAGTTCCTAGGGTGATGGAAATGTTCTACATCTTTTTTTTTTTTTCTTTTTAGATTTTATTTATTTGACAGAGACAGTGAGAGAGGGAACACAAGCAGGGGGAGTAGGAGAGGAAGAAGCAGGCTTCCTGCTGAGCGGAGAGCCTGACACAGGACTCGATCCCAGGACCCTGGGATCATGGCCTGAGCCGAAGGCAGACGCTTAATGACTGAGCCACCCAGGCGCCCCGGAAATGTTCTACATCCTGACCTGGGCAGTGAGTGCATGGATGTATACATACTGACCCGGGTGGCTCAGTCGGTTAAGCGTCTGCCTTCGGCTCAGGCCATGATCCCAAGGTCCTGGGATTGAGTCCCACACTGGCTTCTTGCTCAGCAGGTTGCCTGCTTCTCCCTCTGCCTGCCGCTCCCCCTGCTTATGTGCTTTCTCTCTCTCTCTCTGACAATAAATAAGTAAAATCTTAAAAAAAAAAAAAAGAAGAAGAAGAAGATTCACACTCTTTACTATGTCTAAATTACAGTTAAGAAAGTCCTGACCAGCCCAGAGCCAAAAACAGTTGCTTTGGCTGGGTAGGGTCAGCGCTATGAGTAGGCCAAACAGAATGAGCCATCCTTTCACAGAGGCAAAAGGAGGCAGGAGAGTTTGAAGAGAGCCTTGAGTTTAAGCCGGACTTGGAGAATCCTACTGGAACCTTCGTGTTGGTAACCCAGGCCAAACCGGAATCTGGTGAGTGGGATGGGAGGACCCACAGGTCTGGAGATGCCTTGTAGGGGATGGTGGGTCCTTCGAAGCTGGAAACCTAGCTCTAACCTCTGTCCTTGAAATGGCAGAGTCCTCATTTTTGTGCGCCAGCTCTGATGGGATGCTATGGAAACTTGCCAAGCGTACCCCTGAAGGAGAATGGGAGACAGGTGACATCTGGCAGAAAACAGAAATGCCTGAAACCCCAACTCCAGAGACAGCCTCATCTGTGAATGACAGCAGCGCATATAGCTGGTCCCCACCCCCACAGCTGTCGACTCAGCAGCGTAGAAAGGTGAGTTTGAGGGATGGGTCACAAATAGAGGGGAGGAGGCTCTAGGTCTGACAAGTGGATGCTTCCTCGACAGAGGAGGGGCCACTGAAAGCTCACCATGGTCCTTCTCCTACCCCTCCAAGATTCACTCGGGCTCTGTCACAGCCCTCCATGTGCTGCCTGGGTTGCTGGTGACAGCTTCAAAGGACAGAGATGTTAAGCTGTGGGAGAGACCCAGTATGCAGCTGGTAAGTGTGTACATGTGCAAGGAGGGCTAAAGGGATGTCACAGAGAGCAAACTTGGGCAACGAATGTACAAAAGATCAAAATTCTATTTTCTTCTCTCCTTGCTATCATGTGCAACTAACCTGGTTCTAAATAAAAGGTGTCAGTGTGAGAGAAAACTGAGTTAGTAAGGAGGCCCTAGGCTTGTAGCCTTCATCTCCCCGTCTTTTGTTCCCCGTTGTAGCTGGGTCTGTTCCAGTGCGAAGCGGCTGTCAGCTGCCTGGAACCTTGGCTGGGCCCGGACTCTACCCTGCAGCTTGCAGTGGGAGACACACTGGGCAACGTATACTTTCTGTCCTGGGAGTGAAGATGCACCAGCCCTGTGTGCTAGAGATGCAACGCCGGAAGACACCAGTGGCTACGTTCTTGGTTAAATTTTTAAAATAAAGTGTCAGAAAATCTCCAGTGCAGTCCTACCTGTGTTCTGATGTGGGTGCAGATGAAGAAGAATATGGACGTTCTCGTGTTTCTTTTCTGATTTAACCTCAGTCCTTCCTAGAACTGCAAGAAAGAGAACCAGCTCTTTAATAGATATTCTTTGAAAGCAGGCTTTAGAAATCTTGTGTCATTTGCTGGCGCAAGGGTCCTGAGATGCCATTCCTGCCAAGGAGGAGGAATGAGTGATGCTGGCCGGCGGTGCTTGGTTTGAGCAGAGCGTGAAGACGTCTCACTTAGTCAAGAAAGAGTAAGAGAAGGAAGAGTTGGTTGAAAGTGCCCTCCAGTCAGGGCATTTAGACAGAACATCAGGTCCCTCCCGTAGAAACAGCCTGTTCCGTGCAGAACTAAGTGCCCAAATGAGAGGCGAAAAGCCGCGGCGCTGAGCAGAACGAGACTCCTGGCTTTCACAGCCTCTGACCCAGCGGCAGCAGCCACTTGACGTGCACATGTTTGTCAATATAGTAATTTGCATTCTGGGAAGAAACCACAAAAGTGTAGCTCTCAAATTGAAGTTCACAAAGATGAAAACAAATGGAGAGATGGAACAGTCCTATGCACGGACTCACCATGGACTGACCCTTTTAAGTTCTAGAACCTTATTTTCCTGTAATTCTATCTTATGGGAGAGGAAGTTCCCCGAGGCTCTTTCTAAGGGTTAGGGAAAGGTTAAAGGTCTTCTGTGCCCAAGAATTCAAGGACTTGTATCTGATAAGCCAGGCTTACGAGATTTTGTCCTAAGTTGGTAGGGTTCTCTCAGAGAAATACCACTGCACTCTGATCTAGAAAGGAGTTCTGAGGAATTGGGGAGTTGAAGGATGCTGTTTTGTTCTCACTTTGCCTGATTCCAGGTTTTACATGGACAAATCGCCTGAGGGACTTTTACCTTATTTCTACCAATGCCCCATGGTCTCCCTCAGACAGGATAGATATAAGAAATGCTGTCAGCTGATGTCTTAATCATAGGTCATGCTTCTATTTTTCTTGTATGTCTCATGCAAGGGCTCTAAAAATACCTTCTAGACCACCTCCTCCACATATGCTGTGACCAGAATCCGAATTAAGGTTACTTGGAATTTATAATTTATAATACTTCCCAGAAATGCTACAGAGAACCATGGCATGGCATGATCCTAGAAGTTGCTGGTTTCAGTCTTTTGCCTTTGCTCCCCTGAGAGCATGGGCCAAGAACAGGAGGAAGCCCTAGACGTGTGTCTTCCATACTCTAAAAATTCTACAAAAGCACCCCATCTAAGGCTGGAGGAATGGGGTTGGAGAAAGTGAAGAAAAGGCTAACTTGACTTTTGCTCAGTAGACTCAGCCTTGTTGGCCAGGCCCTCTTGAACGGCTTTTTCTCTTTCTTATCTTGTAGGTGGACAGCAAGGTCATAGTATAATTGCTGTGAGAGACTGCAGGTAAAAGTAAATATGTGCCCAAGGGAGTTGAAGGGAAAATTAATTTAGGTTGTACTTTAAACATCTTCTGAATTCGTTTTTTTTTTTTTTTTTTTTTTTTTTTAGGATTTTATTTATTTGACAGAGAGATAGAGCCAGAGAGCACAAGCAGTGTATGGGGGTGGGGGATGGCAGAGGCAGAGGGAGAAGCAGGCTCCCTGCTGAGCAGGGAGCCCCATGTGGGGCTTGATCCCAGGGTTCTGGGATCATGACCTGAGCTGAAGGCAGACACTTAACCAACTGAGCCACCCAGGCGCCCCAAAATTGATCACTTTTAAGGGTAAGGTCTTTTTTGTTTTCTTTTACTTATATCTTTCCATACTCTGTTAGAAGCCAAGTCACTAAGCCCAGCTCCCACTTAAGAGGAGGGAGGCTAAACCTCTTGGAAGGAGAGTTAGCAAAGAATTTATGCTCTTATGTTAAAATCACCACAGTAATCAGTAAATCTGGAGGTAGGTTTTTTGAGACTATGCAAGTTATCCTGTTCCACTAATTTTAGCATTCATCCATTGACCTTGACTATAGCAATTATTACCGTGGTTTTCTTTTTTTGAGAGAGAGAGCGCACGCGGGGGTGGGGGGAGGGCCTCGCAGAGGAAGGAGAGAATCCCAAGCAGGCTCCATGCTCTGTGCAGAGTTGGACGCAGGGCTCAATCTCACCACCCTGAGATCATGACCTGAGCTGAAATCAAGAGTCAGATGCTCAACTGACTGAACCAACCAGGTGCCCCATTACTGTCATTTTCTAATGATTTTCCATTTCCCTCAAGCCTTCTACATTAACTGAAATCCCCCTGAAAGGATTTATCCCTTCTTCCCCATTTTCTAAATGTATGGAGTCATTCATCTATTTCAGTCTTTCTGTGGGTTTTTCATAGATGTCCTTTATTGGGTTGAAGAAGGTCCCTTCCTTTCTTTGCTGAATGTTTATCCTGAAAGGGTGCTGGATTTTGCCAAATGCCTTTTCTGCATCTAATAAGATAGTCACGTGACTTTTGTCCTACACTGACGGATTTTCATATGCTGAACCAACCTCGCATTCCTTTGATAAGTCTCACTTTGTCATGGTGTATAATTCTTTTTAAGTTACTGGTTTAGGCTTGGTAGCATTTTATTGCACATCTGTATTCTTAAGGGACATTGGTCTGTAGTTTTCTTTCCTGGTGGTATCTTTGTCTGGTTTTGGTTTCATATTCCCTCATAGAATGAGTTGGGAAGTATCCTACTTTTTGGAGAAGTGTGTAGTCTACTTTTAACAGCAGCACAGTATTTCAGTGAGTGAATATATTTAATTAGTTCCTTATCTAGGGAACTTTTGCACGTAACAATGCTGCACTGACATCATCTATGCAAACAAGGACATCTGTAGTTTTTAGGTCAAAGGGTATGTATATTTTAAATTTTGATAGATATTGGTAATCTGGTCTCTAAAAAGTTACAGGCTACTGTTATCATTTAAATAACCTTCACTGTTATCTAAGGAAGTATGGTGTACCTATGTGTACGTGTGGGTGGGTGTGTGTGGGGGTGTATCTGTGTTGCCTGTGTTTACAAATCATCAGGAAGTCTGGATCTGACCTGGACTTCGGTACTTCTTAGGTGGAGCAGGGCATCTCCAAACTCATTCTATTTCTCTCTTTTCCTCCCTGAGATGTATTTGAGCTTAGTGACAGGTCTTCTAAGTGCGTCCAGATTTTTGGACATCTGCTGAGTCCTAGGATAAGTGGCGGGAGACCTGGTCTTCAGTTGATAAACAGGGGGAAAAGGCAAGTTAGAAGATTTGGATGGGAGCAAGGGAACAATTCAGCCTCTGTTGCCTCTCCCTTCTTGTAATAATACCTAACAAACTGCAGTTAGCAGAAAAATTGACTTAAATGGGGAAAAGCATCCGTCTCCATTAGCATCCTTTAATGCTTTAGAGGGTATTCTGCTGAAGGAACAGGATCCTGAGTAACTTGCAGCTAGCTGTGGGATACATACAGCAATGCATACTTTTTGTCCTGAAAATGAAAAAGTACAAACATGAGAAGAAATATGTGGCTGGAGAAACAGAGCCCAAAGAAGCCAGTGGTAGATGTGTGCTATTTTTATTACATAAAAGATCAGAAAATTCGAAAGTACAACATTGCCTATTTTCTTGTTTGAAGATCAGACCTTATCCGGTTTATTTAATATCGACATTCACCACAGCTGCAGGAAATTAAACCGAACCTTTAGAAGATACCGCATACGGACCTGGTTGGGGCTATAGACAATAAATTCATTGTAGTTGAGGGTATAACCTTCTGGATTCAGAATTCCTGTGTCACTTGCTGGTCCTAAGGGTACCGTACTCCCATTTCTGCCAAATGGAAAAAAGTGTGTCAACATCTGCCTCTGGGTCAGAAGTTGGAATATAGAAAGTAGAGAGTCTTATCTGGCCAAAAGAAGTCTTCTGGCCTTATAGGTTCTGAGTACTCACAGGGTGATAAAGGAGGCAGGACTGGGAGCCATCTTGCCCAGTCCCTTGGTGCTATGTTTGCCCTGAAGTAATTTTTCTGCCTCAGGATTGGCCTCTAGTAGCTCATTACACTGACCTAGAGCGACCTGCAAAGCAAGAGATCTTTGAACACCCACATCCTACTGAGAACTGGATGGCTCTAAGGCCAAACAGAAAATCCCACTGGTACTTTCTTCCCCTCCTCCTGCAGAGGGATGGAATGGACATTGCCCTTGGCTTCCCTCTGAAGTTCTCCCAGATGAACCTCTTGGTTCTGGAGTCAAACTTTTCTCTCTGGAAAAACAGGAACTAATAATAAACTGGAGATCATAGATATGTTCATCTCACCTCTGATAAAAGCAATAGTCCGGTGTCCTTTCCTCGAGAAGCAAAGCAGTAATTGGCACTCTTAGAGGACATGTCGGCAAAGTAGATTCCTTTACCGAACTGAAATATATAAACGAACGTGCAGGTGAGCTGCGTAATCCATTGTGTTAGAAAGAAGGCCCATACCACTGACCCTGTGTTTCCATGATCTTAAACACGGTATAGACCCTCCTCCATTTCCCCTTGCAATTCTTTGCCAGAGAAGCAGGTGTATTGGTGAGTCTCTGCATTCTGAGGGGCTAAAAGGGGTAGCTTTAGGAATTTAAAGAAAGAGGGACATAGTAAGAAATGTCAGGGTGTGAAAAAAGGAAAAAGAAATGTCAGGGTTATCAGTGAGCTGGTTTAATTCTTGGGAAGGGTACTACCAAATCCTAATCTAGAAAAAAAGGGGGAAAAAAAAGACTGAGAAAATTATTGTATCCTTTACCCTTGTGCCTCCAGGACTTAATTTCTACTCACCATGTAACCTGTGATGGGAGCCTCAGGTGGGGCAATTCGAAGCCCATGGCTCAGGATTCCCACCCAGTTACTAAGCCTGGAACCATGCCACAGCAGCATCCTGGGGAAAGGACATTATTATTGTACTCTGTTGCTCTCCACCAGAGATAGGCCATAAACATAAAAAAGCCATTTTCTGCCATTTTCCAGAAGTCCCATAACTGCACTTCAGGCAAGGGAATGTCTTCCCAAACCCAAAGCTAAACTGAGACCTGTTATGAAGGTCCTCTCTGAAGGCTTCTTTTTCACCCTCCTTCTCCACTTCAAAAATATCCAGCAAGGTCATGGTATAGTCCCTGTGTGTGGGAGCATGAGTAGACTGCAGGTACTGGGAAATCACCTGTGGAAAGGAATGAAAGAAATGGCTGGTGTGGACTCTACAAGAGACCAGACTGAGCTGAAGAACTTCAGGGCTTCTGGTAAAAACTGGCAGACTTTCTGCTCCCTAATGGTCTCACAAGACAGTGAGAAATACCTTCCCCAGTTCTTGGTACATTGAAATTCTGCTCTATATAAAAGTCTGCTCTCCGGCCACCCTCTTGCGTCCCCTCCTTCTTTGGGAGCTTTGTACCATCACTCAATAAACCTTGCTTGCTGCTCACCAAAAAAAAAAAAAAGTTTACTTTTAACCAGAAGTAGTCACAGAACAGTGGGATTAGGGGGATGGGTCTTGTAGGAAAATAAATGATCATTTTTTTCTTACTTTGAACTCATAACTTTCATGGTCTAGAGGGCGCAAGGCACAATGTAGTTTTCTATAGTGTTGGTCCAATGGGTGTTCTGGGCTTTGCAGCTCTGTCTTCACCAGCTTAATGGCAATTTCAATGTCTCCCAAAGCCTGGCAAGATGAGATACAGGATCAATGTGCAGGAACTTGGAACCAGAGAGTAATACTTCCCAATCCACACGTCTCACCTCTAGTAGTTGTACTTTGTCTGACAGTTCTTTCTCTGTCCGGATTAATGGAGGGGTACGGAGTCTAAGGACAGAGATATAACCCACAATCAGTTCTCTGACGTGTGGCCAAAGGCACATGACTAAGAGTAAAAGACTAAAGATAAACACACTGTATAGATTTTGACATCTGGGACTAGAAATGAAATTCTTTTTTATGGGTTACCTTAATGTATATACAGCTCAGATGTACAGCTTCCTAATTTGAAAGTGATCACTGCGAGTTCAGTTACTATCCCTTACCATACAGTTGACCCCCTTCACCCCCTTCACCCACCCCCAACCCTTTCCCCTGTCTGTTCTCTGTATGAATTTCTGTTTTGTTTTTTTAGAATCCACATGAGTGAAGTCATATGGTGTTTGTTTTTCTCTGTTGGCTTATTTTGCTTAGCATAATACCATCAAGATCCATGCAACCATTTGTTGCAAATGGCAAGATTTCATTCTTTTTTATGGCTGAGTAGTATTCCACTGTATATATATACCACTTCTTAATCCATTCATCTGTAATGAATACTTAGGTTGTTTCCATATCTTGGCTATTGAAATAATGCTGCAATGAACATAGGGATGGATATCTTTTTAATTCGTGTTTTCATACTTTTCAGATAAATATCCAGAAGTGGAATGGCTGGGTCATATGGTAGTTCGATTCTTAATTCTTTGAGGAATCTCCATACTGGTTCCTATAATGGCTGTGCTAATTTACAATTCCACCAGTAGTATACAAGAGTTCCCTTTCCTCCACATCCTGTCTAACACTTGTTATTTCTTGTCTTTGATACTAGCCAAATCTTGTTTTTTAAATAAGATCTATCAACATCAATAAGGAACAGCTTGGATATAGTCCTGTCTAGAAACAGAAGTAGACCCGCTGACCACTCAGGGTTACTTTTAGGTTACAGAGCACTATAAAGCAATAAAAGGAATAAAAACAGAAGAAGCACCAGAAATATAGAAACAACAAAGATAAAATGTATTTATATCCTACTATCATTTGAATAGGAAATAGGGAGTTTTATGCCTGAAGGTATTTTACCTGTTGGCTGGATATCTAAACCTATTTTCTCTTGGTAACTTCTGCTCGGTCAGAAAATATGGTTATAATCAGGCCAGGGATTGCATCCCAAACTTGTAAGTTGACCACACAGGCTATCTATAAATCATTTTGGCTCTGTATCCAAGATGATCGTTTCATTAGAGACGAGAGTAAAAAGATTATAGTTGCTGTTGAGTGATGTAGGTGGATACAGTGAGGTAGAGGACCAAGAGAAGCAGCAGCACAGGCCTTACCCGAAGTCATGTGGGATCCTGGTGTAGAATTCATTGCAAGCTTCCAGGAGAGCTCGTCCATGCTGGCCAGCCCGGATACAGTCCTCAATCTTCTTAAGAGATCGGTAGCCTGCCTTGATTTGTGCCACCGTCAGCTTCCCTGCAGGCCCAGCCGGAGATCATCAGACCCCACAACTAGGGTCCTATCCTGAGAACTGTATTCATGTGCCTACTCAACAAAGACTCTCACTTTTCAACTCTCGAAACAGCTTCTCCTCCCCCACACTACCTCTCACCCCAGATCTCCTTTTTTTCATTCACAATATCAGTA
Source organism: Ursus americanus (assembly GCF_024610735.1). Classification (NCBI taxonomy): domain Eukaryota; kingdom Metazoa; phylum Chordata; class Mammalia; order Carnivora; family Ursidae; genus Ursus; species Ursus americanus. The sequence continues at coordinate 2,805,498 of NC_142161.1, forward strand.
AGCTTTAAATCATGAAGGTGATGAAATAGCCTATTAAAGGAACGAGGAAATACAAAGAATGTGGGAGAGAATCTGAAGTCTTACCGAGTGGGGCTTTCTTGGTGTCGTATTTCATTTCTACCATCATCTCTTCCATGGCCTGGACGTTACAGATCAACTCTATCAGCTCCTGCACACGAAGATCTAGCTGAGATTCTGGTTTCAAAGGCGATTGAAGAGATTCCTTTTTTGATTCCTCTTCACTCTACAGCCAAAAAAAAAAAAAAAAAAATTACAAACTCTGGAAGGATCTATTCTAAGGTCCCTGCAAGGGCCGGCTCTACAATAGCCCTGGCAGGTGAACAGCAATCAGCTTCTGCTTGAACACAGGTTCATTCCATTATTAACCCACTTAGAGTACTTGATGCGATCCCACCTTCCACTCCTCCATGTGCCTCCCACAGTTAAACTCCCGGAACAAGTCTAAAAGGCTCTCCCAATGTGTTGTTAATATGTAAAGACAGCTATTATGTCTCAGATTTTCTCATCTGAAAAGGACTAAGATTTTTACATTTCTCAATACTGTATGTGACAGTTTTCAGCATCCTGGTTGCAACTGAATTTGTTGAAATTAATTTTTTTTAATGTGGTATATAACCAGAAGTGAAGACAACTTTAAATGCCGTTTCATCAGTGTGACTATATATTACTCCTCTCTTGATCCATACATTAAACTTCTGGAAATAGGACCAAAGATTTTAAAAGTACTGTATTAAATAACAGAGACTAGAAAGCAAATTCTATCTCAAATCTACAGTCCCTTCAAGATTACAAAGATCCGTGCAAGTTACCCCTGAGGGAACTGTTACCTTTACTAGGTGTGAAATAGCAAGACTCAAGATACCCTGATCTGTTCTAGTCTGGGACCTCATCTAAGCCATTCTGCTGGACTTCACCTTGGTTCAGAGGAGGCAGTTTTCTCCCCAAATGTATAGTCAGAGTCTACCTGAGTAGTGGTGGTATAGTCCATTTCTAGCATATCATATTTTCCAGGCACCTTCTCGAACTTCTCACGATCCTCCCAATTATTTTTTGTTTTGTCAAGGAATCTGTGGGGTCCAAATGGTGAGAAAATCTTACAAATAAGGGTCTACTACTAGGAACGGGCTTATAATTGTTTCCTTAGAACACTTTCAAGCTATTTTTTTCCCAACTAGTTCTTAGAACTCTTACATCTGACTTCCCAAAAATCTGGATTCTAAAATAGGACCCTGAATGGGGAAAAAAAAAAAAAAAAAAGTTCTGGAGTCAATGGGAACAAAAAATCGGAAAAAAGGATTCTTGAGCTTCCCAAAGGCCCTAAAATACCACAAAAGCCTTTGAGATTTTAGACAAAAGATCCCTTTCTAATCTCTTTCTCTGAAAGATTCCCCGAGACCAGAAAGCTCTGCATCCATATCATAGTGAAAAAAATTTTAAAACTCTAACTGAATATTCTCATCCCGCCCACTTTCCCCGAATTTCCTTAATTGTTGGTCATGTGCTATATATATTAGATTCTTCTGTTTTTAGTCCATTTCAAGGTTCCAGGTGATGTAATCACTAACTAAGGAAGTAGTTTGGTGTTCCAGTCATAGAATGTTACAGTGGAAATACATTAACATCGAGGCCAAATCACACTTATTATAAAATTCTTAGAGGAGATAATCCAAGAAGAAGAATGGTATTTTTGGGGTACTCATTTCTCAGCACTCACTTCTTCTGAAAGATTTCCTTGGCTTTGTTGAGGTCCCCTGAACAAGCCACCAAGCTGTGCTGCCCCATTTTCCCAACTGCAAAGTAAATGCCACACATAAGATGGTTTCCTGCCTCCCAATCCAAGAAGAGTTTTCTCAAGTAATAAGACAGCTCTCTAAGGTCTCCCTGCTTAGCATCTTACAAAAGGGCAGGATGGGGAGAGGGAAAGGTGAATGGGCCCAGGAAACTGATCCTGTTGATATTAGTTACCTGCTAACTGTCACAGTCCCCGAGCAGTATTCGCAGACCAACTGCACGACACTTCCCAGCCTCAACAGGCTGCTCATAGTTTTTCCAGTGGGAACTTGCTAATGAAGATGCTTGCTATTCCCCACTTGCAAGCCCCTCCCAGGTTATAAAGCCTCCATTCCACCCATTTAAACCCAGAGGAGCTTCTGGTTACACACTAAGCTGTTTCTGGCTTTCTGAATGACAAATCAGAAAATCCATAATAGGAGTCATTACCTCGGCCCCATCTCATCCAAACGCTGAAGTCTCTCTGGGCATCATCTTCTAACAGCTGAATCAAATAGTACTTGTTGTTGTTGAACTGAAGATTGGTCTATGGTAAGAGAAATACGAACATAAGACAGAGGTTTACAAATGGAAGCCACATAAACTGAGGTCTTCCTTGATCACAGATACCAGTAACTGCTGTAAGGAAATGGCTACTATAAGGCTAATACCAGGGACTTAAGAATTAAAGATCTGGGCATTGGGACACTCTCATCAGTAATTATCAAGAAAAAAATTCTCATACATAGAACAGCTCCTCCCCTTACCTGATTTAGCATGACGTCATAGACATCATTCCCTTCACAGTACACATGGGCCTAGAGAGAGAAGGAAAACACAGCCATTAGTATAGTCTCAGTCCTCATGAGATCCTTAGTGATGCTCTCAATTTTCTTCTCTCTCAAGGTGTCATTCTCCAGCACTACCAATATCTACCTTCCAGGGAAAGAACTACAAAAGTATGTTCTTCTACACACAATCTGTTATTCCTATCATGAAAACATGTTGCTTTTTTTTGTAATTACAGAAAAACAAATGATTCTAACAGTTAAAGGAAACTTGCTCCAGAGGAAGACTTTCTTCTCTATTCTTCAAATCCTTTTCACATTCATCAGTAACTCATGCCATACCAGAGCACAGTTTCTCATGAAAACAAAAATGGTTCTTCCTTGATAATGGTATAATTTTCTAACTGAGAAAGAGAATGAGGTGCAGAAAGCTGATGACAACCCCAGAAGTTAAAAAACACCCTGATTATTAACCCCAAACTCCACCACTCCCATCTCTTAGCCTTGCAGAGAATTAAACACTAGCAGTATTTTGGAGAGGACTCCTAAAATGAATACTAGCAGTGTTCCGGACAGGAATCCCAGTAGCAAAAGAACAACTGCTCTCTGAGAAATCAATGGGCAAAGGAGTCTCTCACCTTTCCCACCTTGGCTGTGCACTCAGGGTCCACAGGAGCTTTGCCCTTTAACAGCAAGGTCTTCACAGACTCTGAAGGAAGACAGATATGTACTACAGCTACTTGTATGGGAATCAAAAATAGCTATCATGTCATAATGAACTTTGCCCTTCCCAAGCAATCCTGATCTGTCCAGGTCTCAATCTGTCTAAACTACATGAAACTGAAGATTCTGAGAAAGGAGATTCATACCGTGGTATGCCCAAAGGATAGAAAATCAATTATATCTTCAAGAAAGGAAGAAGTAAGAGTTGAAAGAACAAGGCATTCCTTGTCCTCACCCCTCCCCTAGACAATCCTGCTAGCTCATGTCCTCCCTGGCCTACCACTTAAAGCTGACCTTGCTTGTCTTCTGTCCTGTCATTATTGGGCTCTCCTCCAGTCACAGGCTCCTTTTTCACCCCCTGCCTCTGGCATCTTCGAGTTTTCTTTGCAGGAGGAGGGTCTTCTATGACTGTGTTGCCATTATGAACTCTTCCAGCTTCATTTGATGCTACAGAAGCCATGGCCATGAAGAATGGGCAAAGAACCAAAAGAAAGAATGAGTACCCACTGAACACGATCCTACTTTGAAAAAACATCATCTTTGTAAAGAAATGGTTCAAGATGGTTTTATAAATTTACAAAGAAATAATAACTGCCATACCACTGTTCTGGGCAATAGTCTGAGAAATCACTTCCTAAATTGCTATTCTAGCCAAAATAAAATAAGATAAAATAAAATGGAGCCCCAGGTCTCTTGTGAGCTCATGGCCTGAGGCATGAGGGTCCTAGCGTGTTTATCTCTGTTACTTGTGCCCCCAAACTTTCCCAATACCTATCTTCAAACTACTTAAGGTGGTATGAGATAATGGTTAATAGAGTGCTCTGGAATCTGTCTCTAGTTTAGAGCCCAGTCCTGTCTCTTCCAGCTGTGGAATCTTGTAGAAGTTATTTCATTTCTTTGTACCCCAGTTGCCCCGACTGGAAAATCCAGATGATGACAATAGTACCTAATTTGTAGAGGGACCTACCCATTTGTAGGATGGATGCATTTAAGAACATAACACACAGAGGGTGTAATATTCATAAATTCTAAGACCTGAATTTTACTCTTTGAAACTGGGATGCATCTTACAATGGATGATATAGAAACAATTACGTTTTAATCGGAAGCACTTTTTCCTTTCTTAGCGATACATAAAATAATGATGCATCTTACAATAGTTTTTACAGCTCCACAAGCCCTTATACACAATTCTGTAATCCAAAAAGCTCTGGAAACCGAAATTTAAAAAGTTTAGCACCTAAACTAGCTTGACAGCCAAGGGCGGGTCAGGGGGCGACGGAAGGGGAGGGGCTAGAGCAGAGGGCCCTGTTCCCCTTTAGGCCCCCCGCCCCCCAGCATTCGCCCCCTCCAATGAGCACCGAACCTCGGGCCCCGCCGCTGCGCGTCCCCCGCCGTCGGGCAGCCATGGAGCCTGAACGTTCCCGTCAGAACACTGTCCCAGGAATTGCCCTCCTAGAGTCACAGGGCGGGAACACAGAGCGCGTGCGTGCGTCCTGAGAAGCCGCGTACAAGGGACAGGGGAGGTACTCCCCGCGAAATTTGCATGTTGCTATGTATTGTGGGAAGTCACCATGACTGTGAAATGCCTTTAGATGTGGGAGCCTTATAAATCCGCCTCAGGACAACCCTTTCCCATAGGGCGGAGGGAAGCTCATCGGTGGGGCCACGAGCTGAGTGCCTTGCGTCACTCTACCCCATGTCCCCTGGGAAGGTCTGAGACTAGGGCCAAAAAGCGGCCCTAACAGGGTCCTCCCTGAGTTTCGGGGGGGTGAGTTCCCAGAGAATGGGGCTCCGCGCGAGGGCAGACTGGGCAGGAGATGCCATAGACCCCGCCTCTCGGGGAGGGGCCTGGCGGATGCCCCCTTAGCGGGAGCTTGGAACAGACTCACGGCCAGCAAAGTGAGTTCAATGGCTGAGGTGAGGTACCCCTGCTTTGGGGACCTCATAACCCAATTCAGACTACTCTCCCCCGCCCTCTTTTGAAGAGAAAAGCTGAGGACAAGAAGGAGCTTCATGAAAGAAAGCGTGGGAAAGTTGAGTTTGCTAGGGGAGAAGGCGGCAGGAAGGAAACTGCAGAGCCCACGGAGTGGAATACAAGCAAGGGAAGCTCCGAGAATGCTAATCTTGGGGGACTTTTAAAAACCGAGAAATCCAGTCTTCCTTGGTGAGGACATTAGGTCAGGAGAGGGTGGGTGGCAACGCACTTAAGCAGATGTCTGACTCACCACCCCCAGACCCTCTGAATCTGACGGTCTGCACTTGAACCTTGAGGTAAGGAAAGGGTTTCTTAAGACAAAAGTCAGAGTGTATGAGTGTAAGAGAAAATATTGACAAATTTGATTTCTTAAAATTAAAGAGTTTTGTTCATCAAAATACATAAAAATTTAGAAAGAAGAAAACAAAATTCTTATAGTTTGTATATGGTTTGGTTGTGAATATTAAAAATTCAGAAGAAACTACAAGTTTTTTAACGCAGGGAAATTTAACAAATAGCATATAAGAATAAATATAACAGAGCTTCAAACAGAAATAGAATTTTTAAGAAATGATAGCATTTAATATAACATCAAAGCCTATCAAATACTTGGGAATAAATCTGACAATATATAGGTGCTCAGCAAATGTTTGCTAGATGGGATTGGATTGGTTAATCTTTTTCCTTGGTAGGTCGATATCTGTTGTATCTAACTTAATTATGGTACAAATAAGCTAGACTTGTCTAAAAGGCATTAATTTGGAGATAGGAAAAATGTAATAAAAATGGAAAATTTATTTAAAATAGATAATACTTATTAGAGCTTTGTGTACTAGACACTGAGTTAAGTGCTTTAATATGTATAACGTCATTTAATCTTCGAATCGTTAATAGCTAGAATTTATTTAGTGCTTACTATGCTGTGAGCTTTACAAACATTATTTAATTCTCACAAGAAACCTACAGGGTAGGTACTATTATTGTCCCCATTTTATGGCTAAGGAAGCTGAGCTTTAGAAAAATTTAAGTAATTTTTTCAAGCTCACCTAGTATATTAGTTTGCTAGGCCTGCCATAACTAACTGTCATAGACTGGGTGGCTCAAACAACAGAAATTTATTTTCTCAATTCTGGAAGCTCGAAATCCAAGATAAGGGGGTCTACAGTGTAGGTTTCTTCTCCTCCTCCTCCTCCTTCTTCTTTTTAATTTTAAATTTTAAAAAAAGATATATCTATTTATTTATTTGAGAGAGGAGAGAGAGAGAGAGCACGAGCAGGGGGAGAGGGAGAGGAAGAAGCAAACTCCTTGCTGAGCAGGGAGCCAGATGCAGGCTCAATCCCAGGACCCCAAGATCATGACCTGAGCCGAAGTCAGACACTTAACCAACTGACCCACCCAGCCGCCCCTAGGTTTCTTCTAAGGCTTCTCTCTTTGGATTGTAGATAGCTGTCTTCTTTCCTGTCTTCCCACGCATTGTTCTCCCTCTATGTGTGTCTATGTCCTAGTCTCGTCTTCTTATAAGGACACGTGATACTGGATGAAGGCCCGCTCGTATTTTACCTGAATTACTTCTTTAAAGGGGCTACCTCCAAATACAGTCACATTCTGAGCTCTTGAGGGGTTAAGACATATGCATTTTTTAAGGGGGGGGACACAATTCAGTTCATAACACACAGTTCATAAGCGGCAGGACAGATCTAGGTAACTCCAAAATTTGTTCTTATCTACTAGGCTATCGTATTTGCCTGGGGGAGGGGCAGCTTGACTCCCACATTCAGCCCAAAACACAGAGTCTGGTAAGTTCTCTACTTTATTGCTTTTCACTCACATGGTGTGGCCACACTGTCTTACGGTGCTGGAGTGGTGATCTTGTTCAAGGAGATCATTGCATAGGTCAGTAAGGTTCTTTGGGGGCCGATGATCCCACTTGTTCAGTGCTAAGTGTAGCCCAACATATTCTGCTTAGAGCAACTCAGGGCTCCACATTTTTTAATGCTCTCTTGCAGGGTGGTAGAGTCAGCTGATTTCAGCATCTGCAACGCAATGGATCCAGGACCCAGATTCTTTCTTCACTCCCCTTGCCAGGAAACCACTTTAGAGATTGGGCAGCCTTTCCTTTTCAACCCTTAAAACGCATAGGGTCTGTACCTCGTTGCCTTTGTATGTCATCTTGGTATTCCCAAGCCCTTTACTAAAGTAGTGTTTTCACAGTGATTTCAGAGAGCCCTATACTCATCTTTCTGGGGTTCCAAAATGATCCACTCATATCTCTTATTTGGAGAAGAAAACCTGCAACGTAACCTTGCCACTGATAAGAAGCAGGAAATTATGGGTGGGTCACAACATTTAGGAGCAAAAACTAATTTCCATTGATTTACTTGTATCTAGAAAGAATTGTACGATGTGTAGACAAATAGAGGTGTATAAGTAAACTCATGCAAGGAGTTATTTACTTTTTCATCTCCTCTCTCTACAGGAATGAGGAATGAGCAAGGAAGGAAGGAGAACGTGAATGGTGTGTGTACTATGACAGGTCATTATGCCAGACTCTTTCATACATTTGTGTATATGTTAGGGAGGTAGGTATTACTCTCCCCCATGGTACAGAGGAGAAAATTGAGTCTCAGAGAGTTTAAGAAATTTATTCCAGATCATGCAGCTAGGAAGTATCTTGCAAACGATCACAACTTATGTGAAATGTCCTTGATTTTCCCTGTGCGGCACCTTGAAATACAGATTTTCATTTGCTACTCAGGGGGAACCTTCTTAGAGTCCCTGTCAGGGTCTGAAAATTAAATTGACAGATTAACGGGAGAAAAACATACAAATTTTATTGAATTTTTAACTTATTTAGGAGCCTTCACAGGAGAATGAAGACCGGAGGAAGTGACCAGGGAAGGGAACTTTTTATACCTTTAGATAAAGAAACCGTAAATTTGTGAAATTTGAGAAAAGACAAAGGAGTTTGAACTAGTGATATAACTGGCAAAGAACACCAAGAAGATAAGGGTTAGTTTAGTAAAGTTTGTTTATACAGCTGATGTTTACTTCAAAGCCTAAACCCTTAACCACACCCATCTTTTATTCACTAAGCCTGTTAACTGGAATAATACCCTGAAGGTAAGTTCTAACTTGAATAGATCCAGACTGTTGATAATGAAACCTGTTACCTTGCATAAATTCCATATTGGGGTCACAAAGGTTGGGAAATTATCCTAAAGGAAAGAATTGTGTACAGTAGGGCCATCTCAACGAGAATGTGTATACACAGCTTGCACTAGGCTGTGTATGCTTGTTGAGTACATTAACTCAAAAGGAAACTTGTTTTCGAAAATTCAATCTAAAAATAGGGCAAGTAACATCGCTGTTCTTGGGAGACAAATAGGTGAAGGAGGGGGTTGCTTCGTTCCGGCACCTTTTAAGGTAAAGGAGGAGGGCATGTGCGTTTAACTCATTAGCCAATCAGACTCTGAAGCCGCTTCTCAAAGCCGCTTCCTGTCTCTCCACTTACCTCTCCGTTTGGTGGTGGGCTGGTGAGTGTGCACTTCATTTCGCTCCCTGTTTTGAATTTCTCCTCCGTTTGAACCCTGTATCCTGATGGCAGGCCTTTATTTCAAGTAAGCATTGGAGTGTGTGTGAGTCACAGGTGATTAATTTTGGCCGTGCGGAGATTGGGGGAAGGCAGGGAAATGCTCTGCTGGCTTGTTTCCACGTGGGCCTCTGCAGCCCTGGGTCTGCCGCCCTTCCCCGAGACCCGGTGACCCAGAAACAATAGACTCCGGTTCATACACCGAGTGCCCGTGTTTCTGGAAAACGCCTGGATTCTTTTTGCTTGGCGGGAAAGGTATTGTTATTATCCCAATTGCTGTTCCGACCTCTATCTCCCTGGGTGAGCGGGCAGACCTTAGGAGGAGTTTCAGACCAGTACACTTGAATTCTCTCGTGTCCGCGGGGCCAGGTCCCTGCTGGGTTTGCGAGCTGTAGCAAACGCCTTTGCCCTGGTCTTTGCTCAGAGCGTTCCAGCTTTCTCAGTGCGCCTAGGCAGCAACCTCTGAAGTGTGATGATTTTAGTGAGCCCTGAGAGGAGCTCCAATTTTAATGTTGCCGTGTAGTGACGGTGCCCTAAAAAGCCAAGGATATACTAAAGACAAAATCAGGGGCCTTAGCTCAGGATCAGCCTAAATCAAATGCGAGCGCCACAGTTTACGCCTCCAGTGACCTCGAGTCAGTGAACCATTATGAGGCTCCGCTTTTGAAAATCAAAATATATGAAGGCCAGGTATTATAATAAATGTTAGATACCTTCTAGAAGTAAGCATTACATTTATTTTGGATATCTTTTTTCTTATAAAAAGTTGTGCCGACTGACCTTGAGTGTAGACGGATTCCCATTTTCCTCCTTGCTCTACGTCAGTTTGAATATAATGTAGGTGTTCATTACTCTTACGGACGCCGGGTGCGCAAGGAATAAACTAGCGGATGGGATGTGGTAATAGACTTCTCGTAATCCTTATAATTCTCGAGTTTTATTGTTAACTTATTGTCGGAAAATAATGCATTCACATGGGTCAAAATTAAAAAGGGATCAAGGCGTGGATCACGAAGTCTAGGCCACCTCATTCCCCTCCCCAACAGCAGCATTAACAGTTTCTTGTGTGTCCTGCCTGACATATTTCATGTAAGTATAAGCAAATACGTGTATTTCGCCCTCCCCTCTTGACATACTCTTTAACAGTTCTCTTACTTTTCCCACTTAAGATTTCCAAATGAGTAAATAAAGAATATCCACATTTTTTTTTCTTTTTTTTTTTTTTTTTTAAGATTTTACTTATTTATTTGACAGAGAAGAGAGACAGTGAGAGAGGGAACACAAGCAGGGGGAGCCCGAGCGGGAGCAGGAGAGGGAGAAGCAGGCTCCCAGCTGAGCAGAGAGCCTGATGCAGGGCTTGATCCCAGAACTCCGGGATCTTGACCGGAAGGCACCCTAGCGGAGGCAGACGCTTAGCCGACTGAGCCACCCTGGCGCCCGCATCCACGTTCTTTATAATGGTTTCGCGGTAAGTTCATGTGTGTGCATACCATACTTTATTTAACCTTTATTGGTCAACATTTAGGTGGCTTACAGTCTTGTTTCCCGCAAAATGAATAACCGTGTGTATAAGTCATGTGTCACGTATGACAGCTCAGGGGGGTTTTGATATAAGGACTCTAAACATGCAGTGCTTCCTGTTACTTGTATTTATTTTGTGCACAATGATGACTAGAAACCAACCAACACCATAAATGTCCTGACTGAGCAATAAAGGATTTTCTATCAAAAGCAAAACCGCGCTGATGGCTTTTATGTGAATTTATCTTTGCCCACTTGAGTTTAAGTAAGGGATGGTTTATTTTGCTCTGAACATGTGTTTAATGTTGAGAAGGAATGGCAGCATGAACCAGAGAAACCACATGGTTTTTGTATTCACCAAGCGCAGAAGGGGCAGGTTTCCAGTGTTTACTTAGCAAAATGTTTGTTGGATATCTTCCTGGAATTATGGTGTTGAGTGGGTAAACTCATATTTTTGTATTAAGTTAGGGAAAATGGAAATGTTTTTTGGATGTAAACATGCAAAACAAAAGCTTCCGGGAATCCCACCAAAGCTTTTTTTTTTTTTTTTTTTTAAGCCTTAAAATGGCTAAAATCATGTGAAACATCTAGTTTTCCAGTGAGGAGTATCTTGTATTTGGAAGGACTTTATGAGGAATGTGAAAGTCTTTCTTGGCTTCAAGATTATTGTGAAAAGTGAAATTGTTAGGCAGAATATTTGCATTCCTACTCATTAGCTGGTTGAGCTTGGACACTTAATAATAGAAACAACATATTAAATATTTAACTACACGCCAACTACTGTGCAAAGTAGTTTATGTTTATTTTACCTCATTTAATCTTCCCAACGGTCCTAAGAGGTAGGTGGTATTTGTCTTCATTGTACAGAAAGGTAATCAGAAGCTTAGAGAAGTTGCAAATATGTGGGGAGAGTCAAGATTCAATAGTTTGGTCTCACTTCAAAATCCATTATCTTCACCACTAAGCTGCCTGCCATTTAGTCTCCCAACCTTGCTTGCAGACCTATAAAATGGAGATGACATAGTACTTGCAAAATGAGGTAAATGTAGAAAGTACTTTATAAATTCTGAGACAGACCAAATATTATGAAATAGATAAAATGCCAGGTTAACAGAGCAGCAGTTTTTCTGCCTCTCGTATTCTGATTTCTTTATTCTTTCCTGCTGTTTTGATGCAAAGCCCTCAGGTACTGTATTTCCCTTCGTTACACCAGCAATAGGACTGGGGCTGGGTGAAATTCTGGTCTCTTGGTATGAGCTGAATGGTTAGTCTATGCTTCTGAACTCCCACTTTTATTTTCTATATGCTCTGAGAGGTTAAAACAATCACTATTTCTAAAATAGCTGACAGTGAGTGGGAAACAAAACTTGAAATCTGTTCTGATCGCAGCGTCTCACCGAGCTATCCCTAAAAGAGAGCCATGCCAGTGACTGTTGAGCATTTACTTCCTGTGTGAAGTTTTGTATTGTTTTCCTTTTGTTTCAGGTTGAAGATGGAATCCATGGAGGAAGGCAGACGCCTGGGTGCCAGTCCAGAAGTGGCACTGTGAAAGCACCTGTCACATCTGCTGTAGACGCCCTAGCAATCCAGTGGGCTTGGATTTGGACATTCTCAGGAGGAACGGTTAAAGGCTGATGGGACCATAAAGCAAGTACTTGAACTTTGACGAAGCTAGGCCTTGAGTGCTCACTGTATCCCGTGTCTGTGTGTCTTTTCTATCTAAAAAAAATAGGTACTTTGAGTTACTGTTGTATCCCATAACGCTAGACACAGAGTAGGCACTGAGTAATTGGCATGGAACAGGGTAAAACTGAGTGGTAGTAGTAGTCTTGGAAGCATCGGATGACTTGGTATTAATCAGTTTGTAGTTTGTATCAGGCCTTCACGAAGCATCTGTTCACATAACGAAAAATGTACGTTTTGGCCACGAGCACCAGCACTTTGAAGCATTTACTTCTCACGGGGAACAAAATGAGTGGGTCATTGATAGTTCATGGGGTATTTACAAAGTATTTACTTAAGCTCCCTAAATGCTCAGTAAGTATGAAATGGCCTTCACGTGGTAGAGTGACATTTGTTGAAGCATAGCTGGAATCCTGCAGGGAGCATCACGTACCGGGGGAGGTATCATGTGTTTAACATCAGGATTTATGTCCTAAACTTCAGGTTATGTGCCAAGGATACAGAGACCAGAACTTTTACAATCTAGGTTGTTTGTAAGATGATTCAAATAGAGAAGTTGCATATATATATATATTTTATATATATATATGTACATATATATGTGTGTATATATATGTGTGTGTGTGTGTATATATATATATATATATATATATATATATATATATATATATATAAATAAAATACTGAGTTTGGGCATTTCATGACCTTCTCCAAATAGGTGGGTCAATTTATATTTATATATATATATATATAAATAAAATTGTTCTCCTGTAGGGAATACTTGGATCATGGAGTTTTGAGGTAGATACTGTTAAAACCGTAGAAACCTTGCGCTTACTTCCTGTCTCTGTCCCTTGGAATCTAATGTGCTAACTCATCCAAAAACATCTTACATAAATAAAACAGTCTTCAGCTATAGGACAGGAGTTTGATTATATGTCTCAGGTACTTAAAACACCTCGGTTTCTTTCTGACCTACTGAGCCAGCACAGCATTCTCTTTAGAGGCTAAAGCAAACCATCTTCTGTAGCTCTGCCTCTTATTTCACGTAGGAAGTGGCATGGTGAGGTGAAAATTAGGAGTTTTGACAGAACTGGATTTAAATCCTATCTCTTAATAGCTAGGTGACCTTAGGAAATTAATTTAACTTCTCTGAGCCTCAAATTTCCCTGTAAATATGGGATTTTAAAGTTTGAGTGAAATGATTTCTACAATTCTTGATAGATAGTAGGAATTTTTAAGAATGGTAGCTACTATTTCCTTTCTGTCAGCATATTTCAGTCATACCCATTCTTTAAGGCACTGCTGTCCAACAGAACTTTGTGTGATGATGGAAATGTTCTATATTTGTATTGTTCAAGATGGTAGCCATTGGCCACATGTGGCTATTGAGCAATTACAATGTGTCTGGTGTGACTGAAGAATTTAATTTTTAATTTAATTTAATTTTAATTTTAATGGTTGAATGTGGTGTTACCTAATGGAGAGTGTAAATTTTTTTTTCTTTCTTTTTTTTTTTTTTTAAAGATTTTATTTATTTATTTGACACAGAGAGAGAGGGAGAGCACAGGCAGGAGTGGCAGGCAGAGGGAGAGGGAGAAGTAGGCTCCCTGCTGAGCAAGGGAGTCAGCCAATGTGGGGCTCTATCCCAGGACTCTGGGATCATGACCTGAGCTGAAGGCAGATGCTTAACCGAGTGAGTCACCGAGGTGCCCCTGCAATTTTTTTTCTTGTGACGAGAATTTTTAAGATCTCTCTTAGCAACTTTCAACTGCCCAATATGGTATTATTTTAAGTGCTATTTTTAGGCTCATTCAAAACCTGTACCTTTTTTCTTCTTGAAGACTTCTGTGACCAGTGATTCTTATTTGGTACTCCCCATGGACATTAATTTTCATGAATCTTGTATTTCTAGCTAGCTGAGGTTATAGATTTTAAAATCTTCACATTGCTGCATGAAAAGGAACATGATAAAAATATAATTGTAATATTTTTAGTTAGTAAGTGTTAAATTATCATTAAATGTAATACAAGAAACTTTCTGGTTAGTGATCTGGTGAATAGGGAATAGTCTGAAGGTTGCCTGCGATGATGAATTTTGTGTCCAGCCTGTTTCACCTAAAAGTTAGATGACACTCAAGTGTTGGAAGAGGAAATTATGCTTTTTCTTATATTGCCATCTTGTGGCCAACTTGGGCTCCAAATGATGCTAATTCAATTTTGCTATGTCAGAGGAAGGTTTTCTTTAGTTTATTGTGATACATTTTTACCAAGAATAAAGGTTAAATACAATCAACATTGGCTGAAATAAAATTGAAACATGCTTTGAAAAAGTGAACTATTTTGGATTACCTTCTCATTTTTTTAAAAGTATACTTCACGCCCAAAGTGGGGCTCGAAACCTTGCGATAGAGTTGCATGTTCTACTAACTGAGCCAGCCAGTTTATCACAAGGGTTTAGTTTCTTATCACAAGGGTTTAGTTACACACCCTGTGGACTTGGAGAGGTTGGAGGAGTATCCCGTGCCATTTCTGCCCCACACTGCTAATTTTTCCCATGGCTGTTAAGCCCCGGTTGCAGCCAGCACCTGGCTCCTTCCTTCTCCATACCTGTTCTCTTATTGTGAGACTGTCGATTTGTAAACTTTCCGAGTTTGGTTAGACTTATTGTACAGTTTTACCCAAACCTTTAAATTAATTAATTAATTACGTTTTAAAAAGATTTTATTTATTCATTAGAGAGAGAGAGCATGAGCAGGGGTGAAGAGGGCACAGGGAGAAGGAGAAGCAGACTCCCCTCTGAGCAGGGAGCCCCATGTGGGGCTCCATCCCAGGACCCTGGAATCACGACCTGAGCCGGAGGCGGATGCCTAACTGAGCCACCCTGGTGCCACCAAACTTTTAAATTTATACAAAAAGCTGAGCTTGTGTACGAAGTCCTGCCCTAATGTGATACTAAGTTTGGGCATTTCATGACCTTCTCCAAATAGGTGGGTCAATTTATATTACTGACTAGAGGTTCATATAAAGAATGAAGTTTTCCTTGAGGTTAATTTTCATGGAGGCTATAGGGGTATGACTTGGGAGTAGGCTGGTGTGCCTTCAAGTCATGTAATCGTAACCTTTATTTACTCACTTACTTACTTTTTATTTTCCAGAGATGATAATATCTGGAAAGATGATGCTCAGATACTTGGTAGATTGTGTAATTCAACTAATTCCAAGATAGAAGCTGGTTCCTTTGATACCAGAGGTAAGTGTAAAAAAAGAAAACTATTTTTTACTTCATTTGGATTTTTAATCACCTACTAAGTTTTGGGGCCCGGTATTGTTAGTGGCTAGATTTTGGTAGTTGGAAAAGCCTTCGTTCTAACCTTGGTTTAGAGATGAGGTGGTGGTGGTGCTTTGCCCTTCATCAGTCATTTACAGTTTGCCATGATGAAATGCATGTTAAGTCCGTGTTTCAGCTGATCACCCTGATTAAACACATGCTCTGAGCAGACTAAAGCTGGGGCAAACACCTGGAGGTGCATTCCGCTTCTTTGCATTCTTACTGGGATCTAGCCCCCAGTCCCAGGTAGTTCTTAAATCTTCGAATTATGGATCTGACACTACAACACTCTGTTGTGCTTTGATCTTTTGTGGTATTTTCTTGAGCTAGGTAGAACCAGGGTCAAGAATCCTTAATCTAAATATTCAAACCCTACAGAAAAAGCACTGATAACTGGTATAATTCTGTCAACCACTTTACTTGGCAGTTTTAAACTTACCACTATTTTATTAATCTATATGTAAGATTGAGAGAATCCCAGAGTTGTTTAAATCAATTTTGTCAAGATCATAAAATGCCACACTATATAGTCACTTATAAGTTATGATACAGGTTTATCTTTCTTGAAATGGAAGTGTATTCGTGATACATTAAAAGCAAGTTATAGAGCAGTATGTGTAATCCTTTTTATGCTTAAACGTTTTCGTATCCTTGTGTTTACTTCAGAAATTATCTGACAGTATATACTCAAATACCAAGGATCATTGTCTCTAGAATTGGATTCTAAGGGTGATCTTGTTAACCTGTATTTTCTGGCTTTACTATATTCATGTATTGTATAATTGAACCTACATGGAACAGGCTTCTATTCTTTACCTGTGCCTGCATGTCTCAGCAGAGAATGGGGTACATATGAGGGAGAAATACAGGAAATGCAAATAATTCAAAGTCACATCAGCACTTGAAATAGTTTTTAGTTTTGGCTATGTCTTTTGCAGAAATGAAGTTTCAGGAGATCAAAACTGGATCTCAGTCTCATTTCTTTCCCAGGCTGGAATTCTTGGGTGCTATAAATCCTGGATATACAACAGATGTGATGACAACATTTTTCTTTTACGGTAAGGCTTAGGTTGAAATTGAGAAGCTTTAACATACATATGAATCTCTGAATATTCAGCTTTTGGCTTCATGGCCAGCTGCTAAGTTGCTACAAATTTTATTTAAAAAAAAAGTCAATTAGAGATGTTGAGAGGTAGCATAATAATATAATAGTTACATGGATTCTGGAGTCAGACTGGGTTCAAATACATCTTTTGTCACTTAATCAGCTATGTAACCTTGGCAAGTTTCTTAATATCTCAGTGTCTTAGTGTCCTTATATCTTAGAAGATGAGAATAATAGTACTGGATTCAAAAGAATAGAACTTGACTTTGAAGATGAGATAATAAATGCATGAGCTTAGAGCACTGTTTAAGCATATGGTAATCGCTCAAAATATGTTAGCTGATTTATCATCAAAGTCCCTGTGCAGTTTTTGCTTATACGCATCTTTCTGCCAATTGGCCCATACCTCATTATGTTTATCTCCAGCACACAAAGCCTAATTTCGTTCTAGAATTAAGCAAAGTATGGTGATAAGGACTATAGTGTGTATCTCTATATAACTGTTCCAATAACACTTTCTTTAGTTGAGCAACCTCGTTTTGGCACCAGTTTATTTATCATCTTATTCCTCATTTTGTCTGATTCTTCTAGCTCTTAGTTGACTTAAAAATTTAGATGTAGTGATTCCTATTAAGAGTGACTTGATAGCTTTATTTTTATAAATGTTCCTTAACACATTTATTAAAATGGTTGGAGATGAATTTTGATGGCTGTTCCTCTCACTGCTTTTGAGCCTTAGGTAGTGGGATTTTAGTCCATCATATATCAAAGCTGACTTGTCTTCACTCAGGGCACCATGGGGATGGGCTGGCCGTCCGCTAGTGTCTTCTGATTTTTGCGGAGTCAAACAATCGCAAAGCAGGTGGGGATTCTAGATTAAGAATGTACCTGTGATTGAAAAATAAAACCAATATGAAAACGTGAGGATATAGTTTTTGGAAACCCCTTTGACTACAAAAGTATTTGGATAGCACTGACCTAGGACTATGAAAAAAAGAGGTCTAGTAAATTGATTCTGAGAGTTACGGAAACATTAAACTCTGAAGTCATTAAATTTTAAGTGGTTTAATCAGTTTTCTACTGATGAGTTTCTACTGATCAGTTTTCTACTGAGTAGCTCTTTATACTACTATACATTTCAGGCTAGTATTAAAAACGACTTTTTCTTTCCAGCATGAAGATAGATGATTCTTCAAATTAAAGATTGAAGCTGACTTTTCTCACCAGAAATGGCTTATAGAACCAACTTGGAAAAATGTCAGAGGCATCAAAGGAAAGAGTAAAATATTTGCTTTTATCATTCTTAGATTCTTTGCTAGATTGTAAGCTCGGTGACAGCAGGAGAACTTCCTTATCTGTAATGCCTGGCCCAGAATAGATAACTTGATAATATGTGAAGTGAATTAAATTTTTAAGTCCCTGAAAAATGGTGACCATTTTAATGGTATTTCAACAAGACATTTATTTACATGTAATAATTGGGACTTAAATTTTGACTCTGATGGAAATTGTATATATAAGTACATTAAACTATCTGGGCACCAGGGAGTCTACTTAAAACACTTAATATTTGGGGACCCTGCATGGCTCATTCGGTAAAGCATGCGACTCTTGGTCTCGGGGTTGTGAGTTCAAGCCTCATGTTGGGTGTAGAGATTATTTAAAAAATAAAATCTTAGGGGAGACTGGGTGGCTCAGTCGTTAAGCGTCTGCCTTTGGCTCAGGGCGTGATTCCAGGGTCCTGGGATCGAGCCCCGCATTGGGCTCCCTGCTCTGCTGGGAGCCTGCTTCTTCCTCTCCCACTCCCCCTGCTTGTGTTCCCTCTCTCGTGCCTCTCTCTCTGTCAAATAAATAAATAAAATCTTTTTAAAAAATTAAACTCTTGATACCTAATTATGATGCTTGATCCATTAAGAGTCAATGAAGAATGGCTACCAAAACAATCTGGGTATGTGAGGAATAATATCAAATGTGAGAAAGATTTCATTTTGTTAAAGCTGAGTGATGGTCATTCTTCACACATTTTTTGTATGCTTGATATTTAATAAAAAAAAAACAAAATTAAAAAAAGCTCTTTTTGGTGGATGGGTCTTTGTATCTCAGCCTTGACTGATTTCATAATCTCATCCCCAGGAGCACTCTAGAAAAGAGCCAATGAAGGGTTTATCGATGCCGTAACAAAAGAGGACACAGTGCCACTGAGAAGCAGGTTAGTTCAGGTCCTGGTGTTCCAGATTACTGGGATATTAAGACTTTGTAGCACTCTGCCCCCTTTTATTCTATCTTACAAAACATGTTGGCAAAAAAAAAAAAAGTATACATACATATACATATATATACACACACATATATATATATACACATACATACATATATATATATATATACACATACATACATATATATATATATACACACATACATATATATATATATATGTTACTCTTACAGGCTTTTAGCCAAATGGGTTGGAAATTTGAAACTGATTTAGTGGGAAAATTGTATGGGGAACACTAAGGTTTGGGGAATCAGTGCTCTTAATGAAGAAGCAGGAGGAGGTCATACTGCAGTACAAAGGTAAGTTAGATCTCAATGTTAGGTACTGGCTGAATTTGAATGCTTTATGTTTTCTAACTTTGAGATTATACTCTTGTACTACATTTGGCATTGTTAAAATCAGAAAATGCACAAAAGGCTCTCTGAGCCAAAATAGATGAAACCCCAATTTTGTTGGAATCCAATTTGTACCACTGGAATTAAGTTACCACTGTAAACTTTCAAGACATTTTAGGAAATGTATACAAAGGTCAAGATGACCTTTTCTAATTACTGTGAACAAGCTACAAGAAGACAGAAAACTAGCAGAAAATTGTTTAATTAGGAATGGTTTTTGTTTGAAGAAGAATGGGTTTGAAATTCACTACCCAGAAAGGGGTTTGCAGGGCTTTGGTGTCTGTTACGTTGCTGATTCATTGGATTGTGTCTGTTACTAATTCACAATGGAGTCACATCATGTGGACAGGTGGCCGGCCACAAAAGACAACATTAAGGGTTGTATTCCAAGGACCTCTCAAGCCCTCCTCAGCTTAGTTTCTAATATGGATTCTAATAGACTCATATAGATTGAGCAGAAAATCACACAGTTTACAAAGAATAGAAAAGAAAGTGACAGGTAATAGCATTAGGGTAAAACAGACACAAACATTTGAACAATTACAAGTCGGTCCAGGAGAGCACACAGGCAGATCACCTCACAAAAAGCTGACACGTGATCCTCTCGCTTCATTACAGGTGCTGTAATGAATGTTCACAACACAGATTCTAAACCAAGGAAAAGTTCTGTTTTCTTTAAATGTATATAAAGGATGTGTAAAAGCTAGAAAGATGTCTTTATCAGGATGGATTAAAAAATAAAATGGCAGAACCTACCTCAACATAGAGGTGATAGCTACCCAATCACAGGTATCTCAAGTTTCTGGGACTTTTCCCTGCAACTACTTGGCAAGTCTGTGCTGCCCAGCCGGAGGACCGGGTTCCCGGGACAAACAGCCGCGTGAACTCAGGTTGGGGTGCAAGCTGGCCCTGTTCGCTTCTGAACCGCCCCACTCCCCGTCCTGCTCGTCCTGCGCGTACTCAGGAGACCGCCCTCAAATGTTATTCCCAGGATAGCCTCGGACGTTACCTTTGTGCCGGCTCAGGGCAGTGAAGGGCAGTCCACGACTGTATCCGTGAGGCTCCCCAGTGGGAAACCTGGACCCCGCTCACTGCCATTCAGGCCCTCACAGCGCCTGGGGCGCGCGTGCGTGGGGCATACGTGCCTCCGTCCAGGCGCCACAGCCTGACGGGTCCCAGGATGCTGAGCGGCCGGAAGCCCTGTGCCCACCACCCAGCAGGCTCCAGGGCGGCCCCGCGCATGCGTTCTGTGTCTTATTGGCGAGGTACCGCGAAGCTTCGCTAGTGTGTTGGTAGAGCTGTGGCGGCAGCGGCGTTTTCCCGCGCTTTTTCTGGGCGCCTCAGGTTAGATATTTTATTTGTATTATTGTTATTATTTTCTCTGTAGAGTGCAGAAAGCAGGCCAGGAACTCCAGAGTGAAGTTTCTGTGAGTTTAATCTCAAAAACTCGGCCCTTGGTAACTTGGGACGATTCACCGAATGGGCCCTTTTCCCCGGTCGTGGAAAATCTGGAATTAGCTGCACCTCCCGCTCTGCCTGAGAAAGCTCTCAGCTTTAAAACTTCCCAGCTCTTCTGCCTCCCCATGCCTATTCTGCTGGAGTTAAAATAGGGCCTTATAACTCCTGCTGCAAGGTGCCACTTACCTTGGAGACTAACTCAGTGGGTACTTTGGGGTAAAGGGGTCAGAACGTCCTCATTGGCCCCTGTGATAGAGGCAACTTTTTTTTTTTTTTTTTTGGATCAAAACAACATTCTTGACAGAATTTGTTGGTTAATAAAGGTTAAATATGGACATTTTCCTTGGTGTATAATTGGTGTGTCACAGTTATTTCATACAATATATGATTTTGGTATATCCAGAATATTGCTGTCCAGTTTGGGTTAGTAAAACCAGTGAGAGTGGACACTATATTAAAAAATAACTCAAGAATATTTATTTATTTAAGAGTATTTATTTGGTTTTACAAACTTCTTTACTGAAGTATAGTATTCAATAGTGTTTATATTAATAGGTGAATTATTTGATAATAAAATAAGTCAGCTTTTGTACAGATTTCCAGGTTTCATAATGGTCATTTGCTTGGATGAATTAAATTACTTGCCATTTGATGCTATCAGATTACTACTGTTTTTTAGGTAAGGCAACATAAGTAAAGAATCTGAGAAATCAGTGTATATGAAAAACCTAAACATGTAACTTAAAAAACACTTTTAACTAAAGAATGGCTGAAATTGGTCCCTGAACTCATATCTGCCAAGTGTGAGAAGTGGTACTAAAATATTCTAGCAAACTATGGATGGGTAGTAGATCTGGCTTTTTTGTTTAGATATTGAGGATTGGCAAAAGGCACTAATTAATTTTTATTTGTTTGTAATTTGTAAATGTTCCTAAACTTTATTTTCCGTGTGCATATTATTTTTGGCTTTAGTAAGATTTGGACCACTCGTGTCTAATTTTTTCTTTAAAAATTTTTTTCGTGGGCTTTCTAGAGATTTACACAAAGGAGCACAGCTAATATTTTTGAATGACGGAAATCTATAGAATATATTGATTATAATAAATACAAAAAATTAAATATTTTATAATAAAATGCAAACATGCTCTATTTCATTTTCATTGAGATTTGACTTATTTGACCTTTTCATTTACCCCATATTAGGATTCTTTTCAGCATCTGGAGACTTCACTCTCTATGTCTTTGTGTGAAGACATGCTGCTTTGTAACTATCGCAAGTGTCGCCTCAAACTCTCTGGTTATGCTTGGGTCACTGCCTGCTCTCACATCTTCTGTGATCAGCATGGCAGTGGTGAGTTTAGTCGTTCACCAGCTATCTGCCCTGCCTGCAATAGCACGCTTTCTGGAAAGCTAGACATTGTCCGCACAGAACTCAGTCCATCAGAGGAATATAAAGCCATGGTATTGGCAGGACTTCGACCAGAGGTTGTGTTGGACATTAGCTCCCGTGCACTGGCCTTCTGGACATACCAGGTTAGTGCATAGGCTAGTTTTTCTGCAGAATATGATTTGAGGTGTATGTGGAAGCTTATAATGTTTTTCCTTCATTGTGTTTGTATTCATTTTTTTTTAAGATTTTATTTTTATTTATTTGTCAGAGAGAGAGAGCACAAGCAGGGGGAATGGCAGGCAGAGGGAGAAGCAGGCACCCCTCTGAGCAAGGAACCCGATGTGGGACTCAATTCCAGGACCCAGGGGATCATGACTGAGCCGAAGGCAGACACTTAACCAACTGAGCCACCCAGGCATCCCTCATTTTTTATGAATATATAGAAAATGTTCTTTTTAATAATTTTTTAAAAAGATTTATTTGAGAGAGCGTGCGAGAGAGAGAGAGTGTGTGTAGAGAGAGTGTGTGTAGAGAGAGAGAGAATGCGCAGAAGCAGTGGGGAGGGGCAGAGGGAAAAGCAGACCCTGCTGAGCAGGGAGCCTGATTCAGGACTGGATCCCAGGACCCCAGGATCATGACCTGAGCAAGGCAGATGCTCAACTGGTTGAGCCACTCAGGCACCCCAGGAAATTTTCTTTTTAAAAAGTAATAGGTTTATTTTTGGAAATCCAAAAGAAAGAAAATAAAAAATGAACCATAATTCCATCACTCAGAGATCATTGTTGATATTTTTGTTTGTGTATTACTGGACTTTTTCTTTCTTTCTTTCTTTCTTTCTTTCTTTCTTTCTTTCTTTCTTTCTTTCTTTCTGAAGATTTTATTTATTTGAGAGAGAAAGAATGAGTGACAAAGAGAGAGCACAAGCAAGGGGAGAGGTAGAGGGAGAAGCAGGATCTCCACTGAGCAGGGAGCTGGATGCAGGACTCGATCCCAGGACCCTGGGACCACGACCCGAGCCGAAGGCAAATGCTTAACCAACTGAGCCACCCAGGCACCCCATTTACTGGACTTTTTCTGTGCATTAATATATGTTTTGTCCAAAAGTAAGGGTAATATCAGTTAAGGCTGACATTTTACTTATTATGAATATTTTATTAATATTTTTAAATTAGCTATTCTATAATCATAATTTTAATAGTTGTATCATTATTTATTTTGAAGCTATAAGAAAAGTTGTGATGAGCTTTCCTATCATCAAATTCACATATTTAATTATTTGCTAAGATTAAATTCCTGAAAGTGGATGAATACATTTCGAAGTTGTAAAAATTGCAGTATTTTGGGATGCCTGGTGGCTCAGTCTGTTAAGCATCTGACTCTTGATTTCAGTTCAGGTCATGATCTCAGGATCCTGAGATCAAGCCCTGAGTCGGGCTCCGAGCTGAGTGTGGAACCTGCTTAAAAGTCTCTCTCCCTCTCCCTCTGCCCCTCCCCTGCATGCTCTTCCCTCTCTCTCAAAAATAAAAAAATAAAAAAATTAAAATTGTAGTATTTTATTTTTTGTTTATTATTAAAAGATTTCATTTTTAAGTAATCTCTATATCCAGTGTGGGGCTTGAACTCACAACCCCAAGATCAAGAATTGTATGCTCTGAGCCAGCCAGGTGCCCCCAAAATTTCAGTATTTTAAAATTGCCCTCCAGTTAGGCCATTATTATTTTGTGTTCCCTTAAGTATATGACGGTGCTTGATTCTCCATGCTTTCTACTCACCAGTTAGATATGAGTAAGGTAGAATCTCATTATTCTTTAAGTATGCCTTTCTTGGATGACTTTTGGATGAAAACATTTTCTTGTATTTTTTTTCATGTATTTTTCTTTAATGAATTGCCCATTTCAATTTGCTTATTTCAATTGTTATAGTTTTTTTATTGATTTGATAAGAGTTCTCTGTATAGATTTAACTCAGATGTTATACGAAATTTTCTCTTTTTTCAGTTATCTTTTATTAGTCTGATTTTTGAATTGGCCTTTTTTATTGTTGAGTTCTAAGAGTTCTTTGTATGTTTTGGATAACAGTCGTTTTTTTGAGAATATTTTACAAATATTCTCAGTCTTTGGCTTCTCTTTTCATTCTCTTGACATTGTCTTTTTTAGAGCAGATATTTTTAATTTTAGTGAAGTCTAGCTTATCAATTCTTTCTTTTGTAGATTGTGCTTGCTGGGGTTGCATCTAAAAAGTTACCATCAAACCCAAGATCATTTAGATTTTCTCCTCTGTTATCTTACAGGAATCTTATAGTTTCGTGTTTACATTTAGGTCTATGATTCATTTTGAGTTAATTTTTGTGAAGGTTGTACAGTCTATGTTTAGTTTCAGTGTGACCTCAGTATTTTGCTGGTTATTGCCCAAAAGCTGCTTTCAATTACTTGCCTTGTTGCCCTTTGCAATATGGTTCTTTGCTTCTACAAAGCCAGCAAGACAGAGAATGTGTACTAAGGCAGGCTTTATAGTCTTACGTAATGTACTCACGAAGCAGCAGCCTGTCATTTTCCTGTATTCTAGTCACAGTTTCTGTCCACATTCAAGGGGAGGATCTAAGTACAAGGAGGCAGGGATAATTGGAGGCTATCGTATAATCTGTTCTCCACACTATAGATTACTTGAAATAGTAGCAGCTTGAGAGTATTCCTCCAGAATTTTTTCCTGTGCATTTACTGACACAGTGTATTATTTTCTATAATAACCATTCTGTTGTACATCTAGGTTGCTTCTTAATCTGGTTCCAAATGTTAAATTAATAAAATCCCAGTGTAAGTCTTTCTTTTTCTTCTGCATTTAAAGTTTTACAATATATGACTTTGTATTTATTACCTTAAAAATCTTTTTTTTTCTGTCTTGGGACAGGTACATCAGGAGCGCCTCTATCAAGAATATAATTTCAGCAAGGCTGAGGGCCATCTGAAACAGATGGAGAAGATATATACTCAGCAAATACAGAGCAAGGATGTAGAATTGACCTCTATGAAGGGGGAGGTCACCTCCATGAAGAAAGTGCTAGAAGAATATAAGAAAAAGTTCAGTGACATCTCTGAGAAACTTATGGAGCGAAATCGTCAGTATCAAAAGCTCCAAGGCCTCTATGATAGCCTTAGGCTGCGAAATATCACTATTGCTAACCAAGAAAGTACCCTTGAACCATCCATGATTGCACAATCTGGTGTCTTTGGCTTTCCATTAGGTAAGAAGGGACATGTAATATACAATAACTGTTCTTTAAATCTTTCACATTGTGTTCTGCACAGTTCCCGGAAGTCAGTGGAGACTCCAAAGGCCTAGAGTGGTGGTAGGCTCCAGATTCTTCATCCATGTCTCAACGTGTACATCTTTGCTTTTAACAATTTTATTTGCTTGTGGTTAAGTTACATCTTCAATGTAAAAAGAATAAATCTCTCCAAAATAAAACTTTGCAAATTGATACTTTAAGTGAAAAGCTATTTACTTGCAGTAATAATACTAGCTGCCATTTATTGATACCTTACTAAGTGCTAGGCACTGTTACAATTTTACATGTATTCATGTTATTTTCAAAACTTTATGATGTAGTTATTATTATCCTTATTTTACAGATGAGAAAACTGAGGCATAGAAAGTTAAAGTAATTGGTCAAGGTCACAGAACTATCTTCAGAGCCCACACTCAACCATTTCCTTCCTCAAAAAGGCCATGTTCAGTTTCTTTCACATGGCAGTACTGATTGCACAGTTCTTGAGTTACTGTTGGTTGTTTGGTTGGTTCACTTTTGTTCATTTATCAACTATTTATCAAACATATTTCATGTGCTAGGCTGCTAGACATAATACTAGGCAATGAGAATATAAGGATTATCCAGATAGGATTCCTACCTTCTGAAGTGCACAATCTAGGAAGATGCCAGTTCTTTTTTGCTCACTAGGTGCTTTGACAAATGCAATGAATCTCCTATCTCTTCCTGAGTTCTCCTCTTTATACAACTCTTGATATACTAGAATCCAATAGACTTTTGCTATGCTATTAATATAAATTATTTTTGTTGTACAAAAAAGTGAATTTTCTTGTTCTCGGTTTTCCTAAATATGTGTTTTTTGAATTATAGGCTGAGGAAAAAGATTTAGCGGGGGGAGGAGATGTCCTAGAAAAGGCAGGAAGTAATGAGATGAGGAGTAACAGGAGAATTGAAACAAAAACAAGTTTTTGTTTAACTTTCAGTTAATCGTAGTTATAATTTAGTCAATCAAAGTGTTATTGTATATTAACATTGTAGATATTTTTTCCTTGTTACGATCCACATTTATTTTGATATCTTTCATATTCACTGGTTCTTCCTGTTCCACTTTTTATGCACACTAACCTTTTTACTTTCACCTCTTGCTACGGCTGTTGGCTTGAAGCAGATATAGTCTGCATTCTCCTTTAGTTACATGTTCCCTTTAAGACTTGTGGAAGCCAAAGAATGGCTCAGTGGAAGTCACATGCTTATTTAACCAGATCTATTGTCTGATTTTTCTTAAGGTTATTCTAATTGTTCTTGAATCATGAGTATACGCCAGTTTTTCATCGTTGTCATATATTTTCTAGAGTGTTTATGGCAATCTTTAAAAGAAAAATTATTCTTAAAGAACCTGGGAAAAAGGTTTTGTACACACCCAATATTCCTTTGAAGTAGATTACATAGATAACGAATAAAATTATGAATTTTAAGTTCTAGCTTTACTAAAAACATATTTCATTGTATCAGATTACTTTTGCTGATGAGGTCATGGCTGTTGGAAACTGCATCACAGCAGAAGATACGCTATCTGTGGTCACGGGAGGGAGTGGGAGCCATCACAGTCCTTTTCTTTCTCCAACATTAGGTTCATATTTTACTGTCTCATAGGAGTTGAGTTCTGTTAAAATATTTATTAAATCATAATGTTTTTGTTCCTAAAGATCTGTAAGGAAATAGATGCTAAAGTTTTTCCCTTATTTTTTTCCTAGGGAACAACTCCAAGTATCCTTTGGACAGTACACCGATTCGAAATCGGGGTGGTGGAGATGGAGATTTTCACTTCAGACCATTTTTTGTGGGTTCTCCCACAGCACCTGAACCCAGCAACAGCTTTTTTAGTTTTGCCTCCCCAAGTCGTGAATTAGAACAGCAGCAAATCTCTAGCAGGGCTTTTAAAGTAAAAAGAATTTAGCTCACTTTACAGAATATTTCTCTGTTCACTTTCAGTGATCTCATTTAGCAAATTGTCTCTATTCTACTTAGGATAGGAGTCACCATCCCTTGTGTGCTATTCCATTTTCAACTTATGAGAAACTCAGTGTCAGTAGGAGTGGCTTTAGAGTCTGGCTTCTTTTTCTGTTTCCATTATTTAAAGCATGAACATATTAAACTCAATTTTATTGTGACTGTTGAGTTTTCACCAGTAGTGAAAAGGTTACAGTATTACTGCCTGTTTTGTAGATCAGCATTTGTTTTCTGTCTGTGTTATTTCTGACTGAACTAGGTGTTCATGTATGTATGTATAAGCACGTGTGTTTTATATCTACATGTCACTTTGTGTCCCGGTATTTATGCATATATGTATATATGTGTTCCTTTATATTGATATTTAGCTGTATTTGCCAGTATATTTATGTGAAGATTTTGGCTTCAGGAAATGGCAGGTGGATCCGTAGCTTGATTTATGTATTTGCCCTTGTATTACTTTGTTTGGAGATGTGTTTATGTTGGTGAATAAGAATACAATTTGATGCTTGCATGTTAAGTCTATATTTCTAATTGAAAATGATTCACATTGATAAAGTTATTTTGTAAAGTTGATTTTTTGGCATTTATTTTAAAATGAAATGACTCTGCCCTTTTGCCAGCAGTGTCTTATTTAGGAATGCACTCTTACCACAGAAAACTTATAATATGTTCTTGATCTCAAGAGATTATATTAATTAAAATATTTTTAAAACTTATTCCTTGTTTTCCTTTATTAAATAGCATTTCTGATCACTATCACAAATAACTTACTTAAAACGTAGAGCTGGGGCACCTGGGTGGCTCGGTGGGTTAAATGTCCAGCTCTTGGTTTCGGTTAAGTGTCCGACTCTTGATTTCAGCTCAGGTCATGATCTCGTCCGGGTCCTGAGACTGAGCCCTGCTTCAAGCCCTGCGCTCAGCGGGGAGTGTGCTTCAGGTCTCCTCTCTCCCTCTGCCCCTCCTCCCCCGTGCACTCTCTCAAATAAATCTTAAACAAGCAAACATAGAGACAAGAAAGTAATTTGAAGAATGCTTTCAGTTACTTTACATCCTCTTAGTGGCATGACTTGAAAGCATGCTGGTTGCAAGAGCAGAACATCTGGGTTCTAATATTTTTTCCCATATATTGGTTGTGAGTTTGAGTTTAAACTTTCTGGGACTGTTTCTATATTTGTAAAATGAGGGACTGAATTAAATCATCCTGTAAACCTTTTCTAACTTTTAAATTTTATTATTTATTTTTATTGGTTTGGGAGGAATTATAGTGGAATTACCCTACATACCAAATCCTAGTGTTTTTTGGGTAATAGAGTCATACTGAAAGCATTTGAGGATATTTCATATTTAGTCACAAAAAGGCAAGTGAATATCCTTGTCTTATGTTTTATTCCTTGGTAGTATAGAATATAAAATCTCTTCAAAAACATTTTTTACTATATCCCAAAGTTAAAATGGTATCTGAGGAAGAGAATGAAAAATCTTAAAAGTTTTAGAACATCTCTTCCCACTTCATAGCTGTTAACAGATTTTATGGATTACATTACAAAGTATTTTTCTTCCCTATGCAGTTTTAAATTTTGTTGGAAAGTTGTGTGGGGGAAATTTTATGTATATTCATGATTTCTATCTTGAACCTTTGCTTCTTTTTTTTTTTTTTTTAAAGATTTTATTTATTTATTTGACAGAGATAGAGACAGCCAGCGAGAGAGGGAACACAAGCAGGGGGAGTGGGAGAGGAAGAAGCAGGCTCACAGCAGAGGAGCCTGATGTGGGGCTCGATCCCAGAACGCCAGGATCACGCCCTGAGCCGAAGGCAGACGCTTAACCGCTGTGCCACCCAGGCGCCCCTTGAACCTTTGCTTCTTGTGTTAAGTTTACACGATCAGTTTGAAATACAAGTAAGCTATAAAGAGAATTTATTAGGACTATTACATGCTACTTTAAAAAAGTTACTTACTGAAGAGTTTAATATATTCACATGTCACAAATTCAATGGGTGTTAAAACAAGGTATGGAGTGAGGTCTCCCTTTCATCCCTGTCCCCCAGTCACTCACTTCACTTATCTGAGAGCAGCCGTGTCTCTTTCAGAGATAGTCTATGTGGAAGAAACTAATATTTTATTTAAAAATTGTGTTTGTTTTTAAATAGGTAGTACACGTGCATGATAAATTCAAAAGTGTACACAGCAAAAGAATTTTCTTTGCCTACCGACAGCTCTTGGTCCCTATTTCCCTTTACAGAAACAGTCATTTCTTATGTATCCTTCTAGATACAGTCTATCAATATGTTGGCATTATTAGTGTACCGATACACTATTAGTTTATTATGGCTTTCATGATAAGATCCCGAGTGTAGCAGATATATTAGGATAGTGTGTTCAAAATGCTAAAATTCCTCTGATATAGAAAATAACTGTAGGGGCTCCTGGGTGGCTCAATCGGTTGGGTGTCTGCCTTTGGCTTGGGTCATGATCCCGGAGTCCCGGGTCAAGCCCCATGTTGGGCTGCCTGCTCAGCGAGGAGTCTACTTCTCCCTCTCCCTCTGCTCTTTACCCTGTCTCGTGGTCTCTTGCTCACTCTCTCAGATAAATAAAATCTTTAAAATAAAAAAGAGAAAATAACTGTAAAATTTGGAAAATATTCAGACAAATTGACCATTGTACTGCATGTCCTTTAAAATTTTAAACTTACAGGCATACACTGTCTTAACCTGTCCTCTTTTGGCAGGGAGATGATGGTATTATAATCTTGGTATAAGTAAAAGATATGGAACAAAAAGATACACACAATTAAGCTGAGAATATTAGGTTTCCAGGATTTGGGAAAGAAACAAGTTTATAGGGGCGCCTGGGTAGCGCAGTCGTTAAAAGCGTCTGCCTTCGGCTCAGGGCGTGATCCTGGCGATCCGGGATCGAGTCCCACATCAGGCTCTTCCGCTGTGAGCCTGCTTCTTCCTCTCCCACTCCCCCTGCTGTGTTCCCTCTCTCGCTGGCTGTCTCTCTGTCACATAAATAAATAAAATCTTTAAAAAAAAAAAAAAAAGAAACAAGTTTATAAACTCAAAAGTGTTTATAGAGCATCTCCTTTGAGCTACAGGCACTGGGTCAAAGTTGGTTTGCAGTGGTGCCCTTCCTTGAAAACCCGTTCCTCGCCACCCTTCGAGCCCTTGTAGCAGATAACCTTGCTCCATTTCCTGCTTGGATGTGTTTTTTGCAATGTGGTTGGATTGTATCTGGCTCAGAATTACGACATACCACACCTGGCTAAAAAACACTTGAAGGAATTAAAAGGATTTGGATGCCAAGAAGAAACCCTCTAGTTCATGGGGCAGACTCCAGCACTGCTTTCTGGACATACTAATTCTGTTCTCGAGCGCCTCCTTACCATCTGAACCAAAAGCTTTTGTTTTACGTTCCAGCCTCAGTGACTTTCCTCTCTGCTAGATCCTGTCTTGCTTTAGAGCACAAATGGGGCCACATATTAAGAACTACCCCCTTCCAACATCCTCACATCTTCCCTTCCTTCTTCCAGCCACTTGAGGTGGCCGAAGACTGGAATTAGGTGCTAGATTAGTAGATGTGACCCCTAATTAGTAGTTTCTCCTTTATTCTTTGAGATCTCTACTACCTTTGTTTTTGAAGAAAAAATGATGAGTTTTGTAGAGCTGATCAGATATAAATAATGCTGATTTCACAGTTTAGCAATTATAATGGTTGTTTAAACATTTGGTACTAAATTATGTTGTTTCAAAGTAACTAAAATTAAAGTCCAAAATCCAGTTACTTTTGAATTATCCATTTATTTTATACTGGTGTCAGGCAGCTCCATAGTTGCTAATTTAACCAGTAAGTCAATTTGCTACTCATTAACTGAGAAACTATATTCTGAGAACTCTGTCAGGAACTAGGGAGCTTAAAAATATGTAAAATTAGGGCCTTTGCCCTCTGTAGAATTCATAGTCTACTATGCATGTTTTTCCTTAATGATATCTTTGATTTGGCTCTTTTCCATCAAAAGAATCATATTTACTTTACGGGATCATAGGTGTATTTGACATTACATGATGGATAAATGACAAGTTGTCTATAAAGGAAATTTTATGCCTTTTCACAATAAAGAATGTATTTACATTATAACTTTATAGTGATTCTCAAAAGAAAACTTTTTTTGTTTTTTTGCAATCAGAAATCATTTTAATTTGTCAAATGTATAATTCGTCCATATATATTTTGTTTTAATTTAAAAAAATGTTTGGATACATGAAAAAAAAAACCAACCCAAACCACACCCGTTAACACTCCAACTCCTCTACTCAGGTGCAGGTAAGCCTCCAGTGCCCTAGATGTCGCTCTGGCTCCACGATGGGGGTGGGTATGAGACTCTGTGGTTACAAAGTTGGGGGCGGAGAAGCCGAGAGTGGCTGGGAAATGATGGCTGATGAAGACGAGGAAGTCAAGCAGGTCTTGCAGAAATTGCAGGTGGGACCATAGATTAAAATCTATATGTGCCTTTGTTACTCGGGAAGAAGCGGGGAACCCAGTTTATGTAGTACCAGCGAATTCTCTGGCGCGTGCAGTCCGCTGCATGTGTCAGTGAGGTTACTATAACAACTCCCGAGGGTGCAGCCGCCGTCGGGGAGGGGAGCCTCCCCAGCCGGGGGAGGAGCGCAGCCGTGTGTTGGGACCTCCTGCTGCTGCCCTGACTACACTCCGTTTCAGTCCTGTGCGGAAGAGGATTTGTTGCTCCTAACTTTATTCTTGCACATTCTTAAGGGTTCCCCCCCAGTCACCCATCACAGGTAGTACACACATGTATATAGTGGATCTGCAGGAGCTATTATCATGTGTTGTTTTGATTCCCGTAAAGGCCATTTCTTCGCTACTTACCTGCTTTGATATTGGCAACAAGCAGAGTAATAGCTTGCGCCCCTTGTATCCTGGTCACTCCCCTCAGGACTCCACAGTTTTGATTCTTTTGCACACTTGCAATCCGACTTTGGGGTCTGATGCGTAAGGGTCCATACTCCACCCAGTTCATAGTTGACTGCAGTTGTGACTAGGACTAGTCTTTTCTACTTGGTAGGTATGCACTAACTAGTTGTTTGCTCTTTACCTTCTTTCAGTGACCCAAGGTTTTCCTTAAACCTCAGAAACTTAGTTCTTTGTGTTCTAAAACAGCCTAGAGTTTTTTTATTTTTATTTTTTTAAGTTTTATTTATTTAAGTAATCTCCATACGTAACGTGGGGCTCAGATTCACCACCCCGAGATCAAGAGTCGCATGGACTTTCGACTGAGCCAGCCAGGTGCCCCCAGTTTGAGTAATAGACCTGTGACAGGCTAATAACCCGCTCAAAGGTTTGTAATGCGAAAGTTTGAACATTGGTGAGATTTGTTTCTTGAGTGGATTAAAATAATAACACTTTTTAGAGTGTGAGCTTTATTTCACTTCCAGTTGATTTAGATTAATTTAATTTCATTCCCTAGTGTGACTAGCTGAAATCAGAGATTCTCAATCCTGGTTCCATGTTGGAAACATCGTGTATATGTATTACTATATGTATATTAAACAGCCACGATCCCTGAGGTTGGGGTGATTATGAGGAATTTTTTATTTTGTATTTTTTACGAAAAATACAAATTTTGTATTTTTGTATTTTTTATTTATTTGTTTAATTAATTTTTTAAAAAAGATTTTTTATTTATTCATTTCAGAGAGAGAGCATGAGCAGGGGGCAGGTCAGAGGGAGAGGGAGAAGCAGACTCCCTGAAGAGCAGGGAGCCGGATGTGGGGTCTGATCCCAGGACCCCAGGATCATTACCTGAGCTGAAGGCAGACGCCCAACTGACTGAGCCACCCAGACACCCCTACATATACTTATTTAAATTTTAGTAACTTACGTATATTTTTTCCATGAGAAATTTAAGAAATTATTAAAAATGTTCACTCCAGCAAAATAAAACAACAAAGCCAAATACTTCCTTGCATATTTGCTTTCAGGACTAGAAACAGACAACGGGACCCTCTCTAAAATTCCTAATTTGCAGCCATGCTGATTGCAGGGCGAAAGGAATTGTGTACTAAGTTTTGCTACGAACTGTCTTTTCCTGGACTCATTTGTGGTATATGAACTAAGAACGTATGCTTGTGGTATCTTGGGGTGGGTGGACAGGAATGGAGTGGGGGAAGGGAGTAGAGGACAGGAAGAGAATAGTGACGTTCTTGCTATCCATGGGAATGGTGGTACATTTTGATATCATTGTCATTTTACGGCAGAAGTAATGTCGTAAAAGGGTATTTCTCAAAGTGTGCTTTACAGCCAATTTTCATTACAGTCATCTGGGGTGCTTGTTAAAAGGTGTTTGAGTTCTGGGGCGCCTGGGTGGCACAGCGGTTAAGCGTCTGCCTTCGGCTCAGGGTGTGATCCCAGCGATCTGGGATCGAGCCCCACATCCGGCTCCTCCGCTATGAGCCTGCTTCTTCCTCTCCCACTCCCCCTGCTTGTGTTCCCTCTCTCGCTGGCTGTCTCTATCTCTGTCGAATAAATAAATAAAATCTTAAAAAAAAAAAAGGTGTTTGAGTTCTGCTAAAACTTCTATAATCAGGCTTTTGCAGGCTGAGTCCTGAATACACACAATAAAATTTGAAAAACATTCCATTCTTTGCTCTGGGTAAAAGTTAAGTATAGCACGTAAGTGTTTGTTACAGACAGGGTTGATTCATTAAGCCATTCTGTAAGCATTTTTAATGAGAGCCTATCGTGTCCCAAGCCCTGCTGTCGTGCTCAGGTATTGCTTTGAACACAGGAGGCGGGAGATTAGGACCCTCCCATCATGGGGCTTGCATTTTAGGGGTGGAGACAGAAACAGACAGTTAATGTGTAGGCCACGTAATTTCAACTGGTAGGGACTATGAAGAAAAATAAGTATGATTAACAGTGGGCAGAAGGGGAAGTGGGTACTTTAGTTTGGGTAGTCAGGGAAAGCCTCTCTGAGAAGTTGATAGTGAGCTGAGATCTAAATGATAATGAGGAATGAGGCATGCAAAGATCTGGGGGGGGGGTGTCTGGGCAGAGGGAACAGCATGTGTAAACCTCTACGGGGGGATGGAGCTTGCTGGATCTGAGGAACTCCGTGAAAGCCAGTGTGGCTTGAGTATTGTGGAACGCAGCGTGTGTGAGAGCCAAGGGAGAGGAAGTTTGTGTCAGGGTGAGTAGTAGGGTGAGGTCAGATCCTACAGTCTTCTATGCTGTGGCTAAGAGTTAGATTTTATTCTGTCTCCAGTGGAAAACTGAGAGTTTGTGATGTGATGTACATTTTTGTAAGGTTGTTCCAACTACAGTGAGGAGACTGGGAGAGAGTAGAACCAAGATGACCAGGTAAGAAGCTGTTGCAACAGTCTGGGCAAGTCATGGTTCTGATTTAGTCCAGGATAGTCCTAGTGGGAGGGAGTCCTAGTGGGTGATGGATTTAGGATGTGCTGTGGAGGTAGTTAAGATGTGACAGAATTGGGTATATTTTTGCTGCTGGTCAGTTTCAGGAAAGAATAGATAATGGAAGCGGTGCCTGGGTGGCACAGCGGTTAAGCGTCTGCCTTCGGCTCAGGGCGTGATCCCGGCGTTACGGGATCGAGCCCCACATCGGGCTCCTCCGCTATGAGCCTGCTTCTTCCTCTCCCACTCCCCCTGCTTGTGTTCCCTCTCTCGCTGGCTGTCTCTCTCTGTCAAATAAATAAATAAAATCTTAAAAAAAAAAAAAAGAATAGATAATGGAAAAGCTTTGGTGTTACAGGAAGACTCAGAGACAGAGGTATTTAAAATTGGAAAGGGAACATTTACTTGGGATGAACGCAAGAGAGCCAGAAGGTGATTCGACAAAAACAAAACACAACAAAAACCACAAGTATTTAAAGAAACAAAACCCTGGAAAAATACAGAGGTCCTCAAACTTACATTGATCTGTTTGTTGTGGAAAACAGTGGTTCTCCCATGTCATCATCATCACAAAGGTCATAGATTTTCAGACACCAGCACAGGAAAAATCAGGGATACAATTGTTTCTGTTAGGAAGTCCAGTTTTAAGGGTGCATTTCAAAGTTTTGTGCTCTGGGGTACATAGTACCGGTAACATAGGATTACCTCATTAACTTCGTTCTGTGTCACGTTGCAAAGTGTTCCCCTCCTCTTGACTGTGGTAGATGAAGTGCTCAGTCATACTGGAAGCTCTGCGGGGCTGGGGGAGAGAACTGGGTCACGGTGCCGAGACTGGAACGGGACTGCACGAGAGTGGTGCTGGTCTGGCCACTTTTCTTCACGATCTGCGGCGTTTTGGTAGACCTGGCGGCTGGCCTTTTGTCGTTCCTCAGGGAGACTGAGGATCTATATTTCTAGATCAGAGCTGGCATGGCTAGCCGGTCTCAAATTTCCTTGTCTGGCCTTGTCTCCTCTTCATGGTACCATTCTTACGCTTCCTAGGAGCTGGTGGATCAGCTGTATTCGTTTCGAGAGTGCTATTTCGAGACACATGGTATCGAGGATGCTGGGAGGAAGCAGCAGGATGTGCGGGAGGAGATGGAGAAGACCGTGCAGCAGATGGAGGAAGCAGTGGGTATGATGGCGAGGAGCACGCGGCCCCTGCCCTTCCCGGAACTGCCCGAGAGTGCTGCTCTCTCTCCGTGAGCTCTTCGGTGTCCTGTTTGTGCTGCTGCAGGGTACAACAGAGCGTTTCTGCTGAGGGCCCCTGCGTAGGGTGGCTACCTCTTAGTCCTCTAGATATGTTTTCTAAAGTTCGATTATAGCAAATGCCATGAAATAAAAGAACATGCCTGATGAGGTACAGGTGACTATACGTGAGGTTCAGTGGGGTGGGGTCCGGAGCTGACGACCGAGAAAGAATTCTTGAGACGTCTTTGGTGCAGAATGGTGGTTTATTAAAGCACGGGGACAGGACCCGTGGGCAGAAAGAGCTGCTGCCCCGGGTTGTGAGGAATGTCCTATTTTATACCCTCAAGTGGGGAGGGGGTTAGGGATAGCGTAAGTCTCTAAGGAATTTTGGAAGCAAGGTCTCCAGGACCTAGAGGGGGCTAGCTGTTGTTGGGAAAGGGTCATTTATTACCGTCTAATAAAACCTGAGTCATGAGACCCTTCAGATGTATATCGGTGGGCCATATGCTTGGGGATGATTGCCAATACGTATCTTGGGGGGGTTAGAGATAAAGGAAGTTTCCAAAGGAGTTTTTATACATTAAAGTAGACTTACAGGATCTTGGTGGAGGGGAGGGGGTCAGGCTAGGACTGCCTTTTGCCCTTAGCAGAGTACTAACATCGAGGCAGCTGAGTTCCTAGAGGAATGTCACCATGCCTGTTTCAAGGACTTGTCAATGGGCTGTAGGTAGTAAGGACTGTTTCTTTGTCCGTTAGGGCAGCCAGGAGTGCCTGAGGAATGTCACATACATCCCATGGGGGGGGGGTTGCAGAGTGTCAGCTTCTGCTTTGTCCTCAGCTTGCCTTCCGTTCCCTCATCAATACCTATTGCTTAAACTAGGTTTTTTTTTTTGTTTTTGTTTTTTTAAGATTTATTTATTTATTTGAGTGGGGGAGAAAGAGTGTGTGAGCTGGGGGAGGGGCAGAGGGAGAGGAAGATGGGGAGCAGACTCCCTGTTGGCTGAGCGTGGAGCCTCACTCAGGGCTTGATCTCAAGACTCCCAAGATCATGACCTGAGCTGAAACCAAGAGTCGGAGGCTTATCCGACTGAGCCACCCCGGTGCCCCTCCTTTTCACTTTTTAAAGCCCATTCATTGGGTGTACGCCATATACCCCTTTTCATTGTTGTTTTCATTTTCCATGAATATGCTTTGTCCTCTCCACTAGATTGTAAGTCCCTCCAAGGTAGGGATGATGCTTTCTTTGTTACCCCGTTATCTAACATAGTACTCTGCATATGGTGGGCTTTCCGTAAGTGGTTTGCTCATGAAGATTCTCTCCAGCTAGTTCATTCCCAGGGCCGACCTGAGGTTACTTCTTGTGAGAAAGTGCCCTGGTCTTCTCTGTAAGACTGCCTGAGTTTTTCCAGTTTCCTCCATCTTCCCCTCTCTCCTAGGTTCTGTCCAGGGCAAGGCACAGGTTCTGATGCTGACTGGGAAGGCACTGAATGTGACTCCTGACTACAGTCCTAGGGCTGAGGAGCTTCTGTCAAAGGCCGTGAAGCTGGAGCCCAAGCTGGTGGAAGCCTGGAACCAGCTGGGTGAGGTGTACTGGAAGAAAGGGGATATTGCGGCTGCCCACACCTGCTTCTCAGGAGCCCTGACCCATGTGAGCTGCCTCCTATCCCCTCAAAAAACACAGATGGGAAGGCTGAGATTCCTTTGATTCTGTGAATTGCCCTAGGATATGAATACCAGAGTAGAACTGTACCGGAGCTAGGAGAATGGAATCAGAGGGGAGGAAGGGTTGGGGAGCAGACCTGGCTGAGGAAAACATGGATGGGGACTGAGAAAGGAAGAAGAAGATGGGATCAGGTTCAGGGATAGCTGAAAGAAAAATTAACAGCCAAGTTGATCTTGTAGACGGCGGTCTAAGATCCAGGTGGAGGTAAGAATTAAGATGAGAAGTTAGATTTAGAAGATTAAGATAGAAAAGATCTGGAGAGGGGAAATAGAATCAGGAAGGTTGAGTATGTGTCTTCTCCATTTGCAGTGCAAGAACAAAGTCTCCCTTCAGAACCTGTCCATGGTGCTTCGCCAGCTGCGGACTGACACTGGAGATGAACATTCTCGTCATGTAATGGACAGTGTCCGACAGGCTAAGTTGGCCGTGCAGATGGATGTCCACGATGGCCGCTCCTGGTGTGAGTCCTCTCAAAAGATCTCCAGCAAGTTTCTAGAGCAGTGGTTCTCAACATGGCTACACGTGCCAGAATCTTCTGGGGCCCAGCTGTGGGTCTGATTCTAAGTGTCAAGCCTGGGCATCTTTGTTTTGAAGAAGCCTGAAAGGTATATTGATGAACCACTGTTTTAGGAACTCTTGGATCTTTTCATCCAAGAGAGGATGCTTCTGTTTCCTCATGAGCAAGGCAGGACTTTCGTGCAGTCTGATCAAGTTTCTGCTTTGGGTCTGTGTTCGCCTCTTTGTCCCAGTGGAATTTGGAGTATACTAAAGACAGCGTTGCCACTGGGTTTTGTCGGATGTGGGACCTTTCACGTAGACTCTTGAGGGTGACCAAAATGGGTCGTATCTTGAACCTGGGCTCTGGGATGACTCACCACTGTGTTTCTCGGGGTTTTTTCCCTGCTTAGATGGGGCAGGATGGCTAGAGTAGGCTGCAGCTGGTGTCACCCCTCCCTCACGCGGACGGGTACAGCAGGTGGATATTTCCCTTCCTCGGCTTAGGTAGGCTCCGGTTAGCTCGTTTCTCCTGCGGGCAGGCCTTGTGAAGGACAGGGCGCTCTAGCATATTTCAGAACACGTTCTTTTTCCCCTTCCCTCTGCTGGAAGTATGAGGGATTTTCTCTCGGATACTTGCTATGGGAACCTGGTTGAGCTTCTGGAGGTAAATCTCACAGTATTGTGGGGACCTCGGTAAGCCCGGGACCCCTGGAGTTTCTGACTCCCAGACTCGTCCACTTTGAACCCTAAGCTCTTTGTCAGTTACAGCTCGGGTGTCCCCACCCCAGCACTGGTTCCTGCGGCTCGTGAGTTTCTGCGCTGGTGAGCCGTAGTCCCTGTGTTCGCCTGTCTTTCTCCAGTTCTGGGGGCAGTAGTTTGCCCTGTGTTGTTCCCTGTCTAATGGATCCAAGAAGAGTTGTAGATTTTTGAGTCCGTCAGGATGGAGTGGTGACTTCAAGCCCCTTACACGAGGAACTGGAAACCCTTTGTTTCTCTTTCAGATATTCTGGGGAATGCATATCTTTCTCTTTACTTCAACACCGGCCAGAACCCTAAGATCTCCCAGCAAGCCCTCAGTGCCTATGCCCAAGCAGTAAGTATTTATGGTCACAACAGAAGCAAGAGTGTCATTCAGTTGTCTGCGTGGCTCTTGCGCAAGCAGCATGGGCAGTAATTAGCGGCATCCGGTGTGTGTGGCTTCGCAAAGCTGTGTCTGCAGAGGTGACTTACTCCTTCTCATCACTGGAGTGTTAGCAACCACTTGTAAGGGTGCCGAGTACTCGGTAGGTCTCGGCCTTTCTCGATGTCCTGTGGGCACTTATAACCAAATCACGGAGCCCATCCCAACGTGTTCATCTTTTGTGGTGGGGAAAAGTCTGTGTTAAAATAATGTCCATTCACATTAGTGTACATGTTTAAAGAAAAACGAAAGCTCTAATGCTTAAGTATAAATTAAGTGCTGTCCCACGATTAACCATGAGATACTGTGGCTCTGGGTTTCCCGCAGGCTAAAATCAAAAACAGTAGGGACACCTGGCTGGCTCAGTCAGGGGAGCGTGCGACTCTTGATCTCGGGATTGTGAGTTTGAGCCCCATGTTGGGTATAGAGATTACTTACAAATAAAAGCTTTATGATAGAAAACAGCACATAACCCATTCTGCATCATTTCCTCCGGATTAATCCGCTGGAGCTCATGCGGTGCTTACGCCTTTCAGGCCATTTTTCTGTCCATAGCCGCTTACATGGGGGTTTCCTTCAGGCTTGAGCTCGTGATTACTCATTACAAGAAGGTTCACCTTGGCCTTCTGAGCAGTTTCTATTTGGGCCTCATATTCACCTTCCTTTTTTGCTTTCTTGCTTCTCTTGCCATGGAGAATTGCTTTCTAACTTACCATTCTTTATTTCGTTCTGTGTGGCAGAATAGAGACTACAGCTACCTTCTTTCCGTGTTTGTAGTTTGTAGGGACTGACCTTTTTTCCATCACGGAACTTGAAGACAGAGGAGTTCTATTTTAGTCTAATTTCTTACTTTGGTGGATGTTTACATTTAAAAAATAGTAACAGTGTACTCTTTAAAAATTTTATGTTTGGTGTCTGCTAAATTGTTGCTTTTAACTTAATTTCTTCACCCAAACCTGCATTTTTAAACCTATTTGAACCAACCATTTAAACAATTTTAATCCATGTTGATTGTACTTTTGTAATGTGCTGGGCAATGAACATAATCAGAAAAATAAGCTGAACACAGCCGTGAACGTAGCAGTTTCTTCACAGCACATCTGTCCGCGCTTTGATATGGTTTCTGGCCATCTGTTTAAATTAGAGAATCTGGCTTTCAGTGGGTGATTGAAGCGGGCTCGAATGTAGGAACATGCTTCTGCCTGTATCTGGAGCTGGGCTCACGGGCAAAGGAAATGCATTAAATCAATGACTTTTCTTTTTTAGGCTTTCCTCATTTATACCATTATCTCACCATTAAATTTTTTTTATCAGAATTTTTTTTTAAGATTTTATTTATTTATTTGACAGAGACAGCGAGAGAGGGAACATAAGCAAGGGGAGTGGGAGAGGGAGAAGCAGGCTTCCCGCCAAGCAGGGAGCCCGATGCGGGGCTCGATCCCAGGACCCTGGGATCATGACCTGAGCGGAAAGCAGACACTTTACGGCTGAGCCACCTAGGCGCCCCCTATCAGAATGTTTTTATATAGTTTCTTTTATCTTTGCACTATTGCATGGATAAATTATAATCATACTTCAAAGTTTCATGTACACATCAAAACCCTTACCTCCTCAAGGTGTCAGGGATTGAGTAATATATCACTCAAGCAGTTACTGCATAACAGTGTGAGTAAAGGTACATTTTGATGGGAGAAATTGGCATTTTTCCAGGGGCAAAGGTCTAGGGCATGTTGGGCATGGCCATCCGTAAGAGTGAAACAGGACCCGCTGACCGTCTTTTCCTCCCACTACAGGAGAAGGTTGACAGGACAGCTTGCAGCAACCCCGATCTTCATCTGAACAGGGCAACGGTAGGACCTGCGGGGCGCTGGTCATCTGCAAGTAACCCAAGTGACATCTGACTCTTAGCCTGGGAGGAGAACTGGGTATTCACAGGGACAAGGTTGAGTACATACTGTGAGAGGAAAGCCAGATTATTTCAAGGAAGAACTGGCTTAGTTTGACTTTAGGATCTGACGGAGTGTCTCGCAGGAAAGGGGAAGGGGCCGAGGAGGCAGGAGGATACACAGGGGATGGAGGGAGAGTTTAGAAGACTTTCCTTTTTTTTTTTTTTTTAAAGATTTTTATTTATTTATTTGACAGAGATAGAGACAGCCAGCGAGAGAGAGAACACAAGCAGGGGGAGTGGGAGAGGAAGAAGCAGGCTCATAGCGAAAGAGCCACAACGCCGGGATCACGCCTGAGCCGAAGGCAGGCGCTTAACCGCTGTGCCACCCAGGTGCCCCTAGAAGACTTTCCTGAAAAGTTCATAGTAAATATAAAAATGGAATGACCCACTGTATACAGTGGAACTATTTTCGAATTTGGAAGTTAGCTGCTTTGAGACGATTCCATCTTCGGGCTTGTGATGCCCTTAGCCAGGATGAAGGCTGTGAAGCATTACTGTTTCTTCAGGCCGCTCATCGCAGAGCAGGAAAACCACTGGGAAGAAAACTCTTTCTGTAACTTCCTAGCACGTGGTGCCGTTACTCCCCCTGGCGTAGT
Source organism: Ursus americanus (assembly GCF_024610735.1). Lineage (NCBI taxonomy): Eukaryota > Metazoa > Chordata > Mammalia > Carnivora > Ursidae > Ursus > Ursus americanus. The sequence continues at coordinate 2,847,411 of NC_142161.1, forward strand.
CTGTGTAAGATACACGTGTAACTGGGAGGTTTTCGTTTGCTTCTTGTGCAGTTACATAAATATGAAGAGAATTATGGGGAGGCCCTGGAGGGCTTCTCTCGGGCTGCAGCGCTGGACCCTGCCTGGCCCGAGCCCCAGCAGCGAGAGCAGCAACTTCTGGAATTCCTGAACAGATTAACCAGCCTCCTTGAGAGCAAGGTAAAGGTGTCAAAAGGCTGAATCCCATTTTATTCTCCTGTGGGTCAATAAAATAAGAATAAAATTGTAGTGACCAGATCTACAGAAGTGGGAAGGTGGGAGTAGTAGACTCAGAGAGAGCAGCTAGTTTACAACTTCTTTTTTTTTTTTACTTTTTTTTTTTTTTTGCAGGGGAAGGTGAAGACCAAAAAGTTGCAGAGCATGCTGGGAAGCTTGCGCCCAGCCCATCTGGGCCCTTGTGGTGACGGGCGCTACCAGTCGGCCTCTGGGCAGAAGTTGACCCTGGAGCTCAGGCCACTGAGTGCCCTACAGCCTGGCGTGAACAGTGGTGCCGTGGTCCTAGGAAAGGTGGTGTTCAGCCTCACCACAGAGGAGAAAGTCCCCTTGTGAGTTTCTGTTGCCTTTCCTCTTTTTCATTCTTTTGAACTAATGGGTCTTACTTCCTGGCTCTTCTCTGACAGTTGAGGACACTGTTAGTGGTCACAGATTAGTGCGTTCTGCTTCCTTCTGGGACTGGCCTGTGAGCAGGTATTGTCTAAGTGAGGTCTCACAATCTCTCCCTAGGTTTTGTCATCACCTATTTTTTTTTCCCCCAGAGCTTGGTGCTCTGTGGATTCCTACATCCATAGCTGGAGTTCGAATGCTGTTTTTTTATAAGGCAGATGGAAACCTTGGCATTCTCCTGCCCCTTTGTGGTTTCACGATCACAGAAGTTGGAGGAGGGAGAGTTTTCAGTCCTGTTTGGACTTAGGTGTGCCTAGGCAGTTCTGGAAGGTGAGCTTTGAATTAGAATTTAAGGCCTGATGGGAAGATTGTCTTGGATGTTGTTCAACAAAGATTTATTGAGCATCTGGTGTGTGTGGGGGAGGGAAATGGACGATCCAGGTGAAGATGCTTACAGTCTAGCAGAGGAAATGAGTTAAGAACGTTGACTTAGAAAAAAAAATTTTTTTAAGATTTTATTTTTTTAAGTAACCTGTACACTTTAGTGCAGGGCTTGAACCCACAACCCCGAGATCATGAGTTGCACACTGTAGCGACCCAGCCAGTCCAGCACCCCTCACTTAGAAAATGTTTTACTCTTGAAAAATTACGGTTTAGTTCATGTCATCACTCCTTGGTCCGTCACTCACTTCCTAATCCCTCATTGACTGGTTTCCTTTTTCCGTTTTCTACTGAATTCGTTTTGTCTGGCCTCACCAGTGTTGGGTCCCGGGGCTTCCACTACATGGCGCTGCACATTCTTGCTTCTTTCTCACTGCTCCCTTTCACATCCCTTCTGCTTCACCCAGACCGAAACACTTCCCTTTATGTGCCCGAGCTTTCTCCATGGCAGTCTCTAGAGACACACGAGTTGAAACGCAAGAAGTTAGTTGAGAAAGGTTTAGTTAACTAGAGCGGACTGTAGAACTAAGAGGAATGAGAAGGAGAGACAGACAAAGGTGGAATTTGGGGGGCCTCGAAGACAAATACTTTGTCACTCCTTGGTTTTTCTTTTTCTTAACTTCTAAATGTTAAGTTCCAGGAGGACTCTGTGTTTGTTCCTTTCCTCTTTTCTACCTTTACCAGGATGGCAAATAGGTGCCAACTTCTGTCACTTGGCAGTGGCTGTCCAGTGTCCTGTGTGAAGGGCTCTGAGGCTTTGACTGGATTCACCAGGAGAGTGCTGGGCTTGATCGCAGTGTTGGTTGTGAATTCAGTGTTCCAAGTGATGGTGTGAGCCCCAGTTCTTCACCGTCTCGTTGATAGGTCATCTCTTTTGGTGATGCCACACAAACCCAAGGCTGTGGCTGCCTCCGCCATGCCCACGGTGTATCTCCAGTCCAGGCCTCATTTCTGAGTTTTGGATTACTATATCCAGCTGCCTCTGGGCTCCCATCGGAAATCTGTAACTCAGTGTGTCCAAAATTACTCGTTTCCTCTTTCTCTCTAAACTGTTTCTCCTCCCTGACTTCCTTGTTAATCAATGGTACTGCTTCTGCTCAGTCACTTAATTGAGACTTCTGGAAGTTGTTCTAGAATTCTCCATTCTTCTGCATGATGGCACTCACCAAGTCCTATATATATGTGTGTGTGTGTGTGTGTGATATACATAGATCTATATTTTATTTTTTGTCCCTACTTTTCTGTCTCTACAGACTCAGTTTAGCCCCTTACTGCTTCTCCAGACACATCTTCCGACTCCTTGTTTTTTGTGCAGTGTCCCACAGTACAAAGAAATATTTTCCAGATACAGAACTGGCCCTTGCTATTTCTTGTATAAAATCCCTTCCTACTACTGTGCTCACTTTCAGGGTAAAGTATGAACACTTCGGTTAGCTTAGCATGCAGAGTCCTTCATAATTTGCTCCCTGCCTGCCTCTTTCCATTCTCTTCTTTCACTTTCCCACTTGTGCCTCTTGTTCCTGTCCTGGCGTTATTTTGTAGGTTCCAGAATAGCTGTTTTCATGCCTGCGCGCCTTTACACACAGTTCGTGTGTGTCTGGGTAATCCTTTGGCTGCTTCTTGATACAGCTCACATTTTTCCCCTGAACATTTTATTTTAAAATGTTCAAACGTGGCAGAATTGAAAGAGTTTTGCAGTGAACATCTGCGGATCCCACCACCTGCGTTTTACCACTGGTATTTTACTTGGTTGCTCACATATCTGTGTGTGCCATTACCCTTCCATGATCCGTCTTAGTTTTGGTACATTGCAGAGTAAATTGCAGAGATCAGTATACTTTCCTCTAAATAATTCAGCATGTAGTCATTAACTAGAGTGTAGTATTTGTTTACAGTTTTCTTCTTTTTATGCAGAAATATACATGGGGTGCCTGGGTGGCTCAGTCATTAAGCATCTGCCTTTGGCTCAGGTCATGATCCCAGGGTCCTGGGATCGAGCCCTGCGTCAGGCTCCCTACTCAGCGGGGAGCCTGCTTGTCCCTCTCCCTCTGTCGCTCCCCCTGCTTGTGTTCCCTCTCTCGCTGTCTCTCTCTCTCTGTCAAATAAATAAATAAAACCTTTAAAAAAAATGAAATATACAAATCTTCGTGTACATTTGCTAAGTTTAGAGTAACATACATCTATGTAACCCAAACATCTGTCAAGATAAAGAACATTACATACCAGTACCTAGATAATTCTCTTGTGGTCCCTCCCAGTTAATCCCTGTTCCCATTCCCCCAGAGGTTTTCTGTTCCTACCGAGCATTAGTTTTCCTTTTGTAACCCAGATAATTTTTTATCCTTTACCATTCCGTTTGAGGGACTCTTCCTCAAGGAAGCCTTCCCTGCTTTCTAGTTTTGAACATTTCTCCTCTGCGTTCCCATGGCCCCACCTTTCGCCTTGCTGAGCTTAGCACGAGGTAACAGCTGTTCTGGCACCTCTCACACTTGTCCTGTAATTGACGGGTGAAGTGTCGGACTCCTGCTGGACTGTAAGCTCGCTCATAGCTGGATCCGTGTCTTCTTGCTTAGCACAAAGCTTGACACATGATGGGTATTCAGTGAAAGTTTGTGGGATGCAGTGAAATTGCCAGTGATGGTTAGAGAGGGGAGGTCGCGGTGGTAAAATTGACAGGCCAGGAGTAGTGTCGCACCTGCACCGTTTTGATCCGGCTCAGTATTCGCATTTGTTGAATGGTGCCGGCGGGCATATATCTCGAGTGTGGCAGGTGACTGATGCGTCTTGTGCGTATCCTTGATCAAAGATGCTGTATGTGTAAGACAAGTGAGGACTCAGACATGCATAGTGGGTGATGGGACCTGTCGTAAGTTTTCTAAATAAGTAACTGAGAAAGCATTTGTTTATTTTGTTGGTATTTTAAAACCACTGTTTTTGCTCTTCTTTCCTGCCCACTTTCCTCCCCACCCCTCCCTCAACCCATCTTAACCTGGCAGTACATTTGGCCTGGTAGATTCAGACGGACCTTGCTATGCAGTGATGGTGTATAATATGGTACAGAGCTGGGGCGTGCTCATTGGGGACTCTGTAGCCATTCCTGAGCCCAACCTTCGGCTTCACCGAATTCAGCACAAAGGAAAAGTGAGTGATGGCCAGGATTTTTTCCCAGTTCATAGGCTCTGAAAGTGGGGCCAAGTTTATCTCTTTTAACGATACGTAAAGTAATGCATATATACATATGTGTGTATATATATATGATATACAAATGTATGATATATATATAAATACACATAACTTTTTTTTTTACACTAAAAAGGGAAACTACTGGTAAAAAGAATTTTAAAAATGGACTGGACAGAAAAAGACAAATTCTGTATGATATCACTTTTATATGGAATCTAATAAAGCTGAACTCATGTGAACAGGGAATAGAATAGTGGTTGCTGGGGGCTGTGGGGGTGGGCAAATCGGGGAGATGTTGTTTAAGGGTGCAGACTCGCAGCTGGTGGATGAATACGTCCTGGAGAGCTTAGGTGTAGTCCGGTGATTACAGACAACAGTATGGTATTATATACTTCAGAGTTGCCAAGAGACAGATGGTTCCCATGACAAAAAAGCAATGACAGGTACGTGACATGATAGAGGTGTTACCTAACACCACGGTGGTCATCACATTCCAGTGTATAAATATATTAAATAAACATGTTGCACCCCTTAAGCTTACACAGTGTTAGATGCCAGTTATCTCAATACATATTTTTTTTTAAAGATTTTATTTATTTATTCGACAGAGATAGAGATAGCCAGCGAGAGAGGGAACACAAGCAGGGGGAGTGGGAGAGGAAGAAGCAGGCTCCTAGCGGAGGAGCCTGATGTGGGGCTCGATCCCACAACGCCGGGATCACGCCCTGAGCCGAAGGCAGACGCTTAACCGCTGTGCCACCCAGGCGCCCCTCAATAAATATTTTTTAAAAAAATGGACCAAAATATTATCCCTTAGATGTTATTACTGTTAGCAGTTTCGTTATGTACACCCCCAGTCTTTTTTTCATAAATCTGTACACACACATTCATATGTATATTATTAAAAGGAGTAGAATATTATATGTAATGTTTGTGGACATTTCCTGTGTTTTTACCTATGCCCCATCATTGTTTTAAATTGACCCACGCAGGCGGCGATGAAGATGACGGTGATTGCCAGCATTTACTGAACACTTAACTGGCTGCTAGATTTTGACTGTACTGGCTCATTTCATAAGCACAGGAGTCTGACATGAGTCACTATTTAACCACTTGTTCACCATTTAGATTAGGGTTCGGCAAACGGTGGCCGATTGACCAAATCTGGCTCCCTACCTATTTCGTATGGCCTGTGAGACAAGAATAGTGTCTGTATTTTTAAATGAAAACAATTGGAAGAAAAATAGTAATTGGTGACACTTGAGAATCCCAGGAAATTCAGATTTCACTGTCCGCAAGTTCACTTTTTTGGAACCCAGCCACGCTCATTTGTTCATGATTGTCTGTGGCTGCTTTTTGCGGTGTCAGAGTTGGACAGTTCTGGGACAGAGACCATAAGACCCGCAAAGCCTAAACTGTTACTTGGCCCTTTACAGAAAAAATGTGCTGCCCCCAGATCTAGATTATTTTTCATTTTTCCCTGTCATAGACGCACTGTAGTGAAAAAATTATATCTGTCCATTTCCAGGATTATTTACTTAAGTGAATTTCTAAGGTAGAATTCTGGCTCTGAAGGGTATGCAGAATTCTGAGACTTTCAATACATATTATTTTTGGAATAGTTAATTTTTGGAATGTTGTACCACTTAGTACCAACAGTAGATGTGAGCGATTCTTTTTCTCTAGTTTTCTCAGCTCAGAGGAGAAACCTTTGAAACATTATATGCTGCTTTTACGTGAAAAATATAGCATCTGTATTGTTTTACTTTGGTTTCTTAATTATTGATGAGGTTGAACATTTTATCGTATGTTTATTGCCTATTTATATTGATTTTACGAATAGGCTTTTTTTTTTTTTTGTCATTGCCCATATTCCTGTTAAGATGTTAAAAAAAAATTGATTTAACTCACATCTTTACTTTGACTTAAAAGGGCCGCCTCACACTCCTAGTGGGACAATATTTTTTGGATAAAGATCTTTTAACATGTTTTATAACTTAAAGTACATTTGAACTGATAAAGGGAACTGTCTTTTCTGTTATTAGAAGAATGTATAAACTGCACATTCTATTTCTTCCTGCTGATACAAAAGGAGAAGTAACTTGAATTTATATTTGGCAGATTAATTTTGGGCCTTACAAACGCCTGAACGAAGAGTTTCTCAGAATTTTCACTGGTGTCTGTGTGTATCTGGGTTTTTGTTTTTGTTTGTAAGATTTTATTTTTAAGTAAGCTCTACACCCAGCATGGAGCTCAGACTCACAGCCCTGAGATCAAGAGTCACACGCTCTACCAACCAAGCCAGCAACCCTCATCTGTGTGTGTCTGGTTTTAATTGTCAAGAAACACTGGGAAGGGCAGATTCTGTAAAAGCCGGTGGCGCCCTTTTGCTAGTCTCTGCTGGAACCTGTCTTTTTTCAGAGAATTGTCCCATTCTTGTAGTGATATTACTGGCACCCCACCTGCCCCAGATTTTCCTTCTGAAGATTGAAAACTTAGGGCAGATATATCCCTCGGCTTTGTTTCTTTAATGTGAGATGGAGGTAAGGGGTGTATATCCTGGGGGGGGGGACGTCCCAGGTGGTGCTTCCCTGTGCTGGAGTTGCTTCTGTCTTAGCATCTATAACGAACCTCCGTATGTTTGTCTTTTCTAGGACTATTGCTTTTCCAGTGTTCGTGTGGAAACACCCCTCCTGCTGGTGGTGAATGGGAAGCCTCAGGGCTCCAGCAGTCAGGCTGCTGCCACAGTGGCCTCGCGGCCCCAGTGCGAATGACCTTACCTGACTTGCATGCTGAAGGAGTCGGGGCGAGAGGAGAGGCTCGCGGGCACCCAGCAGCCGGACCAGCTGTATCCCGTGACCCAGCCGCGCCGGGGGTGGGGATGCTGGAGACGATGACTTGCCTTTCCTCTGCCCTGTGAGGCACTCTGTGTCTCTTTCTTCCTCCTTTGATCCTGCTCCAGCTCCCTCTGAGGCCACACCCCCCTGCTATGATCTCTGCTGCCTCTTTCATTGCTCTTCTGTGTTTTAGGCAAAGAGCAAGGAATTGGTAGCAGTGTTGGGATCTTGCCATGGGACAGAGTTCCCAAGGTTCTTGTTCTTGCCTCCTTCCTGAGCCTCAAGTGTATATATCATTTCAGTATTTATTGCTAAGGGAGGGGGCTTAATTTTTTAATGGCTTGGGGTTTTTTTGCAATTTTTATTTTATTCTTATTTTTAAACTTTAGGTCCTTCCCCTTCTTTGGGGTTGGAACAGAATTAAATTTGTTTGGAGAAAAAAATACCATGTAGTTTGGCTTCATTCTCTCCAAGCTTGGATTTTGGTTTTAGGATCACTTCAATCCATTGGATCCATTGGAGTAACCCCTCCCCCCACTTTTTTTTCTTTACATAAGATAGTTCATTTCTCTCCCAGTTAAATGAATTCTGGCAACAGGTAGCCCAGGGCAGGAATGGCAACCCCACAAAGTCGCTGGGAATTTGTTTCCCACCAGTTCCCCATTCTGTCATCCGTAGGGGTAGCCCTCATGGTACAAGGTGACAGCAGTATTATTCTACTAGTGTTACTAGGCGGTAAGACCAGAGGGAGGCAGATAATCAGTTCCTTTAGATTATAGTGATGCATTTTGTCATAGTTTCTCTCTCTTTTTTTCCTAAGATTGATTTATTTGAGAGGGAGAGAATGCACACACGTGAGTGGGGGGAGGGTTGAGGGAGAGAATCTTTTTTTTTTTTTAGATTTTACTTACTTATTAGAGAGAAAGTGAACTCATTCTATGAGGCCAATATTACCTTGATCCCCAAACCAGGGAAAGACCCCCTCAAAAAGGAGAATTACAGACTGGTTTCCCTAATGAATATGGACGCCAAAATCCTCAACAAGATACTTGCTAGTAGAATCCAACAGTACATTAAAAGGATTATCCATCATGATAAGTGGGACTCATACCTGGGATGCAAGTGTGGTTCAATATTCGCAAATCAATCAGCGTGATACATCATATCAACAAGAAAAGACTCAGGAACCATATGATCCTCTCAATCGATGCCGAAAAAGCATTTGACAAAATACAGCGTCCTTTCCTGATTAAAACCCTTCAGAGTGTAGGAATAGAAGGTACATTTCTCAATCTCATAAAAGCCATCTATGAAAAGCCTACTGCAAATATTATTCTCAATGGGGAAAAGCTGGAAGCCTTTCCCTTAAGATCAGGAGCACGACAAGGATGCCCACTCTTGCCACTATTATTCAACAGTACTAGAAGTCCTTGCAACAGCAATCAGACGACAAAAAGGGATCAAAGGTATCCAAATCGGCAAAGAAGAAGTCAAAATGTCTCTCTTCGCAGATGACATGATACTCTATATGGAAAACCCAAAAGAAGCCACTCCCGAACTATTAGAAGTTATAGAGCAATTCAGTAATGTGGCGGGATACAAAATCAATGCTCAGAAATCAGTTGCATTTCTATACACTAATAACGAGACCAAAGAAAGAGAAATTAGGGAATCCATCCCATTAACAATAGCACCAAAAACCATTCGTTACCTTGGAATTAACTTAACCAGAGACGTAAAGGACCTATATTCTAGAAACTATAAATCACTCTTGAAAGACATTGAGGAAGACATAAAAAGATGGAAAGTTATTCCATGCTCATGGATCGGAAGAATTAACATAGTTAAAATGTCCATGCTACCCAGAGCAATCTACACTTTCAATGCTATCCCGATCAAAATACCGAGGACATTTTTCAAAGAACTGGAACAAACAGTCCTTAAATTTGTATGGAAACAGAAAAGGCCCCGAATCGCCAAGGAACTGTTGAAAAGGAAAAACAAAGCTGGGGGCATCACAATGCCGGATTTCGAGCTGTACTACAAAGCTGTGATCACAAAGACAGCATGGTACTGGCACAAAAACAGACACATAGACCAATGGAACAGAATAGAGAGCCCAGAAATGGACCCTCGGCTCTTTGGGCAACTAATATTTGATAAAGCAGGAAAAAACATCCGGTGGGAAAAAGACAGTCTCTTCAATAAATGGTGCTGGGAAAATTGGACAGCTACATGCAAAAGAATGAAACTTGACCACTATCTCACACCATACACAAAAATAAACTCCAAATGGATGAAAGACCTCGATGTGAGACAGGAATCCATCAAAATTCTAGAGGAGAACATAGGCAGCAACCTCTACGACATCGGCCAAAGCAACCTTTTTCATGACACATCCCCAAAGGCAAGAGAAACAAAAGATAAAATGAATTTATGGGACTTCAAGATTAAAAGCTTCTGCACAGCCAAGGAAACAGTCAGAAAAACTAAGAGGCAGCCCACGGAATGGGAGAATATATTTGCAAATGACACTACAGATAAAGGACTGGTATCCAAGATCTACAAAGAACTTCTCAAACTCAATACACGAGAAACAAATAAACAAATCAAAAAATGGGCAGAAGATATGAACAGACACTTTTCCAATGAAGACATACAAATGTCTAACGGACACATGAAAAAATGTTCAAAATCATTAGCCATCAGGGAAATTCAAATCAAAACCACACTGAGATACCACCTTACGCCAGTTAGAATGGCAGAAATTGACAAGGCAAGAAACAACAATTGTTGGAGAGGATGTGGAGAAAGGGGATCCCTCCTACATTGTTGGTGGGAATGCAAGTTGGTACAGCCACTCTGGAAAACAGTGTGGAGGTCCCTTAAAAAGTTAAAAATGGAGCTACCCTATGATCCAGCCATTGCACTACTGGGTGTTTACCCCAAAGATACAGACGAAGTAAAGAGAAGGGCCATATGCACCCCAATGTTCATAGCAGCCTTGTCCACAATAGCTAAATCGTGGAAGGAGCCGAGATGCCCTTCAAAAGATGACTGGATTAAGAAGTTGTGGTCCATATATACAATGGAATATTACTCAGCTATCAGAAAGAACGAGTTCTCAACATTTGCTGCAACATGGACGGCACTGGAGGAGATAATGCTAAGTGAAATAAGTCAAGCAGAGAAAGACAATTATATGATTTCTCTCATCTATGGAACATAAGAACTAGGATGATCGGTAGGGGAAGAAAGGGATAAAGAAAGGGGGGGTAATCAGAAGGGGGAATGGGGGGCGCCTGGGTGGCACAGCGGTTAAGCGTCTGCCTTCGGCTCAGGGCGTGATCCCAGCGTTATGGGATCGAGCCCCACATCAGGCTCCTCCGCTATGAGCCTGCTTCTTCCTCTCCCACTCCCCCTGCTTGTGTTCCCTCTCTCATTGGCTGTCTCTATCTCTGTTGAATAAATAAAATCTTTAAAAAAAAAAAAGGGGGGGAATGAACCATGAGAGACTATGGACTATGAGAAACAAACTGAGGACCTCAGAGGGGAGGGGATTGGGGGAATGGGATAGGCTGGTGATGGGTAGTAAGGAGGGCACGTATTGCATGGTGCACTGGGTGTTATACGCAACTAATGAATCATCGAGCCTTACATCAGAAACCGGGGATATACTGTATGGTGACTAACATAATATAATAAAAAATCATTAAAAAAAAAAAAGAAGAAGGGGGGGACTAGCAGAGGGAGAAGCAGGCTCCCTGCTGAGCAGGGAGCCCAACATAGGGCTCGATCCCAGGACCCTGAGGACATGATCTGAATCAAAGGCAGACGCTTAACTGAGCCACCCAGGAGCCCCAGGGGGAGAGAATCTTCAAGCAGACTCCCCTCTGAGTGTGTAGCCTGACTTGGAACTTGATCTCACGACCCATGAGATTGTGACCTGAGCAGAAACCAAGTCAGATGCTTAAAGGACAGCCACCCAGGCGCCACTGTAATAGTTTCTTTTAATATCCTAATGGAAAAATGGAAGAATGTGAAGGAGGATTAATAACCAACTGAATGGCTCGGACCAGAGAGTACATTAATGGATACAGATTAATTTGGAAGACTTCTGGTGATCTGGCTTACGCTTTTGTACTTGTTTGGTCCTGTTCGAACTCTCTCCCTCTCTCTTTTTTTTTTTAAGATTTATTTATCTATTTTAGAGAAATAGCATGCATGAGAAGGGGGAGGGGCAGAGGAAGAGGGACAAGCAGACTCCTTGCTGAGGGAAGAGCCTGAAGCCGGCCTGGATCCCATGACCCTGTGATCATGACCTGATCCAAGTCGGACGCTTAGCTGACTGCACCACCCAGGCACCATGGTCCTGTTAAGCTCTTGATGAGTGCTTGAATATCATTGGTGACTCATTCATTTTATAAAGAATGTAAAACATAGGACCCCTCAGAGAATGGATGCTAAAACAAGCTAAAAGGATGATAATAATGGATGATAAAACTAAAAAAATTACAAGGGCTGAATCCAAGGTAAAAGTTTGAAGTCCATTCTTTTGGTCCCAAAAGGCCAACTTTCTAGGTGTATCTTTAGCATCCTGTATGAAAACTTACTGGGAATTGTAGTAGATGCAGTTAGTATGAGTAATCCGCGTGCACGGTTGCCAAAACACAGGTGTTCGACTAGACCAATGATTCTAGGAGCCAGGGAGGTTTTAACACCGCCTCTGTCAGCCCGCGTGTGGGGCTTTGTGTGCGGTTCAGGGTGTTGATTCTGAGACCTACAGTCACGGGAGAGCAATCAGGAACTTGAAGGGGTGTAGAATGCCTTGAGAAATGGAAGCAACTGGGGAGGAAGTGGGGGTGGTGTGATGTGGGTGCATTCGAGTCAGTCGAGAGATGAGACCCATCACTGTTCCCCTTTTACCCAAGTCCTGAGTATGATTTGACATACTCGGTGTAGGGCCAGACAGTAGAAAAATGGCCAGTAGGTGGTAGATGGGCCTAAATGGGGTGTCTTAATTGGATGGGGGCCCCCACGTGTGGGGCAACCATCGGGTGGAAGCTGGTGGTGCAGGTGGTGAAAGAATGGACCTGAAGCAGAAAAAGGAGAGAAGTGTACTGAATACACCGCACGGGAGCAGCAGGGAGCAGCCGGCGGGAAGGCAGAGGAGAGGCCTCCCGGCACGAGGCAGTGGGTGCGGGGCTGCATTTAAAGGGGAAGGTGAGGAGGTAAGTGACGTCCGGAACTCTCCGTCTTTTGGTAACTGTGCGTGGTTGTAAGTAGCCCATTGGTCGGTGAGGGCCTGTGGAGATTTTGAGGTGGGGGCCTGATGGCCTGTCTGTATCCAGCCAGGGGGTCGCTGTGGCCCTTTCTGCCTTCCAGCGCTCACGCCCGTTGCCTAAAAGCGGCCTCTACAGTGGAGGGAAGCGGAACCTCAGAGATTTATGATGAAGTGCACGTTCAGGTGAGCCGGCAAACATGCACGAACGGTTTAGAGAGTAACTAGAATGCCTGCGAAAATGTCCAGCTGGCTTAAAAACTAGAACATCACTAGTACTTAGAAGCCCTTGCGTGCCTCTCCATGAGCTCGTTTGTTTTCACAGCTGTGATATCTCGTAGGATCGTGCACAATTTAGTCATCCTACCGTTCACGGGTGTTTGGGTTTGTTGTTATCAAGGCAGCACATTATTAATATTCTGCACATGTCCTGAATGTGTAAGTGCAAGAGTTTCTTTAATAGCAATGGTTCTCAAAAGACCGGTCCCCAGACCAACAGCAGCAGCACCACCTGGAACTGCTACTTTTTTTTTTTCCCAGAGAGAGTTAATGAGAAGTGGGGAGGGGGCAGGGGCCGAGGGAGGGTCGGAGGGAGAGAGAGAATTTTTTATATCGATTTTATTCTGTGTCTTTTTTACCATGTTTTTTAAAATTTATCATTTATTTACTATTATTTACCATTTAATTTTTTTGTAATAATTTTTTAAATATGTTAGTCACCATACAGTACATCCCTGGTTTTTGATGTAAAGTTTGATGATTCATTAGTTGCCTATAACACCCAGTGCACCATGCAATACGTGCCCTCCTTACTGCCCATCACCGGTCTATCCCATTCCCCCACCCCCCTCCCCTCTGAAGCCCTCAGTTTGTTTCTCAGAGTCCACAGTCTCTCATGCTTCATTCCCCCTTCTGATTACCCCCCCTTTCTTTATCCCTTTCTTCTCCTACCGATCTTCCTAGTTCTTATGTTCCATAGGTGAGAGAAATCATATGATAATTATCTTTCTCTGCTTGACTTATTTCACTTAGCATTACCTCCTCCAGTGCCGTCCATGTTGCAGCAAATGTTGAGAACTTGTTCTTTCTGATAGCTGAGTAATATTCCATTGTATATATGGACCACAACTTCTTAATCCAGTCATCTGTTGAAGGGCATCTCGGCTCCTTCCACGATTTAGCTATTGTGGACAAGGCTGCTATGAACATTGGGGTGCATATGGCCCTTCTCTTCACTGCGTCTGTATCTTTGGGGTAAATATCCAGTAGTGCAATGGCAGGGTCATAGGGTAGCTCCATTTTTAACTTTTTAAGGGACCTCCACACTGTTTTCCAGAGTGGCTGCACCAACCTGCATTCCCACCAACAATGTAGGAGGGATCCCCTTAGGGAGAGAGAGAATCTTAAGCAGGCTTCACGCTTGGCACGGAGCCTGAGAGGCTCGATCTCACTGCCCTGAGATCATGACCTGAGCCGAGTTGGGTGCTTAAATGACTGAGCCACTCAGGTGCCCCTGGAACTTCTTGTAATGCAAATTCTTAAGCCCCAGTCCCTGAATTAGAAACTCAGGGGAAGAGTAATCTGTAATTTAACAAACCCTCCCAGGGATTCTGATGCATACTAATATGTGCGAAGCACTATTTCAGAGTATTAGCGCAAGGGTGGAGTTGCTGAGTCATAGAATATGTATGTGCTCAACTGTTTTAGAAATACCAACATTTCTAATTTATGCCTCTACAGTCAGTGGATGAGTCTTCCTATGCTCCTTACTCTCTTCTGTGGTGTTTGTCTTATTTTTTTAGGGGTCACAAATATAGGAGGTTTGAATGATATCCCCTGTGGCCTTAATTTGCATTTCTCCCACTATTAATAGGCTTCAGCATTTTTCATTTATTTATGAACCATTAATATTTTCTCATGGTGAGGGGCTACTTGTGTCTTGGCCCACTTCTGTATTGGATTTCAAATTGATTTGTAGGACTTCAAATTGATTTGTAGGACTTATTTATTCTCTGTAATGATCTTTTGTCATTTTATGTGCTGCGAACATCACCTAACAGTTGCTTATTGTATGATCTCTGTATTTTGTTGGACAGAGTGCTTAATTTTAGTGTTACTGGATTTATCAATCTTTTATGTTCAGTGCTCTTTGTGTTTTAAGAAGTGCTTCCCTATCCTGAAGTCATAAAGACATTTATCCTCTATTGTTTTATGAAGTTTTATCCTTTTGGCTTTTTCTTTCATTATGACATTTCTTCATGTTGTGGTGCAGGTATATACTTTTTTTCTTAATGAATAATTAATTGGCCCAGCATCGGGGTGCCTGGGTGGCTCAGTTTGTTAAGCATCTGCCTTCGGCTCAGGTCATGATCTCAGGGTCCTGGGATCGAAGAGCCTGCTTCTCCCTCTGCCTGCCGCTCCCCCTGCTTGTGCGCTCTTTCTCTCACTATCTCTCTGTCAAATAAATAAAGTCTTTAAAAAAACAAAACAAGGTTTAATGGCCCAGCATCTTTTATTAAGCAGTCCATCTTTTAACCATTGATCTTTAAAGCCCAATCTGTCTTAAACCAACTTTCCATAAGTGTATATGTGTAGGTTTGTTTCTGAGCTCTTTATTCTGATCTGTTCTGATCTATTTATTTCTATGTCAATATCACATTGTCTTATAGCTTTATAAAATGTCAGTATCTGACCAGACAAGCTCCACACTATTGTTCTCAACAAGCAGCCCATTTATATTTAGAATTAGCCTGTAGATTTTCACAAAAAATTTTGGGATTTTGATTGGGATTGCATTCCATGTATAGATCAATTTAGGAAGAATAGACATCTTTTTTTTTTTTTTAAAGATTTTATTTATTTATTCGACAGAGATAGAGACAGCCAGCGAGAGAGGGAACACAAGCAGGGCGAGTGGGAGAGGAAGAAGCAGGCTCATAGCAGAGGAGCCTGATGTGGGGCTCTATCCCACAACGGCAGGATCATGCCCTGAGCCGAAGGCAGACGCCCAACCACTGTGCCGCCCAGGCGCCCCGGAAGAATGGACATCTTTATAACTTTGAATCTTCTTATCCATGATTTTCTTCATTTATTTAAGTCTTCTTCAATGTCTTTCAATAGAATTATATACCTTTTCCAGAAAAGTCATATATATATACTTTACTAAATTTATTCCTAAATACTTCATAGTTTTCAGTGCTATTGTAAATAGTATCATTTTAAAAAATTACGTTTGCTATGTTTGGGAATAGAAATACAACTGACTGGGGTTTTTTTTTTTTTAAAGATTTTATTTATTTGACAGAGAGAGAGAGAACAGCGCCCTCCAGCCGGCTGTTTTATATATTTTTTGTAGCTGTGACCTTTTTAGAATCTCTCATTCTAATGATTTGTTGCCTCTGTTGGGTTTTCAATATACAAATAATGACCATTTTGTATCTTCCTTTCCAATTGTTTTACCTTTTATCTTTTCTGTACAGTTATGAGCTCCAGTATGCCAATGCAAGTGATGATTGCAAGCGTCCTTGTCTTGTTCCTATACTTAAAGGAGATATTTTCAATATTTAATAAAAAGTGTAGACTCATAAACTAATAAACATCACTTGTGACCCACAGATACAAAATCCTAAGTACTACACAAGTGAATGCAGCAATATATAAAAAAATATATATCCTGACTAAGGAAGGTTTGTACCAAGAATGCAAGTTTGGTTTATTAATTGAAAGTTGAGTATTCTACTTTACCACATTGCCAGATTAAAGGAGAAACATTATTTGCCATCTCAATAAATGCAGAAAAAGCATTGGATAAAATATAACACCTTTTCATGACAAACACTCAAAGCAGGCGTGGAATCTAAGAGCAGGTGTATGTAGAAAGCACATAATAAACCTGTTCTATCTGGTTTTGATATGAAAGTTATGCTATCTTCATAGAAGGAGTGAAGAGAGTTTCTTCTACACGTTTATTTGAAAAGTTTATTTTAAATCAGTTTATCTTTTTCTTGGTATAGCTTGCATGTAAAGTTATCAGCACCTGATTTTATTTGTTGTTTTTGTTTCAAATTTTTATTTATATTCTAGTTAGTTAGCATATAGTGTAATATTGGTTTCAGGACTAGAATTGAGTGATTCATCACTTATGTGTAGCATCCAGTGCTCATCACAAGTGTTCTCCTTAATCCCCATCACCCATCTAGCCCATCCCCCGCCCACCTCCCCTCCAGCAACCCTCAGTTTGTCCTCTGTAGTTAAGAGTCTCTTATGGTTTGCCTCCCTCTTTTTTTTCCTTTCTTCCCCTATGTTCTTCTGTTTTGTTTCTTAGATTCCACATATGACTGAAACCATATGATATTTGTCTTTGTCTGACTTATTTCATTTAGCGTTATACCCTCTAGTTTCATCCACGTTGTTGCAAGTGGCAAGATTTCATTCTTTTTTAATGGCTGAGTAATAGTCCATTGTGCGTGTGTGCGCGTGCACGTGTGTGTGTGTGTGTACGTATCTTAATCCATTCTCCAGTCAATGGACATCTGGGCTCTCTCCATAGTTTGGCTATTGTTGATAGTGCTGCGATAAACATCGGCGTGCAGGTGCCCTGCCGTTTGCAGGCCTCCTGCTCTAGGCGTTGCTTCTCTTATAGGTCGATGTGGTCTCTAGCCATTTGAAAGCGACAGTGGAAACTGTGCTATTCTTTACCAGAATATGGAGCATGGAGGTCAAAATTAGGGAACGAGAGGATGGAATATATCAGTCCCTGGTTTAATTGGGAGGCAGAACCTTTATGAATTATGGGATAAAGGATTTATTATACAAATTAGACCTTATGCAATGGTCAGAGGGGCTGGAGAAGTGAAGATCCAGGAGGAAGTTAGGAGTCCCCAGCCAGTCAATCCGAGAAGCTAAACACATCCATCCACTAACATGGGACTGCAGAGGGAAGGCTTGTATTTGTTGGGGGGGGGGGTGTCTGTGGGAAGCTATGCCACTTTTGTAAACACCTGCCCACCATTGGCCAGCCAGTCAGTAATAAAGAAGAGCAGTGCAGAGTAGGGCAGAGTGAGAACCAGTTGGAACTTGTTGGTGCATCTGTGTCTGTCACCGCTTCTTGCCACAATGACCTTCAGAGTAATGACTACTGATTCGTTTCCACCTCGTGGGTCTTATGGAAATTGCTTTTTTGGCCAGCTCCAAAGCAGGACTGTGAAGGGAAGAGGGTCCTTGGAAATGTAGTTTCAGCTCAGCAGGCCGACAGAGTGCAATCCAACATGGAACTGCTAGGACGATACTCCAAGGGTTACGGAAGTTGAGGCTTATCACCAGATTCTACAGGGGGAGGAAAAGAGGCCTAATCACAGCGATTAGGGGAAGAACGAGAGGAGAAATGCCGAGTGGTAAATCTGAGAGAATAACCATGAGCATAGTGAATGGTTCCAAAACACTCAGTGTTTCTGATTTGTGGATGAGCAGAGCCCTGGTGGTGAGGTCAGAATCTTCCTGAGTCCTCCTTCTTACATGGACACTTCCTCATGCTGTATTTAAATGATGGTGGCCTTAGGAATTCTACCTGTGGCCTGCGGCTTCTCTTCCTCAAAACATTTTGGTCACACTGTTTCATTCATAGCTATGTGTTCAATTACCAAATTAAGTACCAATTTTCCTAAATCTCTATTTCCAGATAGTTTCCCTAAGCACCAGTGATGAATTTATACCAGCTTGCTAGGCGCTGTGTGCCACAGACACTTTAAATCCAACATCTCTGACACACAACTCCGTTCCTTGGCAACCACCTCTGTTGTCTCCGTGTTTAGCAGCTGACATCACCATGTATTCAGTTATCCAAGTCAGAAACTTGAGAGGTCACCTCTGTTACTTCTTCGTTTCTGATATGCAGTCTGTCATTGCATATGTTAGTCAAACCTCCTACATAGCTCATCTATTTTCTTTCCGTTTGTATTATCTTAGTTCAGTAGTTCAGCATTTCTTGCCTAACTATTGCAGTGGCCTTTTTTTTTTTTGAGAGCCAGAGATTGAGTATGTGCGCACGTGCGATTGGGTGGGAGGGGCAGAGAGAGGGTGAGAGGGAATCTGAAGTAGACTCCACACTGAGCACAGAGCCCAGCATGGGACTCGATCTCACAACTGTGAGATCGAAACTTGAGCCAAAATTAAGAGTCCGTTGCTCAACCCACTGAGCCACCGAAGCACCCCTACAATGAATGGTCTTTTTATTTTCTCTATAGTTGAAATCTTTTCCCCCCATTTTAAAACTTTTTAATAATAATGATCATAATAGTAGTATTATCCAAGTTTATAAACTGGCAAGTAACAGAGCCGGGATTTGACATCTTGACTGTTACTCTGCTTCAAAGGCTGTGGTCAAGTTTCTTACTTCTCTGAGATTCAGTGTCCCCATCTGTGAAATGGAGATAATACCATTACCTACCTTGTAGGATTGTTGTGAGATTTAAGTGAGTTACCTGATGTCCTCTATCTACGCCTACCTGTATGGTACAGGACAGGCAGAGACGGGCAGGACACCACTCACTTATGCTGATATTCCAGCTGTATGGCTGCAGGAATTTGAACCCAGTCATCCTGGCTCTAGAGCTTGTAGTCTTATCCATTCTGCTAATGTGCTCTGTATAAACTGAGGGCTTCAGAGGGGAGGCGGGTAGGGGATTGGGATGGGCCGGTGATGGGTAGTAGAGTGGGCACGTATTGCATGGTGCACTGGGTGTTATACGCAAGTAATGAATCATGGAACATTACATCAAGAACTGGGGATGTACTGTATGGTGACTAATATAACAAAGTAAATATTATTTAAAAAAAAAGAAAAACTATACCATTAAAAAAATAAAATTAAATTAAATTTTTAAAAAATGGGAAATGTTGCCAACAGTTTCACCTTTCTCAAACATCAGTCTGATCATATTACAATAGTCCCCCCTCATCCAAGCTTTCGCTTCCACGATTTTGCTTTCCACCGTTTCGGTTACCCCCATCAGTAACTGTCTGGAAGCAGATGGTCCTTCTGATGAATTGTCAGAAGGCCGTTAGTAGGCGGATGCTAGGTCACAACGCCTCGTCATTCACCTCACTTCATCCCATCACATAGGGATTTTATCATCTCACATCATCGCAAGGAGAAGGGTGAATACAGTACAATAAGATGTTTTGAGAGAGAGAGAGACCACATAACTTTAATTACAGTATATTGTTAGAACGGTTCTATTTTACTATTAGTTACTGTTGTTAATCTCTTACAGCACCTCATTTATAAATTTGACTATCATACATATACACGTATAGGAAAAAACAGTGTATGTAGGGTGCGGTACTTAGCAGGGTTGCAGGCATCCACTGGGGGTCTTGGAACAGTATCCCACTGGATAAAGGGGGACTACCCTATTTCCTTATTTCAAAGCCTTCAACAATTCTGTAATTCCAGTAAGACACTCCTTCACATGGCCACAGCTTTCAAGTTTTGTCTCTTATTTATATTATCTCATTTCTGCTCTTTTCTCCTTGTAATCCTAATGCATGGTACCCCCAGTATATTCTTAATGTCTGAAAATTTTCCAAGCTCTTTCATACCTCGGTACCTTTGCACATGTGATTCTTTCTGCTTGGAATGTGTTGTCCCACCTGCTGGGGAGTTCCTAACTGCCCTTTGAAATTCAGTTCACATGTTACCTTTCTTGTAAAATCTTCCTGAGTTCACATGAAGCAGATTTTGATGTATCTGTCTTTATATTCTCAGAGCACTTATGCCATTGTGTTTTTGTTATTTGCTAATTTCCAGTGGGCTGTGAGATTTTTGAAGGTACTCTTTTTTTTTGGTCTTAGATCCTAGCTCAGTACCTGACGCAAGCGCTCAATAAGTTTATACGGAACCGATGAACAAACTTTAAATGAGTGTAGTGCGTGGTAATGGCTGCCTCTTGGGGCCAGGATTCTGTCAGCACTTCCTAGTTTTTAAAATTACATTTCTTTTTTTTTAATAAAATATTTATTTATTTGAGAGAGAAAGAGAGAGTGGGGGGTGCATAAGTGTGTGGGAGAGGGGCAAAGGGAGAGGGAGACCGTCTTAAGCAGACTCCATGCTGAGCGTGGAACCCAAATGGGGGCTCAATCTCACGACCCTGAGATTACAACCTGAGCCGAAACCAAGAGTGGGATGCTTAACCGACTGCACCACCCAGGCGCTCCAGCACTTTCTTTCCTACTTAGCATTTTACCTGTATCTATGATTTATAGTTATAGAGTGTTATTGTTGAAAGTGGCGGGAGAGGCAATTTCTTCCAATGCTCTATCAATTAAGTTTTATCTGTTTTGTCTCTAGATGTGTGTAGCTGCAATTGCCATCATATCCTATGTCCTCTCACCTTTCTTCTTGTGGGACCCTGTCTCACTGTGTCAGGTGGAGGAGTCTCCCTTGATATCCAGGACAGAGAGCTCCGCCCCTCGGTCAGTAACTTGCCAGTCTGTTGAGTACTAGGGAGCCACAGTCCCTAGTACTGGCAGGTTTTGTGGCCTTCATTCTTTCTAATCTGGATCCTTTATGCTGAAGTGTTTGTTTATATTTCTATTCTCTTAAAATATTGGACAAAGATGTTATTTTTTTTCCAAATGAAACTGTATTATTAGGATCACTCCACCTACAAGCAAGAATCACGTTTTCACTTTCCTCATCACTTGGTGGGTTTTCAGGACACTCTTAGCTCCTGGCATATTTGCACAGAGCAGGCAATCATGGGAAAGTTCTCGTAGAAAATCGTGCTTGTGTACGTATATGTGGACGGCGGTGAGGGAATGGGGAAGAAGTGGGGAGATACAGGAGAAAGCAAGCTTCTCTAGCCTCTTACCCAGCATGGGAGGCAGCATTATGCAGTGGGAAGAGAATTGGATCCCTACATCAAAAACTAAGGATGTACGGTATGGTGACTAACATAACATAACAAAAAATTATTATTAAAAAAAAAGAGAATTGGATTGTGGTTTTCTGCTCCCTAATTATAACCTCCTTTTTTCATTTAATTTCAGGAAGTTAAAGATACAAGAGTGTACAACTGCAAAGTTACCAAAAGAGTAACAGAAGCAAGCTTCATTTCCACTCCTGACCCCTAGTTCCCTTGCTCTAGTAAGTGCTGTACTTTCTTATGTTTTCTTCCAGAGGTAGTCTATGTATATGCAAGCATAGTGGCATATCACCTAAAATATACAAATTCTACTGTTTGTGTGATCTTAGGAACATCGCTTGAATTTCGGCATTAACTTCTTTAAATTCCTAGATGGAAATACTAATACGCACTTGACAAAACCCACAGGGTTTTGTGACAATGAATGAAGTGCTATTTGTGCACATGCCTGAAAAGCATCAGGTGTGTTACATGTGCAGGGTGGAGCGGAGGGTAATCATGGAAGTAGTATTGTTCTACACAAAGGACCATGAGTCACGTGTGATCTGATTTGACAGGTGTGATTCGGAGTTGGTACCAGGGCTGTTGTGTCAGCAGCACCCTGCATAACTCTGTTGGGTACGTTTTCCAGCCTACAGGGCTTGTCGCCCTCATGGCATGTTCTTGGGGTTTTCTACATGGCTCATCAAGAGATACCACTTGCACCTTAATTGCCAGGCACGGATGCACTTGGGGTAAGAAGTGGACGCTTGCCAGTGTGTGAAACTCCTCCGGCTCCCTCCCTGTGTTTGGGGAGTTGGTACTGAAACTTGGCTGATGCAACCGTTTGAGTCATGGTCCCTTGGCGCTGTGGGATCCATTCACTTTTAATTGGTAGTTTCTGGAATCATTTCTCTCTTCCTCACCCCGACTTTCTTTTCTAATTGGCTCTTAGGGGCCTCCAACTCCTGCTTTAATCAACCAAGGCTGAGCTGCTGCAGAGTCCCAAATGGGCACCAGGGGACCCCAGGATCTTCTGCTATGACTCTGCTTCTTCAAGGTTCTTTTCTAATCTGTTAGAACAACTTTGTCTTTGGATTAGGCCTGGGGGATGGGAATCCCTTGGGATTGCTCTCTCAGAGGCAGCTTGAACAGTGCCAAGCTCTTCAAGACTTTGCCAACTACTGTGTTTGGCCTGAAGTGTTTTGTTCTTGCTAGCAGAGAGGGGAGAAGAAATTTGGTTGAGGTATCCCAAATGGGCCAAGTGAACGATGGCTGAAATGAGTAGATGAAAAATCTTAGTATTCAAGGAAAACTTACTAATTGAGCCTCTACATTTTGGCCTACAGACTGCTTCTCTATAGCAAAAAAACTCGTGGAAAACTGACTTTTTCTGCTTCTTTTTGTCACTGCCCAAAAGAGAGTAAAGACTAATTGTGTAGTTTTGGCCAATTATTATTGGGTTATGTTTTTAAGATTATTTTTAAATATACTTTATTTATTTTTTTAAGATTTTATTTATTTATCTGACAGAGACAGAGACAGCCAGCGAGAGGGGGAACACAAGCAGGGGGAGTGGGAGAGGAAGAAGCAGGCTCATAGCAGAGGAGCCTGATGTGGGGCTCGATCCCATAACGCCGGGATCACTCCCTGAGCCGAAGGCAGACGCTTAACTGCTGTGCCACCCAGGCGCCCCTAAATATACTTTATTTTTTAAAGCAATTTTACATTCACAGCAAAATTGAATGGAATATACAGAGAGTTCCCATGTACCTTCTACACACACACACACACACACACACACACTTCCCCGACCATCAACATCCTGCATTAGAATGGTACATTTGTTATAGTCAATGAACTTATGTTGACACATCATTATCACCCCAAATCCATGGTTTACACTAAGATTCACTCTCGAGGTTGTACATTCTGTGGGTTTGGACAAATGTGTAATGACTTGTATCCACTATTATTGTATCATACAGAATAGTTTCACTACCCTAAAAATCCTCTGTACTACACCTACTCATCCTTCCCTTCTCCTCTCCTCTAACTCCTAGCAACCACTGGTCTTTTTACTGTCACTACAGTTTTGCCTGTTCCATGATGTCATAGAGTTGGAATCATAGAGTATGTAGCCTTTTTGGATTGACCTCTTGGGTTACATTTTTAAATGACATTTAAAAACATTTTTAAAGTATGATTTTAAAGCTATGTTAGAGAATAAATTTACCTCCTTCTGGCATACAAAAGCACATTCATGTGACCTCTTTCTGAACAAATGGATACTGCTGAAGGGAATTGTCCTGATTCCAGCTCACCCTTGGAGAATCAAAGCAGTAGTAGACTTGACTTTGAGTGCCTTATTACCAATGCTCTTTGGCCAGGCCACAGTCAAGGTCTAGGACGGAAAACTTCTCTGAGGGTTGAATTGTAACCTTTCTACTGAATGATAGGATAGCTGTTAGCCTACAAATAACCTTGCTTATAAGGCTGTATCTTGGAACAAGACCAAGAAACGTAAAAATCTCAGTCTATACAGTTTTATTAGTGTTCATTGAGAACTGTTTCTAGGTAAAGCAGCCCTATTTATATATTCTTATTATATCTAATGTATAAGTGATTTGTAAACTATTATACATATCTCCCACAAGATTTTGATCTCTTCTAGGTAGGAAATATGTCTTTCTAAAATGTGTCCCTAACTCTAGTTATCTGTTTATAGTAGACAATAAATGTGGAATGAATATACATTATTCTGTTGTTGACTACAATTCTCTGAACACATTTTTCTATTTTTCCTTACACATATCTTATTCTTTTTTTTTTCTTAAAGATTTTTTATTTACTTGTTTGTCAGAGAGAGAGAGCACAAGCCGGGGGAATGGCAGGCAGAGCAGGCAGAGGGAGAAGCAGGCTCCTCACTGAGCAAGGAGGCCGTTGTGGGACTCAGTCCCAGGACTCTGGGATCATGACCTAAGCTGAAGGCAGATGCTTAACCGACTGAGCCACCCAGGCATCCCCACATATTTTATTCTTTTTTTTTTTTTTAAGATTTTATTTATTTATTTGACAGAGAGAGACAGTCAGCGAGAGAGGGAACACAGGCAAGGGGAGTGGGAGAGGAAGAAGCAGGTTCCCAGTGGAGGAGCCTGATGTGGGGCTCGATCCCAGGACTCTGGGATCACGCCCTGAGCTGAAGGCAGACGCTTAACGACAGAGCCACCCAGGTGCCCCACACATATTTTATTCTTGCTTTAGATTTAGGAGATCAGATTCTCACATCTTTTTCATATATTTTGCATGGTCATATTGATAGAGAAGATAAACAAAATGGTGGCACAGTCCTGCTTATATTTGCTCAGGTCATGATGGCTGTAGAAAATATTAACCAGAATTCTATCAGATAAATATAGAAGCAGATCTGGAGTGCTGGGATTTTAGGTCATGGCCCCACTGCATGGCAGAGTGCATGGTTTCCCAGTGTGGTCAGGGAAAACTGCTTCTCGGGGGATAAGGAATCTTAGTGAGAGTCTAAGCCTACCAGTCTTTTTGCCCTATTGGCTTTCCTTCTCTTTGTGCTCGTTTCCTGGTGCAGGCCATTTCCTCTTTGCCCTGCCATGATTGAATAATTGGTGGGGAAACGACTATATCCTTAATTTTATTTGCTTAACTGTTGTTATAGCCCAATTCATAAGTTGGCAAGCAAAGAGGAGGCCTTTTTCGCTTCTTCACTGGTTTCTGCTAGACTCAGTTCCTGGTGAAATTTATAAATATTAATCGAATACCTACTCTAGTATTGGATTAGCAGTATGAGAGTTTTAAGATGAATGTCATACAGCTAGTGAGTGGTAAGCCTGGGCCTAAACCAGGTCTCGTTGTTTTGACGCTATACTGAGCTGTTTTGTGGGGTTATTATTGCAAAGTAAGAAAGTGAAGAAACAATTATGTGTTCTTATTTAAAACCACAAAAAATAATGCAGGAAGGACTAAAATTTAAGATTAGTGTGTATAGTGCCTAATTCTCCTTAGGTGTTCAGATTTAATTTTTAAATGTAGTTTTTCATATATTTAATGTTTGTACTTGCGTGTTTTGTAAAAAAAAAATGTATAATTGAGGATGAAACCATGTTATTCCAGCCTCTTAGTAAACCATTTCTGTTTGATGTGTAGTTGCTCAAATATACGACATAATCATTGTTGGTCTCTTGTTCTTTATTTGGTCATTTGTTTTGTTTCTTAAATTCCACATATGAATGAAACAATATGGTATTTGTCTTTCTCTGACTGATTTATTTATTTCACTTAGCATAATACTCTCTAGGTCTATCCGTGTTGTTGCAAATGGCAAGATTTCCTTCTTTTTAATGGCTGAGATATATATATATTTTTTTTAATTTTTTCCCCCCAAATTTGCGAGAGAGACAGAGAGAGCACAAGTTGGGGGAGAAGCAGAGAGGGAGGGACAAGTGCACTCCTCGCTGAGTATGGAATATGATGCAGGGCTCGATATCAGGACCCTGAGATCATGACCTGAGCCAAGTCAGATGCTTAACCAACTGAGCCACCCACGTGCCTCATGGCTGAGTAATATCCTATTCCTTCCTTATCCATTCATCTGTCTTCATCCATTCATCCATCCACAGACACTTGGGCTGCTATTGTAGTTTGGCTATTGTAAATCATGCTGCAATAAACATAGGGGGATATATAACTTTTTGAATCAGCGTTTTCATTTTCTTTGGGTAAATACCCTGTAATGGAATTGCTGGATCATATGGTAATTTTAAGGAATCTCCACACAGTGTTCCACAGTGGCTGCACCTCTTTGCATTTCCACCAACGGTGAATGACGATTTCTTTTTCTCCACAAGGGACATAAACAGTGTGATAGTTTATTCTAATATTAATTGTCTTGCAAGTCTCTAGGAAGAAATAAGCAGCCAAAGTCAAAGCTCAAAATGATGGCAAATGTTATTCTGAGAAATATGAGAAAGGTCTTATTAAGCCAAGGAGGGCATTGAATTGGTGGTTGTAGTAAGTACTTTATGAAGGATAGAGATGGTTGCCTTGGACAGTATGTTTAGCGACTAGAGGAGAGATAAGAATCAGCATAATATTGACAAGTTGTATTGATGTAGAATCAACCTACAGAGAGTTCGTGAAGTTTAAAAGCTTTAATATGGTATTTAATATGGTATTTAAAAGCTTTTAAATATATTCATCTTCATGAACAATTCTGAGAGGAGGAATTGAATCAGAGTAACTTAATTCCCCTGAGATTTGTAGAGAATTGTTGACTGAACAGGTTTGCTATCCTTATGGCAATGCTTAGAGAGTTGTACACCAAGAAAATGATCTTTGTGTGACATAGAGGAATGAACTTGAAGGGATTTAAAGTCAGCTCTATAAATTTAGGTGAAAAAATTGATTATATTTCTTATCTCCTAAGGAAAAAAATTATGTAATATGATTAAAATTTATAATAAATTAAAATACATTAAATATTAAAACTCTTTAAATTCTAGGTATTCATCATTGATGAGAAATTTTCTTTGCATGAATACATGGTAGCAAATGGCAGAGGATATATACTGCTTTTTCTCCTTTCTGGCTATTTAACAGAATTTAGAAAATTCAGCTTCTTTGAATCATGATTCAGGGTGTTGTCGTTCTTTTTTTTTTTTTAAGTTTATGTATGTATGTATGTGTGTGTGCGTGTGTGTCTGTATTTATTTTGTAATCTTTTTTTTTTAACGATTTTATTTATTTATTCGACAGAGATAGAGACAGCCAGCGAGAGAGGGAACACAAGCAGGGGGAGTGGGAGAGGAAGAAGCAGGCTCATAGCAGAGGAGCCTGATGTGGGGCTCGATCCCATGACGCTGGGATCACGCCCTGAGCCGAAGGCGGACGCTTAACCGCTGTGCCACCCAGGCGCCCCTTATTTTGTAATCTATACTCCCAATGTGGGGCTTGAACTCACAGGAGCCGCTGGTGTGACTATTCTTTAAATCTCACAGCTCATTCTTTTCTGTTGTTGACAATGTAATGTTAAAAGACCTTGTAAGGAAGCTTTTAACATTATAGTAATATCTAATCAAATTTTCTCTTATCAAGTATTTTATTTTATTTTATTTTTTATATAATAATTTTTTATTATGTTATGTTAGTCACCAGACAGTACATCCTTAGTTTTTGATGTAGTGTTCCACAATTCATTATTTGCGTATAACACCCAGTGCACCATGCAATATCAAGTATTTTAGAAAATGTTTACGATTTTCCTCAAGTGTGCAGTCATGTTGCTGTACTAGCCTTAACAAATATTCTTCAGGATTCAAGTAATAAAACTGACTAAACGTTGCAGATGAACTACTTTTAAGCTTCCTTTTTTCTGAAGTTGAGGCTTTCATTTTGAATCCATGCACACGGTCTCAGTACATTTGCATGTGGACCTTGCTATTTTACATGAGCTTATTCAGGTGGTATAAGTATCAGGTAAGCCATTTCAAAAGTAATAAACTTTATTTTGGAATCTTTTTATATCAATAGAAGTTTAAAAGATTATACAGGGCTGCCTGGGTGGCTCAGTTGGTTAAGCATCTGACTCTTGATTTCAGCGGGAGTCATGATCTCAGGGTTGTGAGATCCAGCCCCGCATGGAGCCCTGCATGGGGCTCTGCACTGAGGGTGGAGCCTGCTTGGGATTCTCTCTCCCTCTTTTTCTCTCCCTCCTTCCCCACTCATGCTCTCTCTCTCTCTCTCTCTCAAATAAAATAAAATAAATTAAGAATTTAAAAAAAAGATAATACATAAAATTCCAGAGTACCAGTCACCCAATATCCCCCATTGTTAACATCTTATGTGGTACATTTGGTATATTATTAGTAACAGATCTCCATTATTTGGACTTCATCAATTTTCTCTGAATGTCCTTTCTTTGTTCCAGGATCTAATTCAGGGTACCATATTACATTTAGTTGTGATCTCTCTCCTTTGCGTCTGTGACAGTTTCTAAGTTTTTCATGACCTTGACAGTTTTGAGGAGTATTGAACATGGTTTCTTGCAGAATGGCCCCAATCTAGGTTTGATGTTTTTTCCTCATATTTAGACTGTGATTATGGGTTTTAGGGAAAGATACCGCAGAGGTGAAGTACCCTCCTTGTCATATCATATCAGGAGACATGATATCCACATGACACCACTTGTGACGTTAACCTTTATCATTTGGTCAATGTTGTGTTTGCTAGGTTTCTCCATTGTAAAGTTACTGTTTTTCTCTTTCTCTTGTATTTCTTGGAAGCAAGTCACTAAGTCCAGATCACCCTTTGGGAAAAAGTTAAGCTCCACCTCCCGGAGGGGGTAATATCTACAAATACATATTGTTCCTGTCTTCTTTCTATGTTCAAGCCACAGATCAACCACAACTTCCTCCTTGAATACATTTGTCTAGAGCATATACTGGTATCTCATTTCCTAAGTTCTTATGCCACTTAATGTTCAATGCAAGGAAGGAAAATTAACACAATATCACCTCACCTCTCATATTGGCAAACAAATGAGAAAACATGATAAGATCCAGTGCTGGGGAGGCTGTAGGAAAATGAGCATGCTCATACAAGTTTTTTAGTGAGATATACTTCACATTGCATAAGATTCACTCTTTAAAGTGTAGGTAGTTTTTAGTATATTCACAAGGTTGTGCAACTATCGCTACTATCTGATTGTAGAATATCTTCATCATTCCCCCCAAACTGGGTACCCATTACCAGTCATTTCCCATTCTTCCACCTGCCTTGTCCTTCATAACTACTAATCTACTTTCTGACTTGCCTACTCTGAGCATTTTATGTAAATGGAATCATACAATGTGTCACCTTTGTACCTGGCATGCTTTACCTAGCTTAATGTTTTCGAAGTTCATTCACATTGTAGCAAATATCATACTTAACCCCATTTTATGGCTGAATACTATTCCATTTTTAAAAAAAGATTTTATTTATTTCAGAGAGAGAGAGAGCACAAACACAAACAGGGGGAGCAGCAGAGGGAGAGGGAGAAGCAGACTTCCCACCGAGCAGGGAGCCGGATGCGGGGCTCGATCCCAGGACCCTGAGATCATGACCTGAGCTGAAGGCAGCCGCTTAACCAACTGAGGCACCCAGGCACCCCTGAATAATATTCCATTCTATGTACAGACCACATTTTTTCCATTCATCAGATGATGGACCTTTAGGTTGTTTTACTTTTGGGCTACTAAAAATAATGCTGCCGTGAGCATTTGTTGACATATTTTGTGCAAGAATGTTTTTAATTCTCTTGTTTTTATACCTATGTATGGAAAGTGCTGGATCATATGATAACTCTATATTTATTTGAGAAACTCCTGAATTGTTTTCTAAAGCAGCTGTACCATTTTACATTTCAGCCAACAATGTGTGACTATTCCAATCTTTCCACATTCTGGTCAACACTTTGTGTTGTCTATCTTGTTTGATTCTAGCTGTGCTAGTGGGTATGAAATGGTATCTCATCATGGTTGTTTTTTATTTTTTATAATAATTTTTTATTATGTTATGTTAGTTACCATACAGTATATCCTTAGTTTTTGATGTAAAGTTCCATGATTCATTAGTTGCGTATAACACCCGGTGCACCATACAATATATACCCTCCTTACTACCCATCACCAGCCTATCCCAGTCCCACCCCCCCTCCCCTCTGAAGCCCTCAGTTTGTTTCCCAGAGTCCACAGTCTCTCATGGTTCATTCTCCCTTCTGTTTACCCCCCCTTCATTCTTCCCTTCCTTCTCCTACCAATCTCCCTGCTATTTCTTATGTCCCATAAAAGAGTGAAACCATATGATAATTGTCTTTCTCTGCTTGACTTATTTCACTTAGCATAATCTCCCCCAGTCCCGTCCATGTTGCTGCAAATGTTGGCTAATCGTTCTTTCTGATGGCTGAGTAACATCATGGTTTTGGTTTACCTTTCCCTAATGAGTAATGATGTTGAGCATCTTTTAATGTGCTCATTGGCCATTTGTATATCTCATTTGGAGAAATGTCTAGACAGATCTTTCTGCATTTAAAAAATCGAGTTATTTGTCTTTATATTGTTGAGTTATAGGAGTTCTGGATACATTCTGGATAATAACCTCTTATCAGATATGTGATCTGCAAATATTTTTCCCATTTTGTGAACTTGTACTTTTTAAAAAAAGATTTTATTTATTTATTTGACAGCGAGAGAGAGAGAGAGAGAGAGAGAGAGAGAGAGAGAGTGCTCACAAGCAAGGGAAGCGGCAGGCAGAGGGAGAGGGAGAAGCAGGCTCCCTGCTGAGCAAGGAGCCCAATTCAGGGCTTGATCCCAGGACCCTGGGATCATGACCTGAGCCTAGAAGGCAAATGCTTAACTGACTGAGTCACCCAGGTGCCCCTGTGAACTTGTACTTTATTAGTAACCTTTAAAGCACAAAATTGTAAAATTTTGATGAAGTCCAATTTATTTTTCCTTTTATTACATGTATTTTTCTTGTTATATCTTTTAAAAAATTGCGTAATTCAAGGTCACAAAGATTTAAATCTATATTTTCTTCCGGCAGTTTCATAGTTTTAGCTCTTACGTTTATGTCTCTGATTCATTTTGAATTAATTTTTGCATGTGGTGTGAGGTAGGAGTCCAACTTTATTCTTTTGCATGTGGATATCTAGTTGTCCCAGCACCATTTGTTGAAAGTTGAACACTATTTGGGGACATCTCATTTAACAATATTTCTCAGAATTAAAAATACACATTTCCTATATCCCAGAAACCCTTTCTCTAATTTGTGGGATACTGATATGACTATATATAAATATTTATATTTAAGGATATTAGTTGCAGCATTGTTTTAATTGTAAAATATTGGCTACAATAAAGTGTCTTAAGTGAGTGATAAACAAATTGTGATATGTTCATATAATGGAACACACTGTGCCTATTAGATTGAGGTAAAATTATATATACTGACTTTAAAAGATACTATTATATTTTATTGAGTTAAAAATATTTATTGAATTCTGTTTGCCAGACACAATACTAAGAGCTTTAAAAGTATTGACTCATTTTTAAAAAAGTATTGACTCATAATAACCCCATGAGAGAGCTGTTATTATTATCATCCTGTTTTACAGACGAAGTAGCTGAAGTTGTGGCATTTAAGCAGCTCACCCAAGGTCACATAGCTAGAAGATAAGGCAGGACATGGAAAGTCTGACTCTACAGTTTGCACTTTAAGGCATTTGCTACGAATTCCTATGTATGTGTTTCATTTGGCAACAGAGGTTTGCATGAGCATGGTGAAAATCTGATAGAATAATCAGCCAATTATCCGTGGTCAGATTTAAAAGAAGAAGAAGGAGAGAGGAACAAACATGTGCTAAGAACCTCCTCTGTGTCTTTTATTGTGCTGTGGTCCCTACATAGGTTGTCTCATTTAATCTTGATGACCTTATTGTCAAGATAGAAGTCATATCCGCATTTTCTAAGATAAAACCCTAAGGATCTAAGCGTCCGTTGCACAGCAGAAGACCAAGTGAGGCTTCCTAGCTTTAAAGAGCAGCCTAAGTAACA
This sequence comes from Ursus americanus, assembly GCF_024610735.1. Taxonomy (NCBI): domain Eukaryota; kingdom Metazoa; phylum Chordata; class Mammalia; order Carnivora; family Ursidae; genus Ursus; species Ursus americanus. The sequence goes on from NC_142161.1 coordinate 2,879,320, forward strand.
GTGTGGCGACGGTGGAGAATGGAGTAGCTAGGTGACTAGCCTCCTCGAGCTGAGGGTTCATTTGGGAAGGGAAGGGAGACCAAGTAGGTTTAGTGGGCCCATCCTGTGAAGTGTGTTGAATGCCAGACAGAGGAATTGAGGAATGTTGACTTTGAGGAACGGAGTGAAGGATTGGCGAGGATGAGAGTGAAGATGAGAAATCCATCATTGTTATACACTTCATTGCTTGACTTTGTTACAACAACATATTATTTTCATAAGTAAAAAAATTGAGATAAAAGTATTTAACAAACATTTGGAGTTCTTATCTATGCTAAGTATCATAGTATTGTTGATTCCCACTCATGCAAAGACCATCAGGAACACACCTGTAGCTGAACAAAGATAAGTTTATCGGCTTTTTGCAGTAAGGGAGAACATAAGTTATGAGGAACACAGGGCATCCAAAAGGAAGATGTTAGAAAGGATTTATTATATGATTTGGGCTTCTGTTAGTTGATGTTGGGGAGAATTTAAAGAAATAGAGGTTTTCGCTGGATGTTGTCAGAAAGCGGAAGAAAATTCTATGATCGGGTATCTTAATTTTTATCCCAAAGGCAGCTGGGCTAAAGCTTTACTTGGTGAAGAGGCAGTAGTCACCAATATTAGCCTAAAGAAGGGGTTGTTTGGTCATTTTTTACAGTTGGGACTGTGTTCTTGCTCAGACATGATTATGGAGTGGTCTTTTTTTTCGTCTTGATCCATCATGTTCACATAGTGGCCTGGTCTGCAGGTGCCATTCTGTGAAATTATTTATGTTCAACAGGTTTATACACCACGGCCTGGCAGGCAGTGCTAGGCTGGCTCCTGGCAACAACAAGACTTACGTGATAATTGCCAGGCCAATTCCCCAGGTCCAGGGGCTTTCTTTTCTGTCACAGCGTATTGGGGATCCAGAAAGGAAAAAGGCAGTTCCTGTTCAAGGACTTCTCTCAGGGGAAATACATATCAATAAATAAATTATGCTACAGTGTGGTACATGTAATAATTGAACTGTTACAAGATACTTCAACAATGATTTTTTAGCATATATCCAAGTTTTATTTCAAATGTACCACAGAGGAACTATACCTCTAAGAAAATTTGTTGAAACAGTTCCTAGTGGCCACGAGAGTTTTCCCCCCTCTCTTTTAATATAGGGACAGCATGTTTAGATAAGGTTGTTAGGCTAGGGATAAGAAAGGAATGTCTGTTAAAAGTTACAGAAAAGTCTCATGGCTAGTTACAGTCTACTGCATCTTTAATGTACATTAAACATGTGCATTCTTTTTTATATCAATTACACCTAAACAAAACTGTTAAAAAAGTCACGGCACCTTTAACTATTTGGTAAAGGTCATTAGACTTGCCCGAAATCTGAGGGCAAACCTTTCAGGAAAGTCTGACTTCTATAATACAGCAGTTCCACGTTATTACTCCAGTCACGAGAGCCTTTAGAAAAATTTCCCTGCGTGTTGATGTGCAGTGAAATCAGGTTTCAGTAGTCAGCATAGGTATTTAAGCTGAACGCACTTTCAGGGAAAAAGAAAAGCTTTTAATTACTCAGAGTAAGAACTAAAAGGCCATTAAGAAACGTATACATCTCCAACTTACTCATCATTAGAATTTGGAAGTATGGACATCTTTGGCTCAGGAGTTTTGACTCATTCTCATTCTAAACAGAATGTTTCTCAGGGCAAGTTTCATGTCCTTGTTGCGAAGACTATAGATCAAGGGATTGAAGAGAGGAGTCATTACTGAATATACCAGTGTGAGAATCTTCTGCATCCAAGTTGGGATGCCATATGTAGGACTCACATACATTACCATGACTGTTCCATAAAAAAGCGACACCACAGCTAAGTGAGAACCACAGGTGGAAAAGGCCTTTCTCCGGCCAGCTGCAGAAGGGACCTGAAAAACAGTTCTGAGCAACAAGATATAGGATCGAAGAATGTACATAACAGTAAAAGAGAGAACAAGGGAGCTCTGGGTATAGAAGATAAATTCAGTAATGGGGGCTGGAGCACAAGACAGAGCCATCAGTGGGTCCATGTCACACAGGAAGTGATCAATGATATTGGCTCCACAGAAGGGGAGTTGGGAGATGAAGACAATGGGGATTGGGTAGCCAAGGAATCCAGCAAGCCAACAGAGAGACACCAGAATTCTACAGCGTTTCCCAGTCATGATGGTGGGGTAGTGCAGTGGGTGGCAGATGGCCAGGTACCGATCATAAGCCATTACTGCCAGGAAGAGACATTCAGTTGTGCCCAGGGAAAAGAAGAAATAGAACTGGAGAAAGCAGCCAGAAAATGAAATGGCCTTGGTTTTGGAGAGAATGTTGGCTAGCATGTTAGGAACAGTGGAGGAAGCATACCAGATCTCAAGGAAGGCAAGGTTTCCCAGCAGAAAGTACATTGGGGTGTGTAGTCGTGGGTCCCATCTCACTGCACAGATGATGGTTCCATTCCCCAGCAAGGTCAAGGCATAAACCACCAAAAACAGTGAGAAAAGGAAAATCTGTATCTCCCAGCAACCAGGGAATCCCAGGAGAACAAACTCAGTTACAGTGCGAATGTATGTTGCTGACTTGTTCATGGGTCTTAAACCTATGAAGAAGAAAGACACGAGTGTAACACAAGTTTCTTTGCTTCCTACAAGGACTTTATTGAGAAGGGACCTTAAACTCTATAGGAAAATATGAGATATTTTGAGACCAGCTGGGAATAAATCTCACCTCTTTTTTTTTTTTTTTAAGATTTTGTCTATTTATTCGAGAGAGAGAGAGAGATAGTGAGAGAAAGCATGAGCAGGGAGGAGAGGGAGAAGCAGGGAGGAAGGGGAGAAACAGGGAGGAGGGGGAGAAGCAGGCTCCCCGCTGAGCAAGGAGCCCTATGCAGGGCTCAATTCCAGGACCCTGAGATCAGGACCTGAGCTGAGAAAGCAGACATTTAACCGACTGAGCCACCCAGGTGCCCCTCTCACCTTATTTTGAATTGGTTGTGGTTCTAAATCTTAGTGTTCTTTTGAAAGAATCCAGAGTAGCAAAATTTTTCTACATCAGTGGTACAACCAGTTTTTTTTTTTTCTTTTTTGATTTCTTTGATCCTTAAGAAGACCTTTCATGATTCTGGTTTATTTTCCTAAAGTTGATTATGGGTCTTCAATGCACAAACTCATACACTTTCTCTTATTCTGCTTACCTTGTAAAAAAAAAAAAAAAGACAAATATTTTGAGGACAGCTGATGTGAGGATGGGTTAAATCTTTGGCAACAGAACAAAATTATTTGTCTTACTCATGGAGATAAAACTTACTCGAGGGAGGACATTGGCTTTTCAGAATAGTCTAATCTACTGAATTAATTGTTACAGACATTCCTACAGTCAAGACTCAAGGCTGTTCTTAAAATTTTCCTTTAAAGATTAAAAAAAAAATCACTCTAACAGCTGAGTGACACCTAAAAAATACACAGAAGACCAACATATCAAATATCTTTGCCTAAAGGATAAGTGAAAATATTTTCAATTATCTCTATTTGCAGGTGTTTATTTTCATGTTTTTTACAATGCTATAAAAAATGAACTGTCTTACTTTTCATAGTCAGATCCTACCTAGTTAAAATAAAGAACATGATGTTTTCAGTACAAAGTTTTAATTCATTTAATAAGTAATTTTGGATGATAAAAACAAAGGGGTCTGAGATTGAATGGGGTCTTATTTGCACTTTTATCTGGTAGAATTAATTTTGTTTTCTGAAAGGGAGAGGACATTTTCAAATATTTGGATACTCATGTACTTTTTGATAGTATTTAAGAATTGAACGAAAAAGTACCATTTTTTTGTGTTTAAACAACAGAGGAATCTTTAATATTGAAAAGCACTAAGAGTCTTGGAAATGGTAGTTTCAATATTGAGTTTTCTTGTTAAATTCAGACCTCTTGCCTTACGTATTGAAGGTCACCAGTTATAACTTTGTCAGAAATGGAAGATAAGAAATTTGAAAGGCAAATAAAAACAGAGATTTGGACTTCATTGTTACTAGTCCCCTATTGGGTATTTTTTAAGGAAGCCTAAAAAGGAGGTTTGAGTACCCAAGTTCTCAAGTTGTCCAGTTTTCCAATCGATGTTGAACTCGAAAGACATTTGTTTACTGCTTTCACTGAACAAGGTGCTCAATAGATAATTCCTAGACTGTTATTTAGGAAGCATAAATAAACTAGTTTCCCTGCTGGTCAGGAACTAAGTCCGGGCTCACAGATTCAAACTAGAAACCAGGATCCTGAGATCTGTGCTTCCTATCCTTCTTTCTGAAAAAAGAACAATGCCTGCTTAATGTGAATAACAGTTCAAGACACTCTCCATTATACACCAACAACTTCATACTTAATTTCATTTTTTCTATCACCATCCCCTGTAAAATTGATTAGCAGAAACATTATTTTTCCTGTAACCTTTGGTCAAAGTGTTGGTAAGTAATGGGATAATCAAAGGGTGGGGAGCTGAATGAAAAAGCCAGAGTTATCAATTTTTATTTTAACCACTTATGGACTAAACTGACTCCATGAAGTTCTGCATAACTCCACCCTTGAAAGCCTCCAAAAGACTTGCTGGGAATAGGGAGGGTATTAGAATGGAAAATCCACCGTTTTATACCATAAAAAAATGCTGTTTTCATGCTTTCGGCATTCATAAATCACTCTATGGGCTACAATCCTAGGGGACTAGCTTTTTCATAATTCCTTTCTAGTATAAGAAACTAACCAATTAACCAACCAGTGACCTCACCATTCTTGGGTGGCCACCTCAAGAATAATAGTTTGATTAAATAGCCTCCTTCCAAATGTCCCTCACTTGATACACTGTCCTCTCCTGTAGTCCGAGAGAAGAATATAACATCTGATTACTCCTGGAAAGAGATGGTCTTTAATAATAATAAAAAAGGACCATCACAAAGATGGTCCTTAATAACAACAAAAAAATGGAATTGGGGAAAATGGTTCCGGTAATTTACTCTAACTGGTTCATTTTACAGATAAGCTTCACAGAGGGTGCATGACTTTTCACCCAATGAACGTACATGTCCTATATTCACATCCAGAATGTCCACACTATACTGCTGCAGAGGAACGATGTCTAATCAGACTTATAAAGTAAAAGGCAGTGTGTCGTATATCACAGCAGTGATTGTAATGTGGACAGTTAGTTCCTTTCTCTTACATACAATGATGGATTTTCTGGCTCAGCTTGGAAAGAGGGATGAACACAGTGGAGTTGAACATAAAGGCATCATCTCCTCATTGGCTTTGATGACGAAAACTCCGGGTGAGGGCATTACATGTACTTCACTGGACTTCCTTAATTTCTGGCGGCTTTAGAAGCTTGTTTTCTAGGAGTTTACTGAGACATTTTAACATGCAAAGCAGTGTTTAATCTCAGGGATTAAATCCTTTTAGGGATTACTCTAAAGCTCTTTGTCCCTCCCCAAGTGGTTTCAGTGGCTTCCTCACGTTTCCCCTGGAGTGCCTCCTCTTTCCAATCTTTGGGGCTCATCCAGGTTTGAGTAGATTAGCTGTTTCATAGGAAACAGAGAGTACAGGGGAAATACTCAATAAGTTTCAGGAGGCTTTCTATTGCAGAGATTGCATTCCATTAAAGAATCATCCTCTGTGAGGATCAGTGCAATAAATGGAAGTTTTGCCCATGATTCAGATTTCGAAACTGAAATGTTTGTGAATAAATGCTTAAGTGAAGTGTTGCAACAGAGAAACATGAAACTATATTCTGTTGGCCACCTTTTTTCTTTTTTTAAGATTTTTTAAATTTATTTGAGAGACAGAGAGGGAGAGAGAGAGAGAGCATGAGCAGGGGAGGGGCAGAGGCAGAGGGAGAAGCAGGCTCTCTGCTGAGCACGGAGCCTGATGTAGGACTCAATCCCAGGACCCTGGGATCATGACCTGAGCTGAAGGCAGATGCTTAACTGACCGAGGCACTCAGGTGCCATTCTGTTAGTCACCTTAAAGTTAAATCCACTACGTTTTTCTGGAATCTTCCACTGTAATGACCAGGTGGTTGGTAACAGGTAGAAACTGCCTTGTGTGACCGAAATCCAAGATGGTAGGAGCCATTTAATTGAGTAAATTAGTCAAATTGTCAGTTTCCATTATGATTTCACTTTCCAAGAGTGGGGAATTTGAAATCAGTGCAAACACAAGAAGAGATTTTTTATCATTGGTCTTTGTTTTTCTTCTTAAAAATATGGAGGTTTCTTCTGAGGATCCTCTTAAACCACTTCTTCAAAAAAAAAATAACTCTTAGGAAAAGGTGACAGATATGATCAATGAGAAAATCTTCACTGCTGGTTACTGGGGTAGCTTGTATGTGAACTTGATATTCAAGGACACTCTACACCATTTCTCCATTGAGTATTTTTGGCTCCTTTGTTAAATATTAATTGACCATATTTGTAAGGGTTTATTTCTTGGCTCTTGATTTTGTTCTGTTGGTTTATGTGTCTATTTTTGTGCCTATACCATACTGTTTTGATTACTATAGCTTTGTAGTATAGCTTGAAATCAGGAAGTGTGATGCCTTCAGTTTTATTCTTTCTTAGAATTGCTTTGCATATTCAGTATCTTTTTGGTTGCATTCAAATTTTAGTCCCCCCCCCCACTTCTGTGAAAAAAAATACCATTGGAATTTTGTAGGGATTGCATTGAATCTATTGATGACTTTGGACAGTATGGGGATTTTTACAATAGTAGGTTTTCCTATCTGTGAGTAGGGAATATCTTTCCATTTATCATTACCTTTTTTCAGTTTCTTTCATCAAAGTCTTATAGTTTTCAGTGTACAGATCTTTCACCTCCTTGGTTAGGTTTATTCTTAAGTATTTTATTGTTTTTGATGTTATTGTAAATGGGATTATTTTATTTCTTTTTCAGATATTTCATAGTACATGTAAACACAACTGATCTCTGTATGTTGATTTTGTATCCTGAAACTTTACTCAATTTGTTGAGAGTTCTAATAGTTTTTTGGTGGAGTCTTTAGATTTCTTATATATAAGATCATGTCATCTGCAAAAACAATGTACCTTTTTTTCTGATTTGATGCCTTTTATTTCTTTTTCTTTTCTTTTTTTTTTTAAAGACTTTATTTATTTACTCGACAGAGATAGAGACAGCCAGCGAGAGAGGGAACACAAGCAGGGGAGAGGAAGAAGCAGGCTCATAGCGGAGAGCCTGATGTGGGGCTCGATCCCATGACGCTGGGATCACGCCCTGAGCCAAAGGCAGACGCTTAACCGCTGTGCCACCCAGGCGCCCCTTATTTCTTTTTCTTGACTGATTGCTGTGGCTAGGAATTCCAGTACTATGTTGAATAGAAATGGTAAGCATGGACACCCTGACGTTTTTTCTGACTTTAGCAGAAAAGCTTTTGACCTTTTACCATTGAGTATGATGTTTGCTGTGGGCTTGTCATATATGGCTTTTATCATGTTGAGGTATGTTTCTTCTCCACTCACATTTTTAAGAGTTGTTTTTTTTTTTTTTAATCATGAAAGGATGTTGTATTTTGCCAAATGCTTTTTCTACATCTATTGAGATTATCATATGGTTTTTATCCCTCATTTTTAAAATATAGTGTCTCACATATATTGATTTACTTATGTTAAGCTTTTCTTGTATCCTAGGGGTGATTCCCACTTGATCATGACATATGATCCTTTTAATGTGTTGTTGAATTTGGTTCCTAATATTTTGTTGAAAATGTTTGCATGTATATTCATCAGGGATATTGGCAGTAGTTTTCTTTTCGTGTAGTGCCTTTTTTTTTTTTTAAGAGTTTACTTATTTTAGAGGGTGAGGAAGAGAGGAGAGGGAGGGACAGAGGGGAAAGGAGAAGGACAAACAGACTCCACACTGAACGCACAGCTCAACACGTAGCTCTATCCCTAGACCCTGAGATCATGCCTGAGCCAAAACCAAGAGTTGGACACTCATCAGACTGAGCCACCCAGGTGCTTCTTGTGGTGTGTTTTTTGGCTTTGGTAATGCTGGCCTCGTACCCCCCCTCAGTAACAATAATTTGGCAGCCAACCATGGACAAAAGTGCCTTTGTGGGAGCTTTGGGATCTAGTTAAGAGATTGTGAAAATCCCAGTGTAACCCATGATCCATGAGGGCCATTTTGAGTAGGCAGACCCATGCCCAGGTGGCAGACTCACTGATCTAGTGTCTGGGTACAGATTCAGAAACAACTGCAGTCTCCCTGTGGACTTGGCTAAACCATATTTGGTCTTGGTCTCCCCACCGACACCATCTATCCACCAGGACCCAGTAGGAGTCACACTCGCCTATGCCACAGGTAGCAGTCCTGCCAACCTCAGTCTGGCTGTGGACCTTGAAGTGGCCTGTGACCCAATTCTGGTCCCTTTTAGCCACTAGTTGTGTATGCCAAGGGACCGGGTGGTAGACACATCTGTCCGTGTCCCTGAGGCAGGCCCTCTGAGCTTGGTCCAACTGTAGATCCTGATATGGCCCTTTAATTCAGTCACAGGCTGGGAACACTCCTGCTGCCAAGCATCAAAAAGTAAAAGTACTTAGGAATAAATTGAATCAAGGAGGTGAAAGATCTGTATACTGAAAACTGTAGGACATTGATGAAAGAACTTGAAGACACAAATAAATGGAAAGATACCTTGTTCCTGGATTAGGAGAATTGATATTATTACAATGTCCATACTACCAAAAGTCATCTATAGATCTAATGCAATCCTATCAAAAGTCCAATGGCGTTTTTCACAGAAGTAGATAAAACAACCTTAAACTTTGTATGAAACCACAAAAGGCCCAAATAGCCAAAACTATGGAATACCGTTCAGCCATAAGAAAGAAGGAAATTCTATTTGTGACAACATGAATGAAACTGGAGGACATTATGCTAAGTGAAATAAGCCAAACACAGAAAGAGAAATATTGTGTGATTTCACTTACATGTGGAATCTAAAAAAGTTGAATTCATCAAACCAGACAGTAACATGGTAACTGCCAGGGGCTGGTGGCCAAGGATGGGGGTGGTGGTGGAATGGGGAGATGTTGGTAAGATGATAAGTTCTGGGGCTTTAATATGTAGCATGGTGACTATAATTAATAGTATTGTATTGCATACTTAAAATATGCCAAGAGAATAGATCCTAAGTGTTCTCACCACACAAAAAGTGTAATTGTGAAAGGTGATAAATGTGTTAATCAACTTGAGGTGGTACTCATTTCCTCACAATGTATACATATATTAAGGCATCGTTAACTTGTATAACTTCAAAAAACTCACTGTACAACTTAAATACATATAATTATTGTCGATCATACCTCAATAAAGCAGGAAGAAGAATGAAGGAGAAATCTATACTTTCTCATAAAAACAAAACCGAGGGAATTCACTGCCAAGTAGACTTGCACTATGAATAACGTTTAATGTTTTCAGGCAGAAGTAGTGTGATACCAGACCGACACATGGATCCACCAAAGAAATGAAAAGCAGTGGGAGTGGAATAAAAGAAATATGTATGGTAGCAATATGTTTTGTTGATGGCATAAGTAAAAGTAGAATTTATGACAAAAAAAAATCACCCAAAGGATGAGAGTGAGGAATTGGGGATATACTGGTGTAAATCTCTTTTACGACACATCAGGTAGCGATATTATTTGAAGTTAGACTTCGATTAAATGTTTTTAATCCTAGAACAACAATTTAAAATATTTTAAAAAGATATAAATAATAGGGAAATGATGAAGTTAAAATGGATTCATAAAAACTAACACAAAAGGGGGCAGAAAAAGAACTGATTAGATAGAATAAATAGAATGCAATTAGCAAAATGGTAATTTTAATCTAACCATATCAGAAATTGGATTCAATACAAATGATCTAAAGAAACCAAGAGACTAGGATTATAAATTAGAAATAAAAGGAAGACCCAACAATATGCTGTCTACTTAAAAAAAAAAAGACTAAAAGTAAAATAAAATCTAAAAAATAATTAAAAAAGTAAAATACATACTATTCAAACATTAAACAAAAGAAAGTTGGAGTAGCTACATTATATTAGACAAAATAGACTTCAGAATGAGGAACATTACCAGAGAGAAGGACATCTCATGATTCAAAAGGGGTCGTTTCTTTTCTTTCTTTCTTTTTTTTTTTTTTTTCCAAAAGGGGTCATTTCTTGCGGAAGATATAACAGTTCCAAAGGTGGGAGGTACCCAACAACAGAGCTTCAAAATAGATAAGCAAAATCTGATCAAGGTGAAATTAATTCAAAGAGTGAATTTTACTGTATATAAAGTAAAAAGAAATACATTTAAAATAGAATATATTAAAGATGATTCCACTTACATAAGTTTTAAAACAGGTAAATCTGTTTTTTAGTGGATGAATAAAAAGTATAAAGCAAAGACGTTTACACGAGAAGTTAAGGGGAGAATTAGGGGTGATGAAAACAAAGGGACTTCCAGAGTTCTTGCGATGCCCTACTTGTCTTTGGTAGTGGCTATTGGATGTTTGCTGTATATTTATTATACTTTACATATATGTTTTGTGCATTTTATGCTGCATATTGTATTTTATAGGAAAGTTGTAAAATAATTTTTAAAATAAAACCATGGGGAACCCAATTGAATCAATTCTTTTCCAAGTATCATGCTATGTAAAATTTTGCTTCTCTGATTTATATTGTCTCATTATACAATTAGAACACTATAATTTATTTAGCTTCCTTTCTTGCTTTCGATTCTGGGATGCTCAAAGATGTTTATTCTGAAATTGAAGTTTTATTTACTGATCTGTTGTTTCTCACAATATTATGTTTCTTATGTATGATGAGTGTGCTGGTGTGTCATATATTTTATTAAGCTTTTTTGTACTTTATTTGGGTGTGTATTTATACCTACTATATCTTCTGACAGACATCTGACAGCATTCTTTTTTTAAGACATCCGTTTTTTTAGAGCAGTTTCAGGTTTACAACAAAATTGAGAGGAAGGCACAGAGATTTTCCCATATATCCCGTGTGAGTGCACACACACACACACACACACACACACTCCTCCATTGCCTCCCCCATTACTGACCACTCACCAGAATGGTACATTGTTACCAAGGATGAGTGGACATTGACATCATCATAAGCACCCAAAGTCCACAGTTTACCTTAAAGTTCACTCTTGGAGTACATTCCATGGTTTTGGACAAATATATAATGATCCAGCCATCCTTATAATACCGTACAGGGTATTCTCACTGCCCTAAAAATCCTGTGTCCTCTGTTAATCTTTCCTCCACCTCCACCCCTGGCAAGCGTTATTTTTTTTTCCCTGGGTCTCCTTAAAACAGTTGGAAAAAGTAGACTCTCCAGGGCTGCCAATCACAGTGCCTTAGTAACAAACAAGGAAGCAGCACAGCACCTGCAGGCCTCCCTAGCACCAAGAGCACATGCACAACGGTTGCAAGCTAACTGGCTGCAGGTGCACTCTCCCCAACGGCTTCCGGGCAGGAGCCAATAAGGCGCATGCTCAGGCACAGACTTCCCCGCCCCCCGCCTGGCGCCTGGCTCTGGAGTCCACTTTGGCGTGGGGAATGGCCTCCGGTCCTGCAGCGCCGAGCGGGGCTCCTGAGCCCCAAGTAAATCTCCAGGGAGAGACTCGGTCAGCCCAAGGTAGGGAGGCATGGCCAGCCACATCAACTCACTGTTTGAATTTTTAATCTTGCTGTTTGAACACTTTTAAGGTTTCCTTCTTGTCCCTGATATTCTCCTGCCGAATGTATCAAACCTAAGCGGTAAAGTTTGAATCTTGGGAAACATGGTGGAAATGCTTCTATGTGGGTCGTTTTTTACCTCTTACCCTGTATCAATCTTTTTATTGTCTCCATAGTTCTGCTCTTTCCAGAATGTCATAGTTGGAATCATACGGTTTGTAGCCTTTCCAGACTGGTTTATTCCACTTAGTAATAGCATTTAAGGTTCCTCCATGTTTTTTCATTGTTGATAGCTCATTTCTTTCTCTTTTTTAAAGTTTTTATTTAAATTTCAGTTAATGTATAGTGTAATATTAGTTTCAGGTGTAGAATTTAGTGATTCAACACTTATTCAACACCTGGTGCTCATCACATGTCCTCCTTAATCCCCATCACCTATTTTATTTTTAAGGGAAATTCAATTCTTTGTTAGAACTCTTTAGATCAGTGTTTGCAAACATTTACCTGGGGACAGGGACTGAGAACTACCCACACCATTCTTTCCCCAGCTTCTGCCTGAAGAAGCGGGACTTAGATGAATAGAGTAGCAGCAAGGTCTTCCACTTTATCATTGCCTGGCTCCTGCTCCCGGGCCTGAAGTGCTTTTATGACCTGGTAACCGGGTCCTGGGTAGCGTTGGTGGACCTCTGGGTCGCTGCCTCCAGGGCTGCTGCAGGGTAGCTCCAGGTGGCCGCCTTGCGGGCTGTGCCGCGGGGGGAGCTCCGGGTAGCCTCCTGGCGGGCTGCACAGGGGGGGAGCTCGGGATAGCCGCCTCGCAGGCTGTGCCACGGGGGAGCTCCGGGTAGCCTCCTGGAGGGCTGCACAGGGGGGAGTTCCGGGTAGCCGCCTCCCGGGCTGTGCAGGGGGAGCTCGGGGTAGCCTCCTGGCGGGCTGCGCGGGGGGCGGGGGGGGGGGGAGGGGGGAGAGCCCGGGTGGCCGCCTCGTGGGCTGCCCCGGGGAGGAGATCCGGGTTGCCGCCTTGTGGGCTGCGCCAGCGGGTAAGCTCGGGGTAGCCTGCAGCACGGGGTGGGAGGGGGTAGCTCCGGGAGGCCGCCTCGCGGGCAGCGCGGGTGGGGGGGGGGGTAGCTCCGGGTTGCCGCCTCCCGGGCAGCGCTGAAGGGAGCCTCGCAGGCAGCACCGGGGGGGAACTCCGGGTCGCCGCCTTGCGGGCTTCGCTGGGGAGAGCTTAGGGTTGCCGACTTGCGGGCAGCGCCGGGGCAGGGGGAGCTCCGGGTAGCCTCCTGGCGGGTTTGCGCCTGGGGGAGCTCCCGGTAGCCTCCTGGCAGGCTGCGGGGGGGGGGGGGGGGGGTAGCTCCGGGTGGCCGCCTCTTGGGCTGCGCTGGGGGTAGCTCGGGTAGCCTCCTGGCGGGCTGTGCGGGGGGGGGGGGGGGGGCGGGGGGGAGGGGGGAGAGCCCCGGGTGGCCGGGTGGCCGCCTCGTGGGCTGCCCCGGGGAGGAGTTTCGGGTTGCCACCTTGTGGGCTGCGCCAGTGGTAAGCTCCGGGTAGCCTGCAGCACGGGGTGGGAGGGGGGTAGCTCTGGGAGGCCGCCTCGCGGGCAGCGCGGGTGGGGGGGGTAGCTCCGGGTTGCCGCCTCCCGGGCAGCGCTGAAGGGAGCCCTTGCAGGCAGCACCGGGGGGAACTCCGGGTAGCCTCCTGGCGGGTTGCGCCTGGGGGAGCTCCCGGTAGCCTCTGGCAGGCTGCGGGGGGGGGGGGGTAGCTCGGGTGGCCGCCTCTTGGGCTGCGCTGGGGGTAGCTCCGGGTAGCCTCCTGGCGGGCTGCGAGGGGGGGGGAGGGGGGAGGGGTGAGAGCTCCCGGTGGCCGCCTCGTGGGCTGCGCCAGCGGTAAGCGCCAGGTAGTCTCCTGGCGGGCAGCACGGGGTGGGAGGGGGTAGCTCCCGGGTTAGCCTCCTGGCGGGCAGCACGGGGGTGGGAGGGGGTAGCCTCCTGGTAGGGTAGCCTCCTGGTGGGCAGCGCGGGTGGGTGGGGGGGGTAGCCCCCGGTGGCCGCCTCTCGGGCAGTGCCGGGGGAGCTCCAGGTAGCCTCCTGCCGGGCTGCGCGGGGGGGAGGGGGGGAGAGCTCCGGGTGGCCGCCTCGTGGGCTGCGCCAGCGGTAAGCTCCAGGTAGCCTCCTGGCGGGCAGCGCGGGGTGGGAGGGGGGTAGCTCCGGGTGGCCGCCTCGCGGGCAGCGCGGGTGGGGGGTAGCCCCGGGTGGCCGCCTCTCGGGCAGCGCCGGGGGGAGCTCCAGGTAGCCACCTGGCGGGCTGCCGGGGGGGGGGGGGGGGGGGAGGGGGGAGAGCTCCGGGTGGCCGCCTCTTGGGCTGCGCTGGGGGTAGCTCCCGGTAGCCTCCTGGCGGGCTGCGCGGGGGGGGGGGGGGTGAGGGGGAGAGCCCCGGGTGGCCGCCTCGTGGGCTGCCCCGGGGAGGAGCTTCGGGTTGCCGCCTTGTGGGCTTGCGCCAGCGGTAAGCTCGGGGTAGCCTGCAGCACGGGGTGGGAGGGGGGTAGCTCTGGGAGGCCGCCTCGCGGGCAGCGCGGGTGGGGGGGGGTAGCTCCGGGTTGCCGCCTCCCGGGCAGCGCTGAAGGGAGCCTCGCAGGCAGCACCGGGGGGAACTCCGGGTCGCCGCCTTGCGGGCTTCGCTGGGGGGAGCTTAGGGTTGCCGACTTGCAGGCAGCGGCGGGGCAGGGGGAGCTCCGGGTAGCCTCCTGGCGGGTTGCGCCTGGGGGAGCTCCCGGTAGCCTCCTGGCAGGCTGCGGGGGGGGGGGGGTAGCTCCGGGTGGCCGCCTCTTGGGCTGCGCTGGGGGTAGCTCCGGGTAGCCTCCTGGCGGGCTGTGCGGGGGGGCGGGGGGGAGGGGGGAGAGCCCCGGGTGGCCGGGTGGCCGCCTCGTGGGCTGCCCCGGGGAGGAGTTTCGGTGTTGCCGCCTTGTGGGCTGCGCCAGTGGTAAGCTCCGGGTAGCCTGCAGCACGGGGTGGGAGGGGGGTAGCTCTGGGAGGCCGCCTCCCGGGCAGCGCTGAAGGGAGCCTCGCAGGCAGCACCGGGGGGAACTCCGGGTAGTCTCCTGGCGGGTTGCGCCTGGGGGAGCTCCCGGTAGCCTCCTGGCAGGCTGCGGGGGAGGGGTAGCTCCGGGTGGCCGCTCTTGGGCTGCGCTGGGGGTAGCTCCGGGTAGCCTCCTGGCGGGCTGCGAGGGGGGGGGAGGGGGGGAGGGTGAGAGCTCCCGGGTAGTCTCCTGGCGGGGCAGCACGGGGTGGGAGGGGGTAGCTCCGGGTAGCCTCCTGGCGGGCAGCACGGGGTGGGAGGGGGTAGCTCCTGGTAGGGTAGCCTCCTGGTGGGCAGCGCGGGTGGGTGGGGGGGTAGCCCCGGGTGGCCGCCTCTCGGGCAGTGCCGGGGGAGCTCCAGGTAGCCACCTGGTGGGCTGCGGGGGGGGGGGGGGAGGGGGGGAGAGCTCCGGGTGGCCGCCTCTTGGGCTGCGCTGGGGGTAGCTCCGGGTAGCCTCCTGGCGGGCTGCGCGGGGGGGGGGGGGGGGGGGGGGGAGGGGGGGAGAGCCCCGGGTGGCCGCCTCGTGGGCTGCCCCGGGGAGGAGCTTCGGGTTGCCGCCTTGTGGGCTGCGCCAGCGGGTAAGGTCGGGGTAGCCTGCAGCACGGGGTGGGAGGGGGTAGCTCTGGGAGGCCGCCTCGCGGGCAGCGCGGGTGGGGGGGGGGTAGCTCCGGGTTGCCGCCTCCCGGGCAGCGCTGAAGGGAGCCTCGCAGGCAGCACCGGGGGGAACTCCCGGTCGCCGCCTTGCGGGCTTCGCTGTGGGGAGCTTAGGGTTGCCGACTTGCAGGCAGCGCCGGGGGCAGGGGGAGCTCCGGGTAGCCTCCTGGCGGGTTGCGCCTGGGGGAGCTCCCGGTAGCCTCCTGGCAGGCTGCGGGGGGGGGGGGGGTAGCTCCGGGTGGCCGCCTCTTGGGCTGCGCTGGGGGTAGCTCCGGGTAGCCTCCTGGCGGGCTGCGGGGGGGGGGGGGGCGGGGGGGGAGGGGGGAGAGCCCCGGGTGGCCGCCTCGTGGGCTGCCCCGGGGAGGAGCTTCGGGTTGCCGCCTTGTGGGCTGCGCCAGTGGTAAGCTCCGGGTAGCCTGCAGCACGGGGTGGGAGGGGGTAGCTCTGGGAGGCCCGCCTCGCGGGGCAGCGCGGGGTTGGGGGGGGTAGCTCCGGGTTGCCGCCTCCCGGGCAGCGCTGAAGGGAGCCTCGCAGGCAGCACTGGGGGGAACTCCGGGTAGCCTCCTGGCGGGGTTGCGCCTGGGGAGCTCCCCGGTAGCCTCCTGGCAGGCTGCGGGGGGGGGGGGGGGTAGCTCCGGGTGGCCGCCTCTTGGGCTGCGCTGGGGGTAGCTCCGGGTAGCCTCCTGGCGGGCTGCGAGGGGGGGGGAGGGGGGGAGGGGTGAGAGCTCCCGGTGCCGCCTCGTGGGCTGCGCCAGCGGTAAGCGCCAGGTAGTCTCCTGGCGGGCAGCACGGGGTGGGAGGGGGTAGCTCCAGGTAGCCTCCTGGCGGGCAGCGCGGGGTGGGAGGGGGTAGCTCCGGGTGGCCGCCTCGCGGGCAGCGCGGGTGGGGGGTAGCCCCGGGTGGCCGCCTCTCGGGCAGCGCCGGGGGGGAGCTCCAGGTAGCCACCTGGCGGGCTGCGGGGGGGGGGGGGGGAGGGGGGAGAGCTCCGGGTGGCCGCCTCTTGGGCTGCGCTGGGGGTAGCTCCGGGTAGCCTCCTGGCGGGCTGCGCGGGGGGGGGGGGGAGGGGGGAGAGCCCCCAGTGGCCGCCTCGTGGGCTGCCCCGGGGAGGAGCTTCGGGTTGCCGCCTTGTGGGCTGCGCCAGCGGTAAGGTCGGGGTAGCCTGCAGCACGGGGTGGGAGGGGGGGTAGCTCTGGGAGGCCGCCTCGCGGGCAGCGCGGGTGGGGGGGGGGGGTAGCTCCGGGTTGCCGCCTCCGGGCAGCGCTGAAGGGAGCCCTCGCAGGCAGCACCGGGGGGGGAACTCCCGGTCGCCGCCTTGCGGGCTTCGCTGTGGGGAGCTTAGGGTTGCCCGACTTGCAGGCAGCGCCGGGGCAGGGGGAGCTCCGGGTAGCCTCCTGGCGGGTTGCGCCTGGGGGAGCTCCCGGTAGCCTCCTGGCAGGCTGCGGGGGGGGGGGGGGTAGCTCCGGGTGGCCGCCTCTTGGGCTGCGCTGGGGGTAGCTCCGGGTAGCCTCCTGGCGGGCTGCGGGGGGGGGGGGGGGGGCGGGGGGGAGGGGGGAGAGCCCCGGGTGGCCGCCTCGTGGGCTGCCCCGGGGAGGAGCTTCGGGTTGCCGCCTTGTGGGCTGCGCCAGCAGTAAGCTCGGGGGTAGCCTGCAGCACAGGGCGGGGAGGGGGTAGCTCTGGGAGACCGCCTCGCGGGCAGCGCGGGTGGGGGGGGGTAGCTCCGGGTTGCCGCCTCCCGGGCAGCGCTGAAGGGAGCCTCGCAGGCAGCACCGGGGGGAACTCCGGGTCGCCGCCTTGCGGGCTTCGCTGGGGGGAGCTTAGGGTTGCCGACTTGCAGGCAGCGGCGGGGCAGGGGGAGCTCCGGGTAGCCTCCTGGCGGGGTTGCGCCTGGGGGAGCTCGGTTGCGCCTGGGGGAGCTCCCGGTAGCCTCCTGGCAGGCTGCGGGGGGGGGGGGGGGTAGCTCCGGGTGGCCGCCTCTTGGGCTGCGCTGGGGGTAGCTCCGGGTAGCCTCCTGGCGGGCTGTGCGGGGGGGCGGGGGGGAGGGGGGGAGAGCCCCGGGTGGCCGGGTGGCCGCCTCGTGGGCTGCCCCGGGGAGGAGTTTCGGGTTGCCGCCTTGTGGGCTGCGCCAGTGGTAAGCTCCGGGTAGCCTGCAGCACGGGGTGGGAGGGGGGTAGCTCTGGGAGGCCGCCTCCCGGGCAGCGCTGAAGGGAGCCTCGCAGGCAGCACCGGGGGGAACTCCGGGTAGTCTCCTGGCGGGTTGCGCCTGGGGGAGCTCCCGGTAGCCTCCTGGCAGGCTGCGGGGGAGGGGTAGCTCCGGGTGGCCGCCTCTTGGGCTGCGCTGGGGGTAGCTCCGGGTAGCCTCCTGGCGGGCTGCGAGGGGGGGGAGGGGGGGAGGGGTGAGAGCTCCCGGGTAGTCTCCTGGCGGGCAGCACGGGGTGGGAGGGGGTAGCTCCGGGTAGCCTCCTGGCGGGCAGCACGGGGTGGGAGGGGGTAGCTCCTGGTAGGGTAGCCTCCTGGTGGGCAGCGCGGGTGGGTGGGGGGTAGCCCCGGGTGGCCGCCTCTCGGGCAGTGCCGGGGGAGCTCCAGGTAGCCTCCTGGCAGGCTGCGGGGGGGGGGGGGGGTAGCTCCGGGTGGCCGCCTCTTGGGCTGCGCTGGGGGTAGCTCCGGGTAGCCTCCTGGCGGGCTGCGGGGGGGGGGGGGGGGCGGGGGGGAGGGGGGAGAGCCCCGGGTGGCCGCCTCGTGGGCTGCCCCGGGGAGGAGCTTCGGGTTGCCGCCTTGTGGGCTGCGCCAGTGGTAAGCTCCGGGTAGCCTGCAGCACGGGGTGGGAGGGGGTAGCTCTGGGAGGCCGCCTCGCGGGCAGCGCGGGTGGGGGGGGGTAGCTCCGGGTTGCCGCCTCCCGGGCAGCGCTGAAGGGAGCCTCGCAGGCAGCACTGGGGGGAACTCCGGGTAGCCTCCTGGCGGGTTGCGCCTGGGGGAGCTCCCGGTAGCCTCCTGGCAGGCTGCGGGGGGGGGGGGGGGGTAGCTCCGGGTGGCCGCCTCTTGGGCTGCGCTGGGGGTAGCTCCGGGTAGCCTCCTGGCGGGCTGCGAGGGGGGGGGAGGGGGGAGGGGTGAGAGCTCCCGGTGGCCGCCTCGTGGGCTGCGCCAGCGGTAAGCGCCAGGTAGTCTCCTGGCGGGCAGCACGGGGTGGGAGGGGGTAGCTCCAGGTAGCCTCCTGGCGGGCAGCGCGGGGTGGGAGGGGGTAGCTCCGGGTGGCCGCCTCGCGGGCAGCGCGGGTGGGGGGTAGCCCCGGGTGGCCGCCTCTCGGGCAGCGCCGGGGGGAGCTCCAGGTAGCCACCTGGCGGGCTGCGGGGGGGGGGGGGGGAGGGGGGAGAGCTCCGGGTGGCCGCCTCTTGGGCTGCGCTGGGGGTAGCTCCGGGTAGCCTCCTGGCGGGCTGCGCGGGGGGGGGGGGGAGGGGGGAGAGCCCCAGTGGCCGCCTCGTGGGCTGCCCCGGGGAGGAGCTTCGGGTTGCCGCCTTGTGGGCTGCGCCAGCGGTAAGGTCGGGGTAGCCTGCAGCACGGGGTGGGAGGGGGGTAGCTCTGGGAGGCCGCCTCGCGGGCAGCGCGGGTGGGGGGGGGGGTAGCTCCGGGTTGCCGCCTCCCGGGCAGCGCTGAAGGGAGCCTCGCAGGCAGCACCGGGGGGGAACTCCCGGTCGCCGCCTTGCGGGCTTCGCTGTGGGGAGCTTAGGGTTGCCGACTTGCAGGCAGCGCCGGGGCAGGGGGAGCTCCGGGTAGCCTCCTGGCGGGGTTGCGCCTGGGGGAGCTCCCGGTAGCCTCCTGGCAGGCTGCGGGGGGGGGGGGGGGGGGGTAGCTCCGGGTGGCCGCCTCTTGGGCTGCGCTGGGGGTAGCTCCGGGTAGCCTCCTGGCGGGCTGCGGGGGGGGGGGGGGCGGGGGGGGGAGGGGGGAGAGCCCCGGGTGGCCGCCTCGTGGGCTGCCCCGGGGAGGAGCTTCGGGTTGCCGCCTTGTGGGCTGCGCCAGCAGTAAGCTCGGGGTAGCCTGCAGCACAGGGCGGGGAGGGGGTAGCTCTGGGAGACCGCCTCGCGGGCAGCGCGGGTGGGGGGGGGTAGCTCCGGGTTGCCGCCTCCCGGGCAGCGCTGAAGGGAGCCTCGCAGGCAGCACCGGGGGGAACTCCTGGTCGCCGCCTTGCGGGCTTCGCTGGGGGGAGCTTAGGGTTGCCGACTTGCGGGCAGCGCCGGGGCAGGGGGAGCTCCGGGTAGCCTCCTGGCGGGTTGCGCCTGGGGGAGCTCCCGGTAGCCTCCTGGCAGGCTGCGGGTGGGGGGGGGGGTAGCTCCGGGTGGCCGCCTCTTGGGCTGCGCTGGGGGTAGCTCCGGGTAGCCTCCTGGCGGGCTGCGCGGGGTGGGAGGGGGGTAGCTCCGGGTAGGGTAGCCTCCTGGTGGGCAGCGCGGGTGGGTGGGGGGCAGCCCCGGGTGGCCGCCTCTCGGGCAGTGCCGGGGGAGCTCCAGGTAGCCTCCTGCCGGGCTGCGCGGGGGGAGGGGGGAGAGCTCCGGGTGGCCGCCTCGTGGGCTGCGCCAGCGGTAAGCTCCAGGTAGCCTCCTGGCGGGCAGCGCGGGGGTGGGAGGGGGTAGCTCCGGGTGGCCGCCTCGCGGGCAGCGCGGGTGGGGGGGTAGCCCCGGGTGGCCGCCTCTCGGGCAGCGCCGGGGGGAGCTCCAGGTAGCCTCCTGGCGGGCTGCGGGGGGGGGGGGGGGGTGGAGGGGGGGAGAGCTCCTGGTGGCTGCCTCGTGGGCTGCGCCAGCGGTAAGCTTCAGGTAGCCTCCTGGCGGGCAGCGCAGGTGGGGGGGGTAGCCCCGGGTCGCCGCCTCCCGGGCAGCGCTGAGGGGAGCCTCGCAGGCAGCACCGGGGGGAACTCAGGGTTGTCTCTTTGCGGGCTTCGCTGCGGGGAGCTTCGGGTCGCCGCCTCGCGGGCTTCGCTGGGGGGAGCTTCCGGTCGCCGCCTGGCGGGCAGCGCCGGGGAGGGGGGAGCTCCGGGTAGCCTCCTGGCAGGCTGTGCGGGGGGGAGGGGGGAGAGCTCCGGGTGGCCGCCTCGTTGGCAGTATAGGGGCTGGGGGAGCTCCGGGTAGCCTCCTGGAAGGCTGCGCGGGGGGAGGGTGGAGAGCTCCGGGTGGCTGCCTCCTGGGCTGCGCCGGCGGTAAGCTCCGGGTAGCCTCCTGGCGGGCAGCGCGGGGTGGGAGGGGGTAGCTCTGGGTGGCTGCCTCGCGGGCAGCGCGGGGTGGGAGGGGGTAGCTCTGGGTGGCTGCCTCGCGGGCAGCGCGGGGTGGGAGGGGGTAGCCCCGGATGGCCGCCTCTCGGGCAGCGTCGGGGGAGCTCCGGGTGGCCTCCTCACGGGCAGCGCTGAGGGGAGCCTCGTAGGCAGCACCGGGGGGAACTCTGGGTCACCGCCTCACGGGCTTGGCTTCGCTGGGGGGAGCTCCGGGTGGCCGCCTCGCGGGAAGCGCCGGGGGCGAGCTCTGGGTCGCAGCCTCGCTGGCAGGGGGGGGGGTTGGGGAGCCTCGAGGGCAGTGCCAGGGGAGCTCTGGGTCGCAGGCTCGGGGGCAGCGCCGGGGCGGGGGAGCTCCAGGTAGCCTCCTGGCGGGCAGTGCAGGGTGGGACGGTGTAGCTCCCGGTAGCTTCCTGGCAGGCAGGGGGTGGGGGGTAGCTCCCAGTGGCCGCCTTGCTGGCAGTGAGGGGGGGGGGGCTTACAGGTGGCTGCCTCACAGGCAGCCTTCAGGGGACCGCGGGGGTCGCAGCCTCGCGGGCAGCCTCAGGGGACCGCTGGGTGGATGCGTCCTGGGCAGGGACCTCCTCTGAGCTTTGTGCCCGGAGTTGGTGGTGATAGTCGGCTAAATTCATGATCATCTTGGCTACATCTTTCTGGTAATAAGACCGACCAAATTCAAGATATCAGCTTCGCCCTCAGGGTCCCACTGGTTAACATGAAGTAGGGTCTGTGATACACACTCCACATGCCGGATGTGCTCTCTTCCAGCATAAGATCGCTTCCACCAGCCAGCCTCGAGGTGAACTGCCTTCGGACTCTTCAGCTACTCCGAGTGGAACCAGTAGGGCCGCTTGCTGAGGTTACCGAGCCGCTTGCTGAGGTTACCGAGCACGTGAATAGCGTCCCTTCTCGCTGCTCCACCTGCATCGGAAACCGCCTTTAAGAGAAGCAGCAGCATCGGAAACCGCCTTTAAGAGAAGCAAACTGGTATGTGCGGAGACACACGTGCTTTCCCGTGGTTTTAATGGGACCAGTGTTCCTGAGGGGTTGGAATGACTTTTTCATGGAAAGCCTATATATATAGGACCTGGGAGCCTCCCAGTTCAGTAATATGATTTTGTTAGATCCGTGTTCACATTTATATTATTATGACCTTGTAAATGGTATCTGTAGCTGCAGAGTTTGCTACAATTTCTTGCATAAAGTTTTGTTTTTCTTGATGTCATTAATTGCTCTTTTGCTCAAATGCTTCTTTTTCTTTTAAAATGCTTATTTTTCTATCTCCTCCTTTATCAGCATACTCCCCAGCTGTGTAAATTTCTTCTCTGGACCTTCACGCACAGCAGGAACTTTATCACTTCATCTTGAGAGTACTGCTCCTTCAGTCTTGACTGCTCCAGTCTGGGTTAGCTGCTTTCAGGCCCACAGTCCTGTGGGTTACTATAGCCTTTCCTGGTCTTAGATCCTGGGCTCTCTGGATCCTGTGACTTCCTTTCTTTTGTGTGTGTGCACATTTGGTTTTGTTGTTGTTTGTGAAGTAGATTTTACAGTAGTAGCAAGAGCACCCAGGCAACGATTCCTGAGTTGCTCTGTGATCATCTCCAAGAGGACCCTCGTTTTTTATAATTCTCTTTCCCACTTTATTTCTGATTAGCTTCCAGGAAGCTGAGGATGAGGTAGCTGAATTCCAGGAGGGAAGCAGAAAATGAGAGACAGAGTTGTGGGCACAATTAGTTTAGGCTGAATGAAGAAATAGAGACTTGCAGGCTGGTAAGGAGACTGCAGCTTGAAGTGGAAGCTTTGAAGGCAGTGGTGGCAGTGGGTGCCGATGCCTAATGTGCTAGGTTTATCAAAATGAGAAATATACTTTTTCAGGTGGAACTGAAGAGCGGTCATCAACAGCAACAACAACAACAGAATAAGCGTCAAGTAAATTTTTGAAATAAAATGTTTTCTTTCACGGAACCAAGGGAAAGTGGTTTAGAGTTTAGAAGTTCACTTAGAAACTTTATAGCTGTCAGTTTTCTAGCTATAATGTTCCTATAATTTTCAAAGGCTGGTTGTTTTGACAGAGTGCTTCCTTCTACAGGACTTTATTTTTTTATTTTTTTTAATGTTTTTTTATTACATTATGTTAGTCACCATACAGTACATCCCTGGTTTCTGATGCGAGGTTCAATGATTCATTAGTTGAGTATAACACCCAGTGCACCATGCAATATGTGCCCTCCTTACTACCCATCACCAGTCTATCCCATTCCCCCACCCCCCCCCTGAAGCCCTCAGTTTGTTTCTCTGAGTCCATAGTCTCCCATGCTTCACTCCCCCTTCTGATTACCCCCCTTTCTTTATCCCTTTCTTCCCCTACCCATCTTCCTAGTTCTTAATGTTCCATAGATAAGAGAAATCATATGATAATTGTCTTTCTCTGCTTGACTTATTTCACTTAGCATTATCTCCTCCAGTGCCGTCCATGTTGCAGCAAATGTTGAGAACTCGTTCTTTCTGATAGCTGAGTAATATTCCATTGTATATATGGACCACAGCTTCTTAATCAAGTCATCTGTTGAAGGGCATCTTTGTTCCTTCCGCGATTTAGCTATTGTGGATAATGCTGCTATGAACATTCGGGTGCATATGGCCCTTCTCTTCACTACGTCTGTATCTTTGGGGTAAATATCCAGTAGTGCAATGGCTGGGTCATAGGGTAGCTCCATTTTTAATTTTTTAAGGGACCCCACACTGTTTTCCAGAGTGGCTGTACCAACTTGCATTCCCACCAACAATGTAGGAGGGATCCCCTTTCTCCACATCCTCTCCAGCAATTGCTGTTTCCTGCCTTGTTGATTTTTGCCATTCTAACTGGTGTAAGGTGGTATCTTAGTGTGGTTTCTATTTGAATTTCCCTGATGGCTAAGGATTTTGAACATTTTTTCATGTGTCTGTTAGCCATTTGTATGTCCTCATTAGAAAAGTGTCTGTTCATATCTTGTGCCCATTTTATGATTTGTTTATTTGTTTCTCTTGTATTGAGTTTGAGAAGTTCTTTGTAGATCTTGGATACCAGTCTTTTTTTTTTTTTTTTTTAATGATTTTTTATTATATTATGTTAGTCACCATACAGTACATCCCCGGTTTCCGATATAAAGTTCGATGATTCATTAGTTGTGTATAACACCCACTGCACCATGCAATACGTGCCCTCCTTACTACCCATCACCGGTCTATCCCATTCCCCCGCCCCCCTCCCCTCTGAGGTCCTCAAGTTTGTTTTTATAGTCCATAGTCTCTCATGTTTCATTCCCCCTTCTGCCTACACCCCCTTTCTTTATCCCTTTCTTCCCTTACCGATCATCCTATTTCTTATGTTTCATAGATGAGAGAAATCATATGATAATTGTCTTTCTCTGCTTGACTTATTTCATTTAGCATTATCTCCTCCAGTGCCGTCCATGTTGCAGCAAATGTTGAGAACTCGTTCTTTCTGATAGCTGAGTAATATTCTATTGTATATATGGACCACAGCTTCTTAATCCAGTCATCTGTTGAAGGGCATCTCGGCTCCTTCCACGATTTAGCTATTGTGGACAATGCTGCTATGAACATTAGGGTGCATATGGCCCTTCTCTTCACTATGTCTGTATCTTTGGGGTAAAGACCCGGTAGTGCAATGGCTGGGTCATAGGGTAGCTCAATTTTTTAATCATGACATTTGCTTACCATCATATTGTTTCACTCATTACTTAGTAACACTAAATATAATTTTAAATTTAATGTGTTACAGGTTGAATTGTGTCCTCTCCAAAAGATATGTTCTCGTCCTAACCCCTGATGTCTCAGAATATAGCCTTATTTGCAGATGGGGTCTTTACAGAGGCAATCAAGTTAAAATGAGATCGTTAGGGCTGTCCCTAATCCAGTACGATGATGTTCTTTTAAAAAGGGAAAATTCAGACCTAGAGACAAACATGCGTAGGAAAAAGAAAAAATTAAGACCTAGGGAGAAAACAACTGTCTGTAAGCCAAAAAGAAAGGCCTGGATCAATTCTTTCCCTCATGACATTCAGAAGGAACCAAACTTGCCAACATCTTTATCTTGTCTTCTAGCCTCCAGAAATATGAGACAATTTCTGTTGGCTAACCCACTCAGTTTGCAGTAATCTGTTACAACAGCCTTAGGAAAGTAATACAAGTATATTCGTTCCAATTTTATATGAAAACTTTCCATTCTAAAATCCAATATTTTATATTATCTTAATTTTTAATTCTTTAAAATATCAGTTCATAATGATTAGTGGTTTAGTACTGTATAAACATTGTTTAAACATATTTATAGACATGAAATTTTTCCTTGCCTTTCTTCCATGATATTTGCCTTTACCTGTTATAATTCTTCCTCTCTGCCCATTTATTTCCTAAATCTTTTACTGACTTTACTAAACAATTCATGTGAGAATTCCTGTCTTGTCCATCTCCTCTTTCCCTTAGGCCATCTTGTATATATATCAACTACGTCCGTATAGCTGTGTAGGTATATAGTCAAGTTATTAGTAGGTCACCTAGGCAACCCCAAATACTGACTCATCTAATGGCGTGACAGAGCAGCAGGGCCAAAGATTTCATCGAAATGTGAATGTACCCCGAGTGACTCAGTACCAGAAGCATATGAAGAATGGAGGAGAAATAAATTTTGAAATGTACATAACTGAAAATTCTTCTAATGTTCAATGAATAACATGCAATTAGAGAATTTGGTTCTCAAGTAATAGAAGTTCTTTCTTTTTGGGTATATGCAAAGATAAGCACACTATTTTTTAGTGGCAATTACACAAAATAGAATTTATCAGAATTCCTGTGTTTGTAGGGTACAAACCTGTGAAGTCAGTGAGTATGAAAGTAACAACTTGTGTGAAGGAAACTTGAGATTTTTCCCAAATTTGAAAACAATCCTTAAAGTTATATGATATTGCATTAACAAGTTATAATGCTAAAAATATTTTTTTAAACAACCAATGTTTTAAAAAATCAACCATGCTAGTGGAAAAGTAGAATTTTCTTTTTATTATGTGTATAGAAAATTATACTGAGGCACCAAGGTGGCTTAGTTGGTTAAGTGTCTGATTTTTGATCTCAGCTCAGATCTTGATCTCAGGGTCATGAGTTCAAGGCTCGTGTTGTGCTCTAGCTGGGCTGGAGTCTAGAAGGGAGGGAGGGAGGGAGGGAAGGAGGAAGGAAAGAAGGAAGGAAAGGGAAGGGGAAGGGGCAAGGGAAAGGGAAAGGAAGGAAAAAGGGAAGGGAAGGAGGGAGGGAGGAGGGAAGGAAGGAAGGATGGAAGGAAGGAAGAAAAAGAAAGAAAGAAAGAAAGAAAATTATATCACCAAAGCACTGGAATTTGAAGAGGAGGTCAAAGAGTACCCAGCCAAAAATATCAGAAAAGAAGTGTTACAGAAGTACGTCAGAAATAAATAGCATAAAAATACGTTATTTCTCTGGACTTTGTGATGTTTAAGGTATTAGTTTTTTAAAATTTGTAATTTATTATTTCTTTTCTCATTCTAAGTAAATATCCCTGTCTGTATGTAATTTTGCATTTATGTTTTTTTATTTTGCGAACTATATAATATCTTCCTTTAAAAACCAAACTAAATGTATCCCAACTTAACTTTTCAAGCCAGATTTCAAATATGCCTTTTTCAACATCACCTGACATGAGGAGGGTAGAGTAGAAAAGGTCAGAGTTAAAAAAAGATAGTAGTTTTACCATGGTTAAAATATCTTATTTTGTGAATTTCACACACACACAAAATCTGATTGTGTGAACCCATTGCTAGCAGCTCTCCCAGAGCTGTAGAAGGGGCTTGGACAATTGAAAGTCCCCAGTAAATCTTCTTGTGCCCCCCACTGAGTATCAGCCCATCCTTTCTCCATAATTCCACGGCCATAGGTTCAGTCATTCATTGAATAAATTTCGGCAGGGCATTTAGTACATATGAGGCTCTGTTCTAGATGTGGGTGTAGAAACAGCGAATAACAATCCATGTTCCCACAGAGCTTTTTTGTCAGGGGGGGAGAGGGGAACAACCAATTAGCAAGTAAATACATAAATAACCAAGATTATTTTAGATAGTCATATAAGCAATGCAGGAAATAAAATAGGAATTGATAAAGATGACTGGGGTAATGAGCAACCTGAGATAGAACTAGAAGGTGATTCTAAGAAGAAAATATTCTGAGACATAATAATAAACATAAACCATTTCTATAAATATTTTAGGAGAAATAATTTTAGAGAGAGAGGGTGAGCACACATGTGAGTGGGGAGGAGGGGCCGAGGCAGAGGGCGAGAAAGAATCTCAAGCTGACTCTCTGCTCAGCTGGGAGCCCTATGTGGGACTGGATCCCAGGATCCTGAGATCATGACCGGAGCTGAAATCTAGAGTCAGACACTCAACAGACTGAGCCACCCAGGCACCTTAGAAATTATTATTTTTTTAATAATTTGTTATTTATTTGAGAGAGAGAGAGCAAGCACGAGCAGCAGGGTGGAGAAACAGGGAAAAGAAGAAGCATGCTCCCCGCTGAGCAGGAAGCCTGACGTGGGGCTTGATCCCAGGACCTCAAATTCATGACCTGAGCTGAAGGCAGATACTTTACTGACTGAGCCACCCAGGTGCCCCTCAGAAATTATTTTAAGTAGAGTAAATAATAAATGCAAAAGCTCTGGGCAGAAAACTGTTGCATGTTCAAGGAATCTAAAGATGGTAGTGTTGGCTAGAGCAGGAAAGCAGAGAAAGGTAGGAAATGAGGAAGGGGTGAGAGCATGATGTTAGACTTTCAAGGCAGGACTGTTGGACTAATTGCAAAAGGCTGTTCCTTCCTGAATGTTCCAAAGGCACTTCAGATTTAACATATTTAAAACCAAATTCGCCATCTTTCTTCCACCAGCATGTTCCTGCTTCTACGTTGCCCATCTCATTTAATGACATCATCTCCCCTCAGTTGCCCGACCTAAAAGAATCTCCTACTCTGCCCTGTAATTCTTCCCTGATTCCAAATCTAGTTTATTAACAAATCTTATTTGCTGATTCTTCCTCACAAATCTCTCTCGTCCTGCGCCCCTTTCCAGGTCACTGCTCCTGTTCCAGTTTACCCCTTCACCATCTCCCCTGCAGTTTCACCTCACTTCCCTCTTAGAGACCCACTGCTTTTCCTTTTATTTCCTTGAGTTAGTCTTTACACAGCAGCCCTCATGAGCTTTGCAAACAATGATCGGTCATGTCGCTCTGTTGTTAAAACGCCTCCAAATGGTCCATCACCGCACAAATAAGAATGTCTACACCATTAGACATGGAATCCAAGATCCTTTAGGTCTGACTATTGCCTATGACTCCAGTCTCCATCACACAGATTAATTCTCCAACAAAACCAAAGTACTTTTAATTTCCTTTATGTTCCCACCGCTTCAAACCTTTATTCTTTGCACATGTTGTTTTTGACATTTGGAACGACTATTCCCATTACGTCCCCTGCTGTGTCCCTGCAAAATTCACCCTGAAAAGCCTAGGTTTAGTGTCCATATTTTTTGGTAACACTTCTCTTGAAGCTTTCTCTCCCCACCACACACCACCACCAGGACTTGACCTCTCATTGCCTCTGTTTGTGCTGCTTTTTGCACATAGAATCATTTTAGAAGTCTGGTTTCCCCCTGTTGATACCCATTAGAATGATTTGATGCCTGTACTTCAAGCAATGTGATGAGGAGCCTACAGAGCTTGTCCCTGAACAGTACAGCTATTGATCACAAAAATAAAACGTTAGACCTACAGGGAATTTTTATCATTAAGGTGATCCCTTCATCATACAAATGAAGGAACCAATAACCAGAAAGGTTAAGCAGCCAACAGCACCCTAACTAGTTTTTTATGGAGCCCATAGTAACTTCGTATCTCCTGCCCCCAGAGCTTTAGCCTCGGGCTTTGTGTGCCATTGGGGATTTCTCCCCTCCTCTCCCTTATTTACGTTCACGGATGTTATCTTCAATGGAAAGCTGATCGGTAGCTATGGATGCATTTACTTTATATTAAGCACTCTACCAACATTCCTGAAGGGATGAAATAAAAGGCTTGAGTTTGTAATGATCTAATTGATACTGTCAATGGAGTGAGACTATGCTTAGGAAGCCTATTGCTTCATTCCTTAATTCTTCTGTCAAACATTCCCTAATCACCTTTAATATGCAAAATGCCACACTTTGTGTTGAGAATGAAAAGGCAAACAGAAAATGTGCTCTTTGCACACCAGAAAGTCACAGAGAAATAAAACACATGATCATAATACTAAAGCAAAGTTAGAAAAGCCATACTGAAAGTGTGACTAAATCAAGAAGTGCATGATTCTGGAAATCTCTTAGGAAAGAGTCACCAAGTTTTTTAGAGAAGATTATATTTGAGCTATACATTCCTTCATTTATTCATTCATTATTATTCATTTATTTATTCTTAACGAGCACTTAGCTTGTTAATAACAAATTTTTTTAGAAGACAAAACTAAAGGATGAATCATGAAATAACTGCTCAATCAGTGTTATTTTTAGGGGCAGCTTGACTTAATCTCATTGACAGTGCTGCTTTATTCATCACACCATGAAACTAGATTCAAGGAATCTTCAAGGAAAGCATCTGAATGCAGGCCCTGGCACTTCTGCAGAGCAAGTTTCTTCATTCCGAATCTGTGGAATAGACCAAAAACCCGAAGCATCTGGCAGGATATGTGGCAGCTGGAAAATCCCCTAACCACATATTTTAAAGCCCGTAAGATGCTTGTGGTTTAACACGTATATGTCGTTATTCTAACATTCACTAAAATAAAATGCAATTACACATTAGTGAATACTATTGATTTTCTCTTAGGATAATTTCAGCTGTTAATTCCCTCAAATAATATCTTAGAACTCACTTGTGTGCTAAATGGAAACCCAGAGAATAATTTACATTTTTCTTTTTAGTGAAGATATAAATGAATTAAAACTTTAGAAAAAATAACCCAAGGCCCTCAAGAACTGATTATCCCCCTTTCTTTAACCTGAATTCTCCTTTTATTAAGAAAGATTCACTATTCAGGGAACATTTTACCTTCATTCATAAAATGGAGTCTTTCATTTCTGGGGACTCATGACAAATGAAGGGACAGATGAAGACTCATTAAGGGACTTGTTTGAATTTAAATGGGGGAAAAGATTTCAAATAGGTAAATTAAATATGCAGATATATGTGCATATATGTATCTGCATATACATATACTTGCCTGTGGTTTTCTTCAGTAAGTTAATTTATAGCTTTTTTTTTTTTTTTACTTTAAGGAATAGGAAATGGGTGTGCATATGAATGGGTTTTAATCTTTGCAGCGTTCCACGATGTCTCCATTGCTTTTCACTTAAGAAAACATATCCAGCCTTTGCCCACCTAAATCAGGATATTTCCATTAGAAGAAGAAGGAGGAGGGGAAGAAGAAGGAGGAGGAAGAGGGGGAGGAGAACCACCTCACCAGGTCCAGTGTGATGCCTTGTTTTACATTAGGTGTTAAAGAAATCTGTACAAATGTGTGCAGCTGTTTCCCTTCAGTCAATGATAGTATTTATTCGGAGATCTCCTGCAATTTCATGGCCGATGACTCCTGTTGCCATAAACCATTCAGAGGGAAAGGAAAACCCAATGAGTAATCACTGTGCACTGAAAATGTCATTGTAAAAGTAAGGTGGCAGAGACAAGGCCTCTAGAGTTGAACTCTGAAGACCCAAACCAACTCTAATCAATCTGTTAGATTTTGTTACTCAAACTTGGTAGCATTTTTATGCTGCTTGAGCCATTTAATATTATTTTAAACAATGCCTTTACTTTAACATGAAATACTAATTAACCATTGTTAATTCCATAAGATAATTTTTTTATCCCCTTTCCCTTCCATTGGCTATATAACAGTGATTATAGTTCTGTAAAATGCCTTGTTTTCTTCATTTTTATTAGAAAAACTAAATTAATAAACTTGAAACCTTTCATTAAAAGAAGTTCTTCAAAATTTAGTATCTTAATGTTCAAAATAAGTAACTAAAGGGTAGCATAAGAAAATTTTTAAAAAAGGGATAATCCTAGATATATAATGTGTGTGCATATATACACAAAAAATGATAGATAGATAGATGATAGATAGTCATAACATTATTAAAGCAACATTTTCTAGCCTGGGATATATTTTCAAAAGAAAATAGAAGCATACGCACCTAATTTTATTTACATGGTAGTTTTTCACTTTTTTATATTAGGCGAAAAGGTAATATGTTTTTTTGTAGAGTTTTTTCAAAAGAAATAGTTAAGGGGCACCTGGGTGGCTCAGTTGGTTAAGCATCTGCTTTAAGCTCAGGTCATGATCCTGGAGTCCCAGGATCGAGCCCTGCATCAGTCTCTCTGCTCATCAGGGAGTCTGCTTCACCCTCTCCCACTCCCGCTGCTCATGTTCTCTCTTTCTCTCTCTCTCACTCTCTCTCAAATAAATAAAATCTTTTAAAAAAATAAAAATAAAGTAAAAAAAAAAGTTAAAACCCATGTTAAGAAATCCCCTTTTAATATGAAAGTGACTTTTTATTTTATTCTATTTTAGTTCAATATAGTTAACATACAGTGTTATATTAGTTTCAGGTGTACAATATAGTGATTCAGCAATTCCATACATTACTCAGTGCTCATTGTCATAAATGTACTCTTAATCATTGTCACCTATTTCACCCATCCCCCCACCCAACTCCCTTCTGATAACCATCAGTTTGTTCCCTGTAGTTAAGAGTCTGTTTTTGGTTAGTTACTTTTTTCCTTTGTCTTGTTTCTTAAATTCCACATATGAGTGAAATCATATGGTATTTGTCTTTCTCTGACTTATTGCACTGAGCATTATACTCTCTAGATCCATTCATGTTGCAAATGGCAAGATTTCATTCTTTTCTATGGCTGAGTAATATTCCATTGTATATATATATCCCACTTCTTTATCTATTCATCTAGTGTTGGACACTTGACGATATTTGGCTATTGTAAATAATGCTGCAATAAACATAGGGGTACATATATCTAGCCGAATTGGTGTTTTTGTATTACTACATCATATGGTAGTTCTATTTTTAATTTTTTGAGTAACCTCCCATGTCTTCTGCCCATTTTTAATTGGATTATTTGTTTTTTTGGTGTTGAGTTGTATCAGTTCTTTATATATCTTGGATACTAGCCCTTTGTTGATTATGTCATTTGTAAATATCTTCTCCCAGTCATTAGGTTGTCTTTTAGTTTTGTTGGTCATTTCCTTTGCTTTTCATTTTGATGTAGTTCCAATAGTTTATTTTTGCTTTTATTTCCCTTGTGTTAGGAGAAATATCTAGAAAATGTTTGTATGGCCAGTGTTAGAGAAATCACTGCTTGTGCTTTCTTCTAGAATTTTTATGTTTCAGGTTTCACATTTAGGTCTTTAACCCATTTTGAGTTTATTTTTGTGTACCAAGTAAAAAAGTGGTCCAGTTTCATTCTTTTGCATAGAGATTTCCCAACATTATTTGTTGAAGAGACTCTCTTTTACTCTTTGCATATTCTTGCCTCCTTTGTCAAAGATTAATTGACCATATAATTACAGGTTTATTTCTGGGCTCTGTATTCTGTTCCATTGATCTATGTGTTTATTTTTATGCTCATACTGTTTTGACTACTACAATTTCGTAGTATAACTTGAAATCTGGGATTGTGATACTTCCTCTTTGTTTTTTCATGATTGCTTTGGCTATTCAGGGTCTTTTGTGGTTCCATACAAATTTTAGGTTGGTTTGTTCTACTTCTGTAAAAAATGCTGTTGGTATTTTGATAGGGTTTGCACTTAATGTGTAGATTTCTTTGGGTAGTATGGACATTTAAACAATATTTGTCCTTCCAATTCATGAGCATGGAATATCTTTCCGTTTGTGTTGTCTTTGATATCTTTTATCAATGTTTTCTAGTTTTCAGAGTATAGACTTTCATCACTTTGGTTAAGTTTATTCCTAGATATATTTTTTAAAGATTTACTTATTTATTTGCCAGAGAGAGCGCACAAACAAGGGGGAGGAGCAGAGGTAGAGGGAGAAGCAGGCTCCTCACTGAGCAAGAAGCCCGATATGGGCCTCCATCTCAGGACCCTGGGATCATGACCTGAGCCAAAGACAGACGCTTAACTGACTGAGTCACCCAGGGGTCCCTAGTCCTAGATATTTTATTATTTTTGGTGCAGTTGTAAATGGGATTATTTTCTCAATCTCTCTTTCTGCTGCTTTATTGTGTATAGAAATGTAATGGATTTTTGTATATTGATTTTTATATCCTGTGATCTTACTGAATTCCTTTATTAGTCCAATAGATTTTTGGTAGTCTTTTGGGTTTTCTGTATGTGGTATCATAAGACATTCCTTTCTTCTGAGAGGAACTGAAATAATCATCATACTTGTGTTTTCTATAGCTAAATCATTCCTTAGTTCTATATTCTCTCACAAAAAGCATTGGGTCATTTTCCTTAGAGAAGATAGGTTTTTTGTTTTGTCTTAGTTTCATTATTAAGCAATTGAGAGAATCACTTGTATTCTCTGTATCTCAGTCATCAGATGGATCTTCTCAGAAGAGGATTATTCCCCAAAGGTGGTGCATGGTTACAGAGATGTTAAGGAGTGAAGGGACCATACCTTCTATTTTTTGTAACTCCCAGACTTTCCAGTTCAGATTCCTGTATCTAAAGAGAGTGCAATTTCAAAGCATCCCAATGATATTGTGCTAACTAGCTTTTTGTGCTGTTTTAACTTCAATTAGTGCTTATTAGGTCTGTAGGAAGCTCTATTTTTAAAAACGATCTTTTGCCATTCCAGTATGAACTTCCCCAGATGGAGTTCTTCATCCCCTCTCAAAAATAATCATACCTACTTCTCTATTGTTGTTGATAGTTCCGTTTGTCTCTCCTTCTCTGCAACATCATTTCATTTATTTATCGATAACCTAATATTTCAGGTCCAGTTTGCAGTTTTGAAAACACAAAGATGAATGGGCCATATTCTCTGACTTTAAAGAATTCATGGAATAGTCAGAACCAAAACACATGGTCAAAATCCAATACTGTAAGGATGATGGCATGTGTAGATCAAGGGGTATGACGGGAACAAGGATGCAGAATACAAACTAAGATTTGAATAATCAGGAATTGCTAAGTAAAATCACCACTTATGTTTTAAAGAATGAAGAGTAATTATTCAAGTAAGGCAGAAGGAGGAGATAGGGCATTCTAAACTGAGGATAAAGCTTTTCTTTCTCTTTTTTTTAATGAACATGAAGTACAGAGCTTGTATCGAGTATAAAAAATTGCACATATAGCTAGTGTATCAAATCCATCCTCCTTGGAATGAAAGTATACATGACCCTGATCCTCCTCTTATTATTCTTTATATTCATTTGATGAGGCTAATCATTTCTCTTTTCTCCAGCTGAAACTCAGATGGAGTTTCCCTCATGATTTTTCTAGTCAGTTCCTTCAGTCCATTATTAAAATGCCCAGTCCCACAAAATAGTCAAGATTCCTAGTTGATTTAAAGTTAAAATTTCCCTTTCCCATCTTTTTCTTCCAGTTGAAGAAGGGGATGTGGAAGTATCTTCTCTTTTGCACATAATATAGGAAGATTGGAGTTAATTCAAAGGATATGTAGAGTCATTGAAAATACCTGATCATAACCGTAGTATAGTTATATTTCAGTTTGTAACTATGCTTTGTTTAGAGAATGGATTTAAAGAATAAGTCCAGAGGCAGAAGAGAACAAAGGAGATTTCCCCCCAATTACCCATGATAGATCTAGTAGTGATGCAGAAGAAAGAAAAGGGAAACTAAGAAAGTAAAATCTGTGTGCACTGGGTGATTGTTTAGATGTGAGTGGAGAAGAAAAATGTGAGATGAAAGGTAAATCTCAGTTTCCATATTGGATGGGATGGGTGGAATCTGCTGTTTCTGTGGACGTATACAGAAGGTGGAGTTTTAGACAAGATGTTAAGCTCAGTTTTAAATGTGTTGATTTCAAGGTGCATATGAGACAAAGTGAAGATGGCCATTGGACCCTTGTGTCTATTACGGAAGTCTCAAGTAGAGAATGATTATGGTTGAAAACTTTACTAGAGATAGTTATAAATGTAGATATAAGTACATGGAGTATACATATACATAAGATCTATGTATCTATACTTTTTTCTAGAATTTCCATTTGGTTCTTCAATGAACATTTCAGTTTATCTGCTAAGATTTATGTGTTTAATCATTATGTGTGTATTTTAATTTACATACTGAGCCTAGTTATTATAAATGCTTTTAAAATCTTGTCTGCTAATTACATATGCATCATCTCAGAAACCCCAGTGATTGCTTGTTATTGCTGAAATAGTTTGAGAAATTACTCATATGATAGAATTTATCATTTAAAGTCTATAATTTAGTGGTTTTTAGTATATTTATAGAGTTGTTCATTGATTGCCTTTTATTCTGAGTATTAGTTACATTTTAAGGTTTCTTTGTATAGCTAATAATATGGGATTATATCCAACATTGTGAATGATACCTTACAGAGACACTGGATTCTGATATATTCTATATCTGTAAGTATAGACATACACACACACACACACACACACACACACATATGGCTAAAGTGTTAAATCCACAGAATGGGAAAAACAAGTAGTCAAGGGAAGAAGACACACCTGGCTAATGCCAATGTGTATAATGAGTGGTCTACACAAAGAAGACAGAAAAGAAAATGAGAATAAGTAGAGGTTATGTTATCACAGAAACAAGACGTATTATTTCTAACTTAGAAGTTTTGATTAAAAATCTTAACTTCTCAATTCTGTCAAGATTACTTATTTCCATTTCATTACAAATATCATATACGTTTGCTAAAACTTATTGTAAGTGCATTCATCCTTCCAGAAATTAAAAGAAAATGCAATATAAATAAATTAAAAACAAAAAACAAAAAACTTCCTTTAAAAAAAATGTCCATGACTGCCTGATAAATCTGGATTACTCCTTTTTTTTGTTGGGGGGGGGGCAGTGAAGGGAGTGTTGGTAACTATGTTGTGATCAACATCTTTTCATTCTCTGCTCCCTGCTTAGCCATTTGGGATGCAGGGTTTCTGCCAGAGTTATAATGCAGGTGTTCTCTAGCACATTATCATTCCATGATTATGTATACAGACCTTGGATTTACCTCTGTTTCTGGAACTCTCTGTCATTAGGAACATAAGTTTATCACTTTGACCTTTATCTGTGATGGAGTTTTGTTGAAATCCCCACCATAAATCATACTGGTGTTAACTATTTGTTTTAAAGTCTTTAGGGCCATTATTTTATAAACGGAAATTGAAAGCATCTTTATCTCAGTTAAATGAGGTACACATTTTTGTATATGAGAAGAGATATTTAAAGTCACCTAACAGAAATCTTTGAGTAAGATTGGGATAAGTCAACTACTTTTCTGGTTGAGTAAGTATTGTCAGCTTTATTGTTACTACTAAGAATTTTATCAGCTTAGAACTTGAGTTTTGATTTTAACCATGTTTTCAGAAGAAATTTATATCTTTTCTCCTATAATTTTTTGAATGAATTATTGTAAAATGAAGTATTTACTGAGTGAGCTATAATAATGGCATCTACTATTTATATAGCACTTACTATAATTTTGTTCAAGTATGTAAGGAATAAAATACCAAATTTAACAATAAATACAGAAATATTGAAGTCACTTGTATCCATATCAGGTATAGAAGATCTGGGATGGATGGATGGATAGATAGATGATAGATAGGCAGATAGGCATAAATGAAACAATGAGAGAACCAGTCTATTTCTCAAACTGGTAAGTAGTATTTCCAGACCACAGTGTTATAACTGACTGAAAACTGGTACTAAGGAGAAGACTAAGACCTTATTATTGTCCTCAAGGATATTTTTTCCAACTGTATTGAGATATAATTGACATATAACATTGTATAATGTTAAGATGTACAAGGTGATTGTTTGAACACATATTTTGTGAAATGACTACTATACTAAAGTTAGTTAACACCTCCATTATCTCACATAATTACCATTTTGTTTTTTTGGTGAGAACACTTAAGATCTACTCTCTTAGCAACTTTGAAGTGTATAACACAGTGTTGCTAACTGTAATCATCATTAGATGCCCAGAATTTATTAATCTTATAACTAGAAGTCTGTACTCCTTGACCAACTCTTCCCATTTCCCATCCTGTGGCAACCACCATTCTATTCTCTGATTCTGAATTTGGCTTTTTCAGATTACACATGTGAGTATTTGTTTTTCCCTGTCTGATTTATTTTACTTAGCATAATGTCCTCAAAGTCCATATAGGTTGTCATACATGGCAAGATTTCTTTCCTTTTTATGTTTGCATAATATTCCACATTGGTCAATTTATATGGAATATATATATATTCCATATATATGTATATATATATTCCATATATATGGAATATTTGCTATTTTTCTATCCATTCATCTATTTATATGGAATATATATATGGAATCTATAAATATATATATGTATATTTGCTATTTTTCTATCCATTCATCTCTCATTGCTTAGGCTGTTTCTATATCTTGGTTATTGTAAATAAGGATGCTATGAACACAGGGTGCAAATATCTCTTTAAGATAGAGGTTTCATTTCCTTTGGCTGCATGCCAGAAGTGGAATTGCTGGATCATATGGTAGTTCTATTTCTAGTTTTTTGAGGAAACTCTAAACTGTTTCCCATAGTGTTTGAACCGATTTACATTCCTGCCAACAGTGTATGGGGGGCTTCCCTTTCCTCCACATCCTCACCAACACTTGTTACCTCTTTTCTTTTTGATGACAGCCATTCTAACAGATGTGAAGTAGTATCTCATTGTGGTTTTGATTTGCATTTCCGTGATGGTTAGTGATTTTTTCCACGTAACTCTTGGCCATTTCCTCAATTATATGTTAACCCAATAGAAAGACAAAGCTAATGTATGAAACGAAAGACAATTTCTGTTAAACTCTGTGGAAACAACTATAAGAACAACAGAAGACTAGACTTCATTTTTACTGAAAATCTAATTGCTGAGAGCTTTCACATGCATTCTCTTATTTAATCTTCACAGGAATGCTCTGTGGCGACATTATTAAGGCCATTTTGTAGGTGAGAAACTAAGAAACCTGTGCTAATTC
The DNA here is from genome assembly GCF_024610735.1 of Ursus americanus. NCBI lineage: Eukaryota > Metazoa > Chordata > Mammalia > Carnivora > Ursidae > Ursus > Ursus americanus. The sequence goes on from NC_142161.1 coordinate 2,917,375, forward strand.
ACAAACATGACTCAAATGCAGATTTATCTCATTCAAAATCCTGTGATCTTTCCATTATTCCACGGAAGTAGTGGTGAAGGACGCAGACTATAGTTTCTTTGCTCTGTTTTTCACATGAAAGTAGATTCTGCATGCTAAACTCTGTTTTGTATCAGTGAAGCTCCTTTAGGTGGCATTATTTTACATTTGTAAAGGTTAAAGTAATCCGGTTTTTCTGGGGGGGGGGGGGGAGGAAACTTTTCTCTTTCCAAGGATGGGTGATAACACTCTCAATTTAACCCAAAAGTAGTAGACCAGGAAGGTTTTACATAACACAACTTCCCAGCTTTGCCAACCATGGATATCTTTAGGAAAGTTAAGTCAAGATTTAGATCTCAAATATATAATCCCACTATGAAGTTTCAGACTTCTAATATGAGGTTTCAGAATTTCTAATACATGTTCAAGCAAATGCAGATATCTCTATTTTTTCCTTGCAGAAAACAAAATTGTGATCGTCATAAAAACAGACTGCATTATGCACTTTTTATACCACTCATAGAATCTAATATGATGCTAAGAGAGTAAAAGTTATGGTAGTTGCTAAATAAGTCTGGAGGCAAGAGCCTCACTACTGTCTAACCAAATAAGTATTTTACATTAAGGAACTTCAAGCCAGGCAGGAACTGTAGACAATCATGAAATGCTATTGGTGAGAAATGTAGGCCTGTCTCATATGTCTAAACTTGGAGTTATCTTTCTCACCCAAATACATGTAGTTATTTTCCATATTTTTCTTTTCACACTGTTGTTACCATCAAAATATACTGAATATATACAGAGCTTGGTAGCCTCACCAGAAGTGCTGCAAACGATGAAGAGTTCAAAGTTTCAAGAGGTGGTTTATACCATTGAAAGGCGTTAATAATTTTTAGAGCAAACTAGGCCTGAAGACATCTCAGATCACACTACGTGGTAACTTCAGTATCCCCTAAAAATAGTGACAGAGCCAATCTCAGTGGACATTCAAGATTTGCCTCATTTGTAAATACTATCTGGACTATGTGTTTAGAGTGAATAAGAGATTGATGTTTACAGACTTCTGTTAGATGCCTCTCCAACTAGATTATACTGCTTATCATCACCCTTAAGATGTTTTTAAGTCAACTTTTAGAGAAAAACTGATCCATTTGTTCAACACATATATATTTTTTAAATTTTTATTGAAATTCCAGTTAACATACGGTGTAATATTAGTTTCAGGTGTACAATTTAGTGAGACAACACTTACATACAACACCTGGTGCTTATCCCCAGTGCATGTCTTAATCCCCATCACCTGTGTAACCCATTCCTGCACCCTCAACACATACTTTTGAGCACTATGAAATAAACCTTAATCTCAGTGCAAGAGATACCACAGAGAACAAGATACACAAAGTTCACACTCTCATAGGGTTTATGTTCTCATGTAATACCCACGTCTGCATCGTGTCTTCCCTGAAAGTTGGTATTTATTTTTATTGACTGATATTATAAATATCTTTAACAAAATATATCAAGTGAATTATAATGAAAGAAAATTAACTTTTGTCACCTCATTGGTATATGATATTGATCAATGAATAAGTGAATTAATTATTTTCATCAAATATGACTGTTACTAACATAGTTCTGCTTTCATTTTAGGTTTGGAGTACGAGTCAAAATTTACATCCATGCTGGATTTTACTAAAACTATAACCTCATTTGTGGCAATTAGTTTCATGTAACATCCAGTTTCTACTAAAGGACATTCTGGAAGGTATTCTGACAAGGAGTGGAGCATTACTTGTTTTCATCTGACCGCTAATAATCAAATTCCAGCCAGTCTGCAAACTTTGGTCAAAAGTAAGTGTCACTTAATTGTCTAATAAATTATTTTCTGTGGTGTTTCTTCCCCTCATAGTTGTGTTTTTTTTCCCCACTATGAACTTTTCCCGCTTTTCAGTTTTTCCTTATCTTAGTAGTCAAGTTAGTGTTATAGGAAGGGTGTATTTCTTAACTGCAACCCAAAAGACTAAAAATAAGACTGACAGTGGAATTCTTAATAGAAATTTTTTTAAAAAATGGCAATTATCATTTTAAACAAAATAATTTAAAATATATAATTCTATGCCCACTGAAAATATCCTTCAAAGTAAAGGTGAAATAAAGACATGTCCACAAAATTATAGTGAAGAGAATTCACTAGTAGTAGATAGATACTAAAAGGAAGTCTTCAAGAAGAAGGAAAATACTCCTAGAAATAAATACAGAAAAGAGTAAAAGTGCTAAAAAAACTAAAGAATGGAAAAACATGTTATTTCAGCAGTATCCAAAAGAAGTCTTATGTAGTTATGCCAATGTCAAATAGGGAATATTTTAAGGCAAGAAGTATCACTAGAAATAAAGAGAGAGCAAAAAAATAAATAAATAGAAGAAAAACATTTCATAATGAAAAAGGTCAATCTACCAAGAAGATTTAATAATTCTAAAATTGTGTGCATCCAACAATATAAGTTCCAAATATATACAGAACAAAGTGGCAAAAGTAAAAGGTGGAGTGCAAAAATCCACAATGAAGAAGATTTTAACACACATTTCTCATAACTAAGTCCAAGCAGGAAAAAAATTCAATAAGCACATAGAAGATCTGTAGAAGTTATTAAGATATTTACCTAATTGATATATATGAAGTGCTGCAGAACAAAATAGATGAATGCACAGATTCTCTTGACATTCACATGAACATTTATCAAAGTGTATTGTAAAAAATTTTATATAGGCTGGAGTAAAAAGAAAATCTCAACAAATGTTAAAGTACTAGATAATTCGGAAAGTCCTTTGACCCCAATGTAGTGAAACTGGAATTCAGTCATAAAAGATGACTAGAATATGTCCTTATATTTGAAAATAAAGCTATATATTACTAAATAATCCACAGATCAAGTGTTATACAGTAAAGCTATATATTACTAAATAATCCACAGACAATATTTTGAACTGAATTACAGTTTTTTAAAAATCTAGTATTGCCTGCAGAGGCAGGCAAAATTGTTTAGACAGAAGGTATTACATTAAATGTATATATACAAAAAAAGAAAGGCTAAAAATGATTATTCTAAAGGAGTTAAATAATATCAAATTAATTCTAAGAAAATGGAAGAAAAACATAAAGAGCAGAAATAAAAATTTAAAAATCTATGGAACACTAAATAGTCAATAAAAGTATTAAACAGCCAAAAGTTGATTTCTCTATAAATTATAGACTAATAGATTTGATACACTCCTAATAAGATCTACTAAGAGGGGCATCTGTGTGGCTCGGTCAGTTAAGCGTCCTACTCTTAATCTGGGCTCAGGTCATGACTTGAAGCTTGTGAGGTCAAGCTCCGTGACAGGTCTGTGCTCAGCGTGGAGTCCCCTTGAGATTCTCTGTCTCCCTCTTCCTATGCCCCTCCCCCACCCTTACAGCTATAATCTGTGTGACTATATAGATAAAGGAAGAAATGTTTTCTCTAAACAAAACTTCGTTCAAGCTAAAAGACATCACAGACCAGCTACAAAAAAAAACAAAAAACAAAACAAAAAAAACCCAAAAACCAAAAAAACCGAAAATAGTTTAAATTATGTTCTGTTTCAAGAAAACAAAGTAAGAGATTCATCTAGGATTCAGCAGTTAGAGATTAGGAATATAATAATAAAACTATTTATGGAAATCTGTATCAAAAACTGATTTTCAACCTTTCCAGTTTCATGGCGGTCTCATAAATAGCTACCGTATTTTCATCCTTGCAGATGCGAGAATGCTCAATGCCTATCAAAAAGGAATGATGAGGCAGAACAGATGAATGAAGTAGGGAAGTCTTTTGAAAAAACAAATCAATACGAAAGACTTTCTTTAATAATAGAGTGTAAATCCAACCAGGAAGGCAGTTGTGCCAGAGCCGCCTTGGAATTCCCCCAGGAAAGACAAGGCAAGAAGGAGTCAACACTTTAGGCTCAGCCGGTTCGAATTACTCTGGTGCGTCTGGGGCCGCAGAGGTTGTCTCTAGTTGCCTGAAACCCATTCAGGGCAGAGAAAGCACCGGGCTCCGCATCTTCAGCTCCGCACTCGCACCTGCATCGGGGAGCAGCTGTGGCTCCGCCTCCTTCCCGTCGTAGCATGAATAGTCGGTTGCCCACCCTGCATCACATGGCGCGCCCTCCTCGTTCGTCCCACTTCCTGTCCTGCTGTGGATGTTTCGTAGCACGTCACAGAGACAAGGGTGAGTGCAGTGTAATAAGGGATTTGGGGAGAGGGGGACCACGTTCGTGTGCTTTTGTGAGCGTATATTGCTATAATGACGCTATTTTATTACTGGGTACTGCTGTGTCTCTTCCGGTGCCTCCTGTAGGCATTAAGCTTTGTCAGAGGGGCTTAGGTATAGGAAAGGGCGTCGTGTCCGCGGGGTTCGGTACTCTCCACGGTTTCCGGCACCGCTGCGGTCCTGGCACGTGTGCTCCCCAGCAAGGGGAAACGTGTCGACCTTACGGACGTGGGAGGGAGAGCTGGGTAAGACGTAGTTGGGGCACGGACAGTGCGCTGCTTGGTGTGTACATGAAAACGTGCTTGTGGGAAGGTTGTCGTTATCTTCAGGAATCCTCTAGCTCCGAGAAGGGCAGTCTCTTCCCGGGTCTGAAGGCTCCCAAGAGAGGTCAGAACGTCATAATATACAGAAAATAACCAAGCACAATTAATACACATACCGACTGTTGACAAGGGTGTGGAGGAACTGGAATTCTCATACACTTGGGAAGACAGTTTGATAGTTCCTTTACAGTGTAAACATTTACCTGCTTTGTGACCCAGTGATTCCACAGTTAGGGGTCTCTCTGCCCAAGGGAAGTGAAAGTGTAACTCCATACAGATATTTGTACACTCGTATGAGGTATATAGCTGGTGTATTTCGGATAGCCAGGATTTTGTAAACCATCTAAATGTATGTCAGCAGGTGAGTGAATGAACTGATGGTGGTAAAGTCATGTAATGGAATACTGTTTAACACAAAGGAGCAACAAGTGAATGTGCACGTGAATGAACAACACCATGAATGAGTCTCAGAATAATTACACTGAAAGAATCCAGTGCATGCCAAATGTCTATAATATATTTCATATCATTCTAGAATTCTTATAAATTTATGTAAAATATATGTAAAATTGTAGAAAATGCAATCTAGGATGACAGAAAAATGTTCAGTGGTTTCACGGGGATGGGGTGAGTGTTAGGGAGATGTCAATGGCAAGGGGATCATGTAACTGTTTGAGGTGATGCATTTGTTTGCTATTTTTGGTGTCAGTTTCCTGACTGCAAATTTTATTAGTTTCCTAGGGCTACTATAATAAATTACCACAAGCTGGTTGGCTTAAAGTAACAGAATTTTATGACGTCAGTTCTGGAGACTAGGAGTCCAAACTCAATGTGTTCCAGGGTCATGCTTCCTCTGAGGTGTCTACGGGAGGATCCTTCCTTGCTTCTTCCAGTCTGTAATAGTCCTGGGTGTTTCTGGCTTTGGGGCAACATCCCTGCAGTCTCTGCCTCCATCTTCATATGGCCATCTTCCCTGCATCTGTGTCTTTTTCCGAAGTTCCCACTTCTTAAAGGAAGGGAAAAATGAAGGGGGGGGGACATCAGAGGGGAGACGAGCCATGAGAGACTATGAATTCCGGGAAACAATCTGAGGTTTTCAGAGGGGAGGGAGGTGGGGGGATAGGTTAGCCCGGTGATGGGTATTAAGGAGGGCAGGTATTGCATGGAGCACCGGGCGTGATACACAATGAATCATGGAATAGTACATCAAAAACTAATGGTGTACTGTATGGTGACTAACATAAAAAGAAAACCAAAAAACACTAGTCATATTGGAATTCCAATACGACCTCATATTAACTAATTACATCTGCAGTTACCCTATTTCCAAATAAGGTCACATCCTGAAGAAACAAATATTTCAACGTTATCTTTTTAGAATTTGACCAATATATGTTTATTTACATACTCAGAACTTAGCAAATTGTATTCTTCAACATGTGTGGTTAATTGTATGTCAGTTAAACCTCAATAATCTGTTCAAAGTTGCTGAAAAGAGAGTCCTATAAGCAATACACTACAGTAGGCCAAATTCTAGATCTGAATTTTTACAAAAGAAAAAAAAACAGCATAATAAGAATAGGCTGTGTATCATATGAAGGAAATTGAAAAAACCTTCAAGACACCAGAGTCATCCCATTAGAAGTTCCCTCAGGAGAGAAGAGAATGCAGTCAGAAAGATGAAGCATCATGATTTTATCCACAGGGTGTCCATTACATGGGTGAAGTGTGGCAGGCTTACTGCTTAGAAGACATTCAGTTGAAAAGGGTCATAGGCAACACCAAGTTTTGAAAGTACAAAATAATAGCTATGTTTTCAAAGTTTAAAGGGTCCTTTAAATTTACAGAAATGTGTTTCAAATACCCACCCACAGGAAGGAAATAGGACCATTGGCATATTTAAGTATCTTTACAAATTAACATATTTGAATGTTAATTAAAATTCAAATAAATAGATTTAATAAGAAAATGTATATTTTATTTTTTTTAATTTTTTAATTTTTTTTTGTCTCTGTATTCTTTTTTTTTTTTTTTAATGATTTTTTATTATATTATGTTAGTCACCATACAGTACATCCCCGGTTTTCGATGCAAGGCTCGATGATTCATTAGTTGTGTATAACACCCAGTGCACCATGCAATATGTGCCCTCCTTACTACCCATCACCGACCTATCCCATAGAAAATGTATATTTTAAAATAAAAGAGATTTAAGCACGGTGGCCATTGAAATAATTTTCATATAAATTTCTGAATACATTTTAGAAATTGGCAGAGTGAAATTTAAAATAGCTTTTATTTGATTCAAAAATTGTATTTTAACTTTTAGTAGGGTACATTCGAAGACTAAAATGTATTATTGAATATGACTTAATTAGACAGTACCTGCAGTGATTTAGTACAATTTTTTTCTTATACTGGACATAGAAAAATAAGAGAAATCAAATATAACTTTTCTGGTATACAAACCTATTCAAAACTGCATCTAGATTCATTTTCTAGAAATACTTGAAATAGGGGAAAAATTTCTTGAGAAAATTGCTGAATTTTTTAAATCATTATTAGCATTTCTGCCCATTAATAATTACCAAACCCTTTTTTCTCCCTTCAAGACCTCCTCTGTTCTAATTTTATGATGTTACTCCTAAAATCTTTGTGTATCTACTAACCTAGTTCTTGGGCTGGTAGTGAATTTATTTTCTAATTACAGGTGGCCTGGTTTAGGTCAGACAGTGATGGGTCTCCACCTGTATGTTGAGTCAGGAATGAAGTCTTATCATCCTGGTGTGCTAGCATGGAGTCCAGTGAGCTATCCAAAGATATGCTTTTTTTCCTAAATGAATTGAAGCCAAGGGGATGAGTGTCTAGCTCTCATTTGGTTGGAGGTCTAGTGTGGAACCATGCTGAGCTGATCACTGAATGAGTCTTTGTGGAACATCCTTCCATGTGCCACTTTCACTGGACAAAAATCCCCTGGGGGTTACATGAGAATAAAGTATTTTACCTTTATTAGTTTTATGAGACTAAATTTTAGATTCAGCATTATTTTCTTTTCCTAGTTCTTCTAAACTTTAGTGATCATGAAAGTCAATTTGTTCCACTTCTCATTCATTTACCAATGGAAAACAATCCTTGGGGGCCCTTTTAAGATTACATTAAATGTAATTATCTGGTTTCAAGTGAGTAAGACCCTAATTACTTTTGAAAGAAGGTGCCTGAATGATATACCTTCAACCTACATCCAATTTGTTCTACTCAGACAACCATCAAGGAAAACATTCAGTGACAGAAATACAATGTGTAGTCTAATTTGGTATGGAATGAATATTTTCTGCAAGGCTAATTACAACCTCCTGGAAAAAAAGACTAATCTCTTGTCACTGACACAGTAGGTCAATAACTATATTTACATTCCCCATTGGCACCTGCTATGTTCTCCGGTAATCAACTCACCAGTAGATAGGACACACTTACCATGCATAATGTGGTTTTAAATGTACTATTGCATTTTATTTTTTTATTAAAACATTTTTAATTTAAATTCAATTAATTAACATGTAATGTATTATTTGTTTCAGGGATACAGTCTGTGATTCATCAGTCTTACATAATACCCAGTGCTCATTACAACACATACCCTCCCCAGTGTCCATCACCCATGTACTATTACCTTTTATTTATATCTATTTTTCAAAGCAAGCACATAAGTTAAACTATTTATTTTCATTCATTAATTAAATTTAGGTACAGAGAACTCATGAATTCATCTAAACAAAATATAAATTACAACTAGCGCTAAGACTAAGCAAATTTTATTGCAGCAAATACTGCTATAAAATCTGCAGTTTAGTGTGAAGCTGTGATTAATGCCCATGTTTGCCAGGTGATACCTAGGGAAGTTGTTTGGTGGGGTTGTTTGTTTTTATTGACATTGGATTTCTAGTCCTTGTCTATAAGAAATTGAAAGATTTTTATATTTCTTTTATTTTTGCTTGTTTATATTCTTTTTACTTTTTCTGGTTTAGTCTCACAGACTGATTTGGTCTTACAGCCAGCAATCATGTGTGAGTGTACGTCTGCATGATAGCAAAGGAGTGACTTTTCCTTCCTTTGAGTATTAACCTTAATGTGTCTTATTTTAGTTTTCGTTTTCCCTTGGGCAATGTTCTGAGTGCATACTTTGACGTCTACAAATTCTCTTGCAAAACTACATGTGGCTCCTTTCAAATTGAGTCTTCCCCTCCCCAGCCTCCCAAAGATAATTTCAAAAATTTGATCAGAAGTCATAACCTGGCAGCCTGTAAGCCAAATTCATTCAGTAGATGTGTTTCTATTGCAATGACTGTTGTGAGTTATATTGTTTTGTTTTTACCTCTGTAGTATTTTTTAATTGAATAACTTTTAAAAATCGGGAAATTTCATGTAACCTGGCTTTTGAAAATTGTGGGATTTGCCAACATGGAGTTCACTTTCTACAGGGAAGAAATCTTCTGGAGTCGAGTCCTTTTAACCTTGGCAAGTACACATCAGTTTACCATAGATTTCAACAATCATGATTTTTCTTATCTTGGCTCGTTTCATTCATGTATTACTTGCTTGGTCCAAGTAGCCATTTAAGAGTGTAATATGTGATTAATACGCATTCAAAGAGCATATATATTGGAGGACCATGCTTGTGCTTATGGCTACAGTTTGGCTTAGTTTCCACTAAATGACGTAGCTGCTTGACGGACAAAAGCAGTGCTCTGAGAAAGCGTCCTTTATATGGTCATAGTTTACTAAAATTCAAAGTGTTTTACCTATATAAAAATAGCTGTTTATTAAATATAAAGGCAGATATGGATAAAACATATATACATTTCCATTACAAGACAAAATGACGTTAAAGCAAGATGTGAGGGGCACCTCACCCCGCAGTTGGTTAAGCATCTGGCTCCGGGCACATTCTCTGAGTCCTGGGATCGAGCCCCCACATCAGGCTGCATGCTCGGTGGGGAGTCTGCTTCTCCCCCTCTCCCATTGCCCCTCCTGCTCGCTCGCTCTCTGTCTCAAATAGTCTTTTAAAAAATAAAAGAAAGCAAGATGTGAAAATAAAAACATATAAGTCTAGTTTTAACTTGCCCACTATGAGTGAAGTTTGTTTTTTCTTACTGGTTTATGAAGACAGATTTACTTTCAAGTACACCTTGGCTATATACAGCCCCGGGGCAAGTCTTGTCTCTCTCCCCTATGCAGTAGTTCTTCTGCTGTTAGCCAAGTGCCAGAACCCACCCACGGAGAGCACAGCAGTACTGGTTTTACCTCTGAATCTCAGAACTGAGACCAAGTCCTCACTGAATCTGTAGGGACTGAGCTGTGTCTCATTCTTCTCCTGTCGTCTGACTCAGAAGCTGCCCTTCAGGGTGGTAGCTGAGCCCACTAAGGTTGGCATGGCATACCAAGTCCGCCATCTTCTTGCTGTCTCTCTCTCCAGCTTCTCTTTGTGCCTTATCCCAGTGCTCCGCTCTCTTTACCCTGAATGCTCACATGAAATCTAAACCCTTCGAACCCTACATCTTCCATTGTTAACGTTTCTAAGTAGCAAAGCATCAAAACACAGCTGTTTCTGGAGAAGTTTTTAATGATACTCTCTTGTATGCTTTAAACAGGATTAAACAGTGTTAAACAATTTTTTAAAATTCGGTATAATTTTTTTTTAAAGCATTTCCTACTTCATCTTTCCCATAGCGCTAAGGGATGTAGGGACACAGCTGCAATCTTCACTTGCTCCAGCTCTACCTTTGTTGTTATTGTTGGGTTTCCCCAGATGCCGCCTCCTGTCTACAGTGGCTCTCCCTACTACTTTTCATAATGAGTTGGGTTTTAGTATTCTCTGTAGGTGTCACCGATGGCCTAAGTGGCCTTGAGAAGAACTCCATGAAAGGAGAGGATGTCTGAAGTGGAGGAGAAAGGGATGCCATTGAAGTTAATCACACGTGATGGCGATTCAACCTTCCTGTAATTAGTATTAGTTGCTAGAATGAAGCTGAGAGTAGAGAGGAAGACAAATAGTGATCCTTTCGTAAAATCACAGTATAGGTAAAAATACAACTTTATTACTATCAGTACAAGGTGTATGTAGAAACATCACATAATCCCTGATACTTCGTGTAGCTGATGAAGTGAAATATGCCTGATTTCAAATCACCACTTCAGCGCATGTTTTCAATATGTGTTTTCATCTAGAACTTTTATTTCTTGAAATGAGATGTCAGGGAGTGGCCAAGCAGGATGATTAGCTCAGATCATTTAAGGAGTAGACCTTGGGCAACCTTGTTAACATTTTGAAGATAATTTTTTTAAAATATAGCTTTATAATAATGTGGATTGAAATAATAGAAGCACTTCATTTTAAAAATCGAACATATCTGTACTTTAATGATTTTTCTTCAGTATTGCAAATTAAATTTTTATTTGTAGAATTTAGTAAAAGCAGAGTGGGGCATAGTACTTAAGCCTACAGTCTTATTCAAATTAAAATACCCGGATCTTTTAATTGATAATATCATTTAGAAAGGGTGTGATCTAATTAGTAACGTTGCTGTGCCTGGTTTTCTGATTTGAGAGATGGAAATGATAATAGTCATATATTAATACTAACTTAATGGAAAAAGAGGCTTTGCAGAGGGGAAATACTCCTATCCATTTGACTGATGCCCTGATTTAGTTAATTCTAGGTCCTTCTTGCAATTAACAAATATTTACCAGCACGTAGGTGTTCTGCTGCTTGCTGTGGAACGTGTACTGGGTAGACCTCCCATCTCTCCTCGTGTGACTGCCTGGTAGGTGGCAGGGTAGAGGAGCCCCTTATGACTGGGCTGCAAAGAGGAGTTCGTGGGGAATTTGGCGTTGACAAAGCAGTTACTAAGAATTTCTTATCTTCCAATCCCACGTCAGTTCCCACGGTTTATTGTCTCCGGTCAATATTATTTGCTGTGGATTAGGTACACGTGGCTTTTATTATTTTGCTAGTAATGTGGACATTTTCCTTCTTTACACATTGGGAAATGTACATCATGTTCTGTTTCCTGATGGCCTCAAATGTCTCCACTAATTCCTTAATGTAAAAGTCAGCAGTGGGAACAAGGCTGACCACACTACTATGTCAGGAGGAATCCTAAAATTCCTAAGAAAGATGACATAAAGGTATTGTAGCTTATTCAAGAAGAGCGTGGGGATTGGAATTGTATCCCAGTTTGAACACAGAAGCTTCCATTGGGTGACTAGCTGGGCTTCTTTAAACAAATCAGTCAAACTTATCTATGACTGATTTTTCTTGTTCTTAGAATAAAGCAAATCTGGACAGATTGAGAGTGATGTTGGATAGGCGAGGAAAGTTAATATATGAAAAGCACCTAGCAAAACACCTGGCATACAGCACCCATCCAAGGAATGATAACAAACCTTATCATCATCAAAATCATCTTGGGGATAAAGATCAACATTACAATGACTTGCAATTTTATGCCTTTTAAGGCCTGGCTTTTCAGAGATCCTGTTACCCTGTTTCAGGTCTTTTATTTACAATATTAAAACAAGCGGTGTTTTGGGTTTTCTCTGTACGAACCAGCTTTAAAAAGTGGTAACGAGATTGGTAGATCATAGGATGTGAAAGGGTGAGCCATCATTCTAAGTGGTGTATCCACATTTCATCAAAAGAAATTGAGATGTAATGTTTTTCCTGCTTTAATCAATATAAATACCAAAGTCAATATTTGCATTCTTGAAATAGAAGCAGACAAAGGACCCTAACACTTCCCTGGTAAGGTGGCCATTGAGTTCCAGTTAGCCTGAAATAGGCCCAGATTATGTTTGTTTTCCCGGTATCCTTATTATCGGTGTCCCTTTTACTCTTAAAAGTTCAGTTTGGAAAATAGTATATAACTTACATGGTTGCAACATAAAATGGTAGACTTGTTAGGCTGTGGCAAATTTATGTAGCAAACTGAGAAAAGCACCTGACTGTCCAAATGTGATTTTTGAAATTCTGCTACCTACCTGTCTGACATGAGGACCTCCATAGTTCTCCTGGATCTAGTTGAAAACCTTTGTTATTCTGAGAACCTCCAACATAGGAGGAAGAACTGTAAACCTAAAAGGTGATGTTGTGATTGAGATCTAGTGGTTTTAGTGATTGACTAGGATTTAATGCTTTGATGGCGATCAGATTCCCATATGAAATAGTTTTTTTGTAAACCACAGTAAAGTGCTCCATGGATATCCCACTTAAAGAAAACATATGAACTTGACTCAAAAAGAAATCAAGGTTATTTTATGAACTAATAATTGCTAAAATACTTCCCATTCTGATAGCCCTACTGCTGCATTTAATTGCCAAAGTACATGTTCTTGGGAATGCATGGACAGATTTTGATTTTTTTTAATAAAAGATAATTATCCCAAAGTTACACAGAAAAGCATCTCTTTTATTTTAGACAGAGTCACAGTTTAAAAAAAAATGAGTAGTTACATTCACATTCAATGTGTATTAACTTTTTAGAGACTCTTAATATGTTTGTATTTTCTTTCTATTCCTTCTAGGCAAACTCTTACCTTCACTACCTATCCACCTGTTTTCTAGCTAGTATTTTTATTTACTACTTACAGCTCACTTACTTGATCCCAAAGAAAGATCAGATTTAATTGGGAAATTGAGCAGAAGAAATGCACTGGCTTAGAAGCAAGCAGTGGATACTAGCCAACTTTAGGGAGTTAGGTGGCCTTTCGCTTACAAAAGTTGTGGCCAAGAGGCAGGTAAACTACTCCGTAGTCATCGTCTAAGGAAGTACTGCCTAATAGGGTTCTTCTGTACTTGCATTTAACCATCTTGCTGTGGATCGAAAGTAGAGTCCCTTTATGTCAAAGCTACACTCTGCTATGGAATGTTAAAGTGAAGTTCCATCACACTTACAGTATTAAATCCTGCACAGGATATGTCTGGGAGTGGTAGGTGCCAATCACCCACCCAGTCTACCCCACACTCCCACCCACAGGGCTGCTCTCCTGCTTTTCCCACCTGGGTTGAAAGACCTACCAGATCATACTCATGGATAAACAATGCCATATACAATTAGTCCTCAAAACTTCCTATTTTTCTGAAATATTTGATTTTATTCCTTCTGTTGTTTAAAATCTTATCTCTGTATGTAATAATAAAAATAGAAGTAAAAGACAAGATTTTCCTGCATCTCCATTTATATGTCACTAACACTGGAAATTTGTTTCATTCAAAGCAATTCATTGTATAAAAAGTATTTATTTGAAGTCTCTTATTTAGGGTCTTCCATATTGCTCCATGTGGGATAAATGTTCGAATTTTCCATTTTACTTTCCACATTATTATAGGGACATCAATGAAATTGAAATCTTGGTTAAAAGTACATCATTTAAGTAAATTATAGGGACAAATGAACTTTTGGGTAGAATTACACATTTTAAGTAAGTGAATACAATTTACAATTGGTACGGGTGGACTGTTTAGATAACTATATTGGAATTTTAAAATCTGATTATCTTATTCGTGTATAAACCCAACTCCTCTCTTTTATGTTGAGAATTTTGGTATGCTTTGACTTGCTCTGGAGATTCACATGAAGTCCTTGGACTTGAAATAATTACTTCACTTACACTAACTCACGTATACTAACTGCAAGACTACGTTGTAGTCTCTCCTGAAAGAGTTCTCTAAACCTTACAAAATGTTATTTCTCTGATTTAACTACACAGAGTTGCCTTACCGAGAAATGTGAGTATAGTTTTCTTTTTTAAAAAGGGAAAATCTTTTCTCACAAAACAGCAAAGCCATGAATCTATAGAATATCCCTTCAAAATATTACTGTTGGATATTTCTTGTATACTTTTTGGACTAAATGTATATATCAATATAAAAAGAGCATATAGGTTTAGTGTAGATACTCCCCATTTAAGTCACTCAAAAAAATAGTTTCATGTCATGAAGAACATACGTAAGGTGTTTTCAACATACATGATTAATTACGAGGCCCTGAGTCCACAGATAGTATTATCACCAGAAAACTGTAAAATCTCAGTAAAGATACAAAACCACAAATGCTTTTACGCCATCTACTTCATGAGAAGTAGCTTCTAGTTTCAGCTAGAATAAACATAGGAAAAATATTTTGACAAATACAATTCTAATTCTGGTCAAAGGGATGTAAACTACATCTCCTACATCTTAATTATAGTTGGATCCTTTAGGGTAACTACTAGATGACTTGGAGGCCGTCAGTTTCTACTGGAAATGAGAACAAAGTATCCTTGTTTGTGTCAAAGATGTGGTTTATCATTTAGAACCAGAACTAGCTTTAGAAACAATTAGGCCTGTTCTCCAATGCCTGTGCATTTGAATATTAACCATGCAAAAAGCAAAATGTTGACTATCTCAAACTCCAAAATTTAAATAGGAGATATTTTTTTCCAGTAGGATAATTCATTCATCTGCATGATACATTTTATATAAAACATACCACTAGTTAACTTATCAAGGCAAAGCTAAACTCAAATGCTATGGTGTTGGATTGGAGAAAGCTTTTTTAAAATGACAAAAAGCTCAAAAATATATAAATAGCTGTGTTTAATTACATTAAAGTAAAACTGCATATAAAATTCTACAAACAAAAGATAAAACTGGAAAAAATTATAAATCCTTTAACAGTTAAGGAATTCATATTCTTAACATGTCCAGGATCCATGTGAATCAGTTGGGAAAAGACCAGTGTCCAATGAAGGATTGGGAAGATGACATGCATGTGGGGAAAAATCTCATCCTCACTTATACAAATTGAAACTCAGCTATGTAACATACATATCCTATTCCTAAAGTTAAAAAAAAAAAATTACTGACACAATTTGTCAATGGGGTGTCAGGAAAGAATGCATTCTCATGTGTTACTGGTGGAAATATACACAATACAACAGGCAGTTTGGCAATATTTCTCAAAATTGAAATGTATAATTCATTTTGCTTAATAATTCCCCTTCTAGGAATTTATCCAGTGACATACATGCTATGTAAATGACGTCTGTGCAAGATTTATTTGGAAATAAATGTCCCTGTAATAACTCTGCCCCAGTCCGAGGAGCCCACTGAGGCTCCGGGAAGTTGGGTGGCATTCCCCAGACTCCCAGGCAGGAGGTGGGCAGATCCCACTGGGCTGTGGAGGGGCAGGGTGCTCACCTTGTCACCAGCTGGTCCAGCACCTCCTGGGTGGTAGCGTAAGCTCTGTATGTGGCCAGGAACATGGAGACGTAGCTGAGGTCTCCGTCTAGGAAGGCGGGCAGCAGGTGTTCTACTCGCTTCTTCAGCAGCTCTGCCCGTTGGGGCCGCACCACGCAGGTCCCATTGCTCTTCACGGTTGAGGCCTTTCTAGCCTGAGGTGGGACAGGGGAGACATGCGGTCTTCACTGCGGTCACCAGGAGGGTTGGGGGTTGGAGCCCAGAGCAAACCCCCAGGCTCTCGGTGACGTAGGCAAAGAGGTGGGACAGGAGGGCCCACAGTAGACAAAAGGAGCAAGGTGCCTGGCTGGTTCCGTGGGTTCAGGGTCCGCCTCTTGGTTTCGGCTGAGCTCCTGATGCGCCCGTCCTGAGATCGAGTCCGTCGTCAGGCTTTGCACTTAGGGCAGGGTCTGCTTGAGGATCCTGTCTCTCCCTCTGTGTCTCCAACCCCCGTCTCTGTCTCTGTCTCTGTCTCTGTCTCTATCTCTGTCTGTCTCTCAAAAACATAACTCGTGCAATCTCTTTAGGGAAAAAGGAGAATGGCAACAATACGGGGATGTGAGGTGGGGGGTGTGTGAATGGACGTCGGTATCTCAGGTCAGATCGTTAGCTGAGTATTGACAGCCGCTCCCTGCACTAACGGCATCGTCCCTGTGATTTCTGACGATGTATGTCAGGCTTGAGACCACAGAGACTGTTTCATGGGTCGGGGTGCTCGGGATTTTAGGGCACGTGGGATGTTCCGTGCAGCGCTGTGAGTTGGCAACAGAAGGGAATCACATGAACGTCCTGCCTCTGTGAAGGGCTCAGTGGCTGCGGTAACGGATGGGCCTTCTGGAATGTTGTGCAGCACAAGGAGGCGCCTGCTCCGGACCCTGGAGGGCCCCCAGGGATGGGTTCCTTCACAACCAAAGGGCAGAGCAATAGGCATAGTACCATGAGTCCCAGGCCCCTTTGGGGAAAAGTCTCCCAGCTCAGCAGGATCTCGAGCAAGGGATGAGAGGTGGTTTAAGGTCGCTTTTCTGATATTCGTACAGATATGTGGATAGGGACTGTGCATGGGGCCAAGGCCGTTGGCAGGGCCCTGAGGGCAGGTTTGGGGAGGAGATGGGGATCCAGGTTCACATGGGAGCAGGAGTCCAGGAGGGAGCCCCGAGGAGCCCAGAGGCTGGTTTCTGGGATCTGGGTCCCTTTGTGCCGCATCGGTGCCCTGGGTGCTGGGTCCCTCCGGCCCCTCCACTCACCCTGAGCCAGCGCTGGACTTTGTTGGCAGTAGGGGACTCCTTCCTGTCCTTCAAGGAGGTGGGGCAGGGGATCCCATCGTTCAGCTCCTGCCCTGTCTCCTGTGTGGAACTCTGTAAAGACAGTGCCCGGCAGCCAGGCGGGAGGCCTCGGAGGTCTGTCTGGCTGCCTTTGCTGGTCCTCAGACCCAGGGGACTCCCTTGCAGACCCACCACACCCCAGGATGCACGCAGCTCCACCATGGAGAGAAAAGTGACACAGCTCGAGGGCCTTGGATTCACTCTGGCCCTGGTGAGAGGCACCTCAGGAATCCTCTTTCCACCCTGCCCACCGTGGCATCGGTGTGACCATGAAGGCATCCCCAGGGTATCCACTGCCCTGCAACCTCCTCCAGCCCAGGGCGGGACCTCCCCCACATACCCCTCTTTCCCTGAAACTAGGGGGATGGGGCTGCCCGGGGGTGGCTCGGAGAGGTGGCCTGGCCTGGCCTGGCGTGGCCTGGCGTGGCCTGGCCTGGCCTAGGCCGCTCGGTATTACCTTCCGGCACCTCCTGGCAAAGGCCCTGCGGCGTCGGGGGCGCGGGTTGAGCCAGTGTCTGCAGCAGGTGAAAAGTCCCTCAGCCCGGGGTTTCTGGAAGCCAGAGCCCCGGAAAATGGGCACGCAGCAAGAGAACATCTTTCACTATCGAATGTCTCCGGCCAAGTGAGCCTGATACGGGACCGCACTAGAATGTGGGTGCCTGGTGACCGGGGTTCCAAGTTCTGTGGGGGTCGGTTATCAGGGAAGTGACTTCACTTCCTGGGATCCCCTCCCCGAGTGCACACCTGGACTAGCACCTACACAAACAGTGCTCTGGGCTGCCGACTGCTCATCCCCTTTCTGCGTGCCATGCCACATGCGTACCCGGTGACACCAACACAACCCTCTCCACAGGCCCTAGGGAAGGTCTGGGTGCAGCCAGGGCCCCAGCTTAGAAACACCCCGGGCTCTGACGCAAGTCTCCATCTTCCCTGTTGGGGACCCCGGAGAAGCCGTTGTGCCCGTCAGGGATGGTCTGTGTCTTGCCTGTGCGATAGGGATTTTTCCAGCGGACTTCTTGCGGAAGTCCACAGGCATAGGTGGGATACCATCTAAGAAACTGGGGGAGTGGTGTCCCACGTAGGGAATACCTGCCACCACATTTTCTTCCTTTCTCACCTTCTCTGAGTCTGTAGCTCCTCCGATGCCACCCACAGTCCCTATTGTGTTGTGTGTGTATCTGTGCACGTGTGCGTGCCCCAGTACTCCTATTGTGCAGGCCCAGAAGATGAGAGTCCCACCTAGGGGTGGATGGGAAATAGCTTTCCCAGGCCTTAGGCTTTCTAATTTCCAAGGCAAACCCTGCAGAAGGCATTGGAGCCTTGGCTTAGAGGGGCTGAGCCCACCCTTACCCCTAGACGCTGCCAGTCGTGTGTCACGAGCCATCCCTCCTTTCCTCTGGGTGTCCTGCGGGCAGGGGTGCCGTCAGTGGGTTGCCCTGGCCTGGGCTCCTCCTCAGACGGGTACGTGCTGGGATGCCTCCTGCCTGGGATGTCGATGCTTCTTGTCACCCCCATACCATCTCCAGGTCTACAGCCAGTTCCAAAACACAACCTCTTCCCGAGCTCCCAGTGAGTAGCTAGGTTCAGCCACGGCCCCACCGTTGAGGACACTCGGAGAGCTGGGTTCAGGCCTGGTTCTGCCTTCTTACCAGTCTGTGATTCTGGGCAAGGCACGGACCCTGCTGGGGTCTTCCCCTTGTTGCAGAGGCTGTCTCTTACGTAACTGGTTTTCTTTTATTTGAAAGATCTTCTGTGTTGGTTTGAGAGACAGAGTGGGGGTGGGGTGGGGAGGAGAGAGGGAGAGGGGAGACAGAATCTCAAGCCGACTCTGTGCTGAGTGTGATGCGCAATGCTGGTCTTGATCCCAAGACCCTGAGTTCGTGACCTGAGTCCAGATCACGAGTCGGAGGCGTAAGCAACTGAGCCACCCAGGCGCCCTGGCAAAAGAACACTTTCGATATATTTCCAGGCAATGCAGGGAAGTGACTAGTGCAAGGGGGAAGACAAACATGAGGGACTCTGCATTTCCCTAACTTACTGCCTAAAGAGATTTCATTTCTAGTCTACGGGTCAGGAATGTAGAACACAGGCGAAGCTCAGCCATTTCCATGAGTTGGAGACAGCAAGGTGGAAGTCTGGAGAAGACAATATGGCTGTGGTTTACAGTACAGAATACTGAGGAGAGCTGCACAGAGAAAGAGGACCTCAGAAAGCCATCTAGGATCACTTTGGAGTTGTCATAGCATTCCGCAGTAGGGCACATGTGTGAGGAACGTAGGTGGTGTGGGGAAAATAATAGCCCAGGGGAAGCAGAGAGGAAAATGTCACTAGCCTTCACACACAATCAGGAAAAGTCTGTGCTACCGGCAGCAGGCAGAGTGGAAAACCTCGTAATTCGTGGGACATTGCAAAGAGAGCTCAGAATACCAACAGAACAGTAGCAAAATACATTGAAGACCACTGTGATACCACCTAACAAACCTTTGGAAAGCTAGTCTGGAAGGATAAAATAGTTTTCCAGGAGCCTCCCCATCAGAACAATCCTCAAGAGTATGTGTAGAAATATAAGCCATAGTTAATACCTAACAATTAACATTCACGATACCTGCCTTCCAACAAAAGATTACCAGGATGCAAAGAGGGAGAAAAGTTCACCTCGTACTGAGGAGAAAGATTAAACAATAGAAACCTACCCAGAAATGAAAAAGACGATGGAAGTATTGCCCATGGACATTCAAACCACCGTTAGAAAGAGGTTTTATATACGTAAGAATGTACACAAAGGATGAAGTGAAACAGAGATATAGAAAATAGGAAAACAAGGAAAACCCAACTTCTGGAGCTGAACAGTAGCACGTCTAAGATGAAAAATGTAGTAGATGGCCTTTCTTTCACGTTAGACACTAAATAGCAAAAAGAGAGAGAGAGAGAGAGAGAGAGAGAGAGAGAGAGAGAGAGAGAACGTGAATGTATGATCACTGCATTTGTCCAGAATAAAGCAGAGAAAAGGAAGGGTGCAAACCACGCCCTGCACACAAACACTAGAGTATGTGTGAGCTTTGTAGCAATTTCACGTGGCCTGGTAGATAAGAAATTGGCTGAGGTACAGAAAAAAACTGTTTGAAGAAGTAATGTGTGATTATTATCTGAATTGTATGAACCCTCTACACCCAGAGATTCAAGAATTCAGGAATCCAGCCAACAAAATCCCCAAACATAAAGATCATGAAAAAAAAAAAAAACCCTCCTTATCAACCTACATCCCAATAAAATGGGAAGCAATAAAATTGCTTCAGACCAATGATAAAGAAAAAATCTAAAAAGCAGATGGAGATGAGTCCATTGCGTTACCTGTCACGTCCCTAATTCTGTAGATGGTCTCTGTTTCTTTCTGGTCTGTGGTACTCTTGGAGTGTCTCTTCACTTACAGGATCCCCCTTCCTATTTCTTGCAGGGTGGTTTCGCGGCCAAATCCTTTGAGTTCCTTTCTGTCCTGGAAGCTCTTTATCTCTGCTCCTATTCGGAATGCCTCCTTGCTGGGTAAAGTATTCTTGGCTGCATGTTTTTCTCATTTAGTACCCTGACTCGATCACGCCAGCCCTTTCTGGTGTGCCAGGTCTCTGTGGATAGGTATGTGGCTAGAAGACCCTCTTGTCTCAAGCTGCTTTCAGGATTTTCTCTTTGTGTCTGAAATTGCAAACGTCACTGTATATGTTAGGGTGTTCCTCTATTCCTGTGGATTTGGGGAAGAGTCCTCTCTACCTCTTGGACTTGAATGCCCGTTTCCCTCCCAGATTGGGGAAGTTCTCAGCTACGATCTACACGGATAGATCTTCTGTCCCTCTGTGTCTTCTCCCTCGGGGCCAGAAGTAATTCCAATATTGTTTCCTTTTGTGGCATCACTGATTTTTCGATTCCTCCACCCATGGTCCATTCGTTGGCTTTCTCTCTTTTCCTCGGCTTCCTTCCTTTCCGTCAGCTTGTCTTTGGTGTCACTGACTCTGCTTTCTGCCTCATTGACCCTGGCCGTTAGAGCATCCACATCCAATGTAGACTGCATCTCAGTTAGAGCCTTTGGAATTTGGGCCTGATTCGATTTCATTTCTGCACTCTGAGAGTCTCTCGTGTCATTTAGACTTTTTTCAAGCCCAGCTAGCAACTCTGTAATTGTCATCCTGAGTTCCAGCTCTGACATCTTACTTAAAACCGTATGCATTAGATCAGTGGCAGAGAGGGTTACCTCTGGCTCTTTCTTTTGCCGTGAATCCCTCCCTCTAGTCACTTTCCCCGGAGAAGAATGGATGGGGGAGAGAGAGATTAGGATCTCACAGGGTGGACAAAACAGGGTGAGCCACTTGGTCCCGAGTGTCTGTTGGTCGGTGTGTTGGAAGTCACTAAATCCCAAAATGGTAAAGAAAGCCAAACTCATATATACACAGAAATCAAATTGAATATAGCGACAGAAATCCAAAAATGAAGAATATGTGTATAAAATGTCAATGTAAAAAATGAAAGTTAAGAAAAGATTGAAAAATGAAGAGTTGCTAAGAGAAAAAGAAAAAGTAGTTGGAAAGGGACAAAAGACAAGACAAAAAAAAAAAAACGAAATGGAAAATGTTGAATGGAGAGAGAAATGAATGATGAGAAAAAGCCTCGAGCTCTAGGTGCTGTTTTCCCCTAGCGCTGGAGTTTGGCCGTCCTCTTTGGTCTGTAAACTTGCTGTTCACTTGTTGTTTCACCTCGTTTTCGGGGGGCAGGGGCCTAGTGCCCTGTTTCGCAGGTGTTTTTGCCTGGACGGGGATGCACTGCCCCTTGCCAGGGGGCCCGGTGGGGCTCAGGGTCAGCGGGTTGCTCTGTGTGCCTTGCGTTCCCAGAGGGCTTTCCCCGCCTCTTGAGAGGGTGAGAATAAAAACGGCCGCCCGCATCTGTAGGCGCGGAGGTGTGATGCTGTTGTGCGCCAAGTTGTGTAGACGTCTGCGGTGCTCCCCACACCAAAGGTCCTGAGGGAAGGCGGAGGGTCACAGCATTCCTGTCCTTTGCAGGGCTCCCAGACGGAGAGCTTCTGATCAAGTGGACTCCCCGTCAAGTGACTTGGTGCGAGGAGAGGGATCTCTCCCTTCTCCTCGCTTGGGTCTCGAGCAGGAAGCGTAGGCACTGCTCTCACAACAACTGAACCGGAGGGTTATCGGGAATCGGGGCTGGCAGGGGCAGGGGGTCGCTGCTGGAGGAGCCTGAGGGGTGTGGAGGGGCTATGCCCAGTGCCAAAGCCGCCGGTTGAGGCTCTGTCCATCCTGCAGCTTCCATGAGCACCCAGTGTGCTTTGGAAATGAGGAGGTCGTGGAATATAGGTGAGGTTCAGTGGGGTGGAACCCGGAGCCGACGACCCGGAGAGAATTCTTGAGACGTCTTTGGTGCAAAACTGGTGGTTTATGACAGGACCCGTGGCAGAAAGAGCTGCTGCCCCGGCTTGTGAGGGGTGGCTGATGATAAGACTATGGGGTTGGGGGAAGGGAAGGAAAAAGGGAGGTTGAGATAATACTTGCATACGTGAAAGAAGACTCCCAAGGTACGGAGGCCTTGCCATTGTCTAGGGAAGGTGGTTTTGCCCTCTAGCAAGGCATGAACATTAAGACGGTTGGGAACTTCCTGGAGGCTGCAGATTAGAAGGACATTTCATTGTATCTACTTTCCCTTCAGGAAGCTAAGTAACTGATAGAAAGGCTTGGTTCTTGGAAAGTGCTAAGACATTGGGAAACTGAGGGAGACTTAAGTCTTGCAGGATTATGGTGTCTATAGGTGAACTATTTCTTTGCCCCTTAGGGCAGCCGGGAGTGCCTGAGGAACGTCACGTCCACCCCATGGTGGGGGGTGGGTGTGGGGTGTCAGTTCCGGCTTTGTCCTCCTCAGCTAGCCTTCTCTTGCCTCCTCAGTAAAGGTCCCTCCTGTTCACAGAGGTTCAAGCAGTTCTCGCTGTTGCCACCTAGTGGACATATGGATGAACACATTCAGGTCATGTCCGTGACTCCCTGAGCTGAGCGGCCCTGAGAGGTTGGTTCCTTCCTGCGAGGAGAGGGCCCAAAAGGATGGACCCGGAGCAAGCAGACAAGTGTGGCCCGGCCGACGCCCCTCTGCTGGCCTGGAAGCAGGACCCGGTTGCTCTACTTAGAAGCTGAGTTCTAGAGCAAGAGGGGCTGGAGTGGCTGGGGTGTGTCCCGGGACAGGGTCTGGATGAGGGGTGTTCCAGGACGGGGGTGGGGGGGTGGGGGGGCAGGGCTGCTTGTGGAGGGAGGATCCATGAGGGCGGTATGGACAGGCTCTTCCCTGCTCCACGGGTCCCGCCCAGGTAGCCTGGTGGCCTCAGTGCTGGCTTGTCTTCCTCGTGATTTCAGGGTTCATCTCTAGTCTCCGGGGACCCTCCTTTCCCGAGCAAGGCTCCACGGAAAGAAAGAGAGTATAGCTAGAGGACCCTGCAGCCAATACTCCAACAATGGGACTAGCGTGTGTTCCAGAAATTGTGCTTTTAGGAAACAGCCCTAAAGCAGAAGAGATTTACGGCACATTGTACTCTTCACTTTAAGGAGGAGACTCAAAGAATTGGAGAGGTCTCAGTTGTTGGGCAGGTGGTGCTGCTGAGTAAATGATGTGTAGCCCCTGAAAATGCAGAAGGGGACAGGAGAGGTGTAGCAGTGCCTGTCCACTGTGGGGACCTCCGGCCGCACAAGAGCCCAGCTGTGGAACCCTCCCTGCCCCACCCTGTCCCCCACACAGGCAAACCCCCTCCCCCGCTCTCACTCACCCATACACTCCGAGGGAAAGGACTGGAAGAGGGACGCCATGTGTTATGGGCTCTCGTGGTAGAAGGTAGAAGGAATGTGTCTTCCTTTCTTCATATTTACATCACTCTTTTGCTACCGAAACGTAATCTGGCTGAAACCTTAGAGAACTTTTAAATTACCTGATACGTTTGTAATAAAGAGGAAGATTTAATATGCAGTCTTAATATTTTTATAACATGCACATTAGAATCATTGAAACCTGGCCTATCCAGGAAAATGAAAGATTTTGAAGGTGTCTCCTGGACCCAGATATTTCTGGCTCCTGGGTCACACTTACAAAAGGGAAGCCTATCCCAGATCGTGAAAACATTTCATTTTGGGGCTTCACATGCGCGGTATTGTATCAGCAATATTCCTTTGTAGTAAAATGGGTTTTTTTTTTTTGTTTCTGTTTTTGTTTTTCTGCGTTTGTTTGTTTTTTAAGAGAAAAAAAGCTGAAAAAAAAAATGAATCACTCATAGGTTACGTAGCTAGATACAAAAAGGCCACACTGCCTGATCCCACACACATGAAAACCCAGAAGAAGTAACTCACAGAGGCGGAGACGAGAGGGGAGCCGTGGCTGCAGGGACTGGGCTGAGGGAATGAGCAGTATCTGACGAGTGGCACGGGAGTGTCTGGGAGGGAAATATTGTAGAAGGACAGGTTGTGAGACACTGTGTACCTAATGACACCTGGAGGTACAATTTAAAAGGATCAGAGTAAAATTCCATGAAAACTCAATTTATCCTTTATTTATAGACCAGAATGTATTGAGCTATGAAATAGGTGCATGAACAACGCAAAAATTAGAAACACTGGAATGACAGGGGAGGGGAAGCCATCCTTTGGGGATTCAGCGAGCAGGAACTGCTGCTCCGGGGCCGGGGCCGAGGCCGGATGCTCCACTGAGAGAGGTGGTAGGCGGCGCCCTTCGGCAAGCCCGATAACTGGTGCTGTAGCCTGCTTGGACTCCGGGGCTGCCAAAGGTGCAGGTGGCTCTTGGAGCTGCTGAGAGGGAGTCAGAGCTCTGCGTATATCCTCCGCTGGCTCTGACAAGGCAAGTGACATCAGGGGCCCTTCAGGGACCTCCATAGTTAGTGCCGCAGCGTGCGCGGGCGCCGGGGCTGCCAAAGGTGCAGGTGGGTCTTCAAGCTCCTGACAGGGAGTCAGAGCGCTGAGTATATCCTGCCGTGGCTCTGAAATGGGAGGTGTCATCACGGGCTCTTCAGGGACCTCCATGGCTGGTGCCGGAGCCTGCTCAGGCTCCCGCGCTGTCAAAGGTGCAGGTGACTCTTCTTGCACCTGAGAGAGGGTCAGCACCCTGAGTATATCCTCTGTTGGCTCTGATATGGGACGTGGCCTGAGGGGCTCCTCAGGGACCTCCGTAGCTGGTGCTGCAGGCTGCTCGGGTTCCGGTGCTGCCAAGGGCGGAGGTGGCTCTTGGAGCTCCTGACAGGGAGTCAGAGCTGTGAGTATGTCCTGCGCCGGCTCCGACAGGGCAGGTGGCATCAGGGGCCCTTCAGGGACCTCCAGAGCTAGTGCTGCAGCGTGCGCGGGCGCCGGGGCTGCAAAAGGTGCAGGTGACTCTTCTAGCTCCCGACAGAGAGTCCGAGTTGTGAGTATGGCCTCCGCTGGCTCTGACATGTCACGTGGCCAAAGGGGCTCTTCAGGGACCTCCATAGCTAGGACTGGAGCCAGCTCGGGCTCCGGGGCTGCCAAGGGCGCAGGTGGCTCTTGGAGCTTCTGACAGGGAGTCAGAGCTGTGAGTATGTCCTGCGCCGGCTCCGACAGGGCAGGTGGCATCAGGGGCCCTTCAGGGACCTCCGTAGCTGGAGCTGGAGTCTGCTCGGGCTCTGGGGCTGCCATAGATGCCGGTGGCTCTTGCAGCTCATGACCTTTCGTCAGAGCTGTGAGTGTATCCTCCGCTTCCTCTGACATGGCAAGTGGCATCGGGGGCCCTTCAGGGACCTCCATAGTTGGTGCTGCAGAGTGCGTGGGCGCCGGGGCTGCGAAAAGTGCCGGACGGTCTTCAAGCTCCTGACAGGGAGTCAGAGCTGGGAGTATATCATCTGTTGGCTGTGACATGAGACGTGGCCCAAGGGGCTCTTCAGGGACCTCCGAAGCTGGAGCTGCAGGCTGCTCGGGCTCCGGCGCTGCCAAGGGCGGAGGTGGCTCTTGGATCTCCTGAGAGGGAGTCAGAGCAGTGAGCATGTCCTGCGCCGGCTCCGACAGGGCAGGTGGCATCAGGGGCCCTTCAGGGACCTCCATAGTTAGTGTTGCAGCATGCGCGGGCGCTCGGGCTGCGAAAGGTGCAGGTGGGTCTTCAAGATCCTGACATGGTATCAGAGCTTTGAGTATATCCTGCCGTGGCTCTGAAATGGGAGGTGTCATCACGCGCTCTTCAGCGACCTCCATGGCTGGTGCCGGAGCCTGCTCAGGCTCCCGCGCTGTCAAAGGTGCAGGTGACTCTTCTTGCACCTGAGAGAGGGTCAGAGCCCTGAGTATATCCTCTGTTGGCTCTGATATGGGACGTGGCCTAAGGGGCTCTTCAGGGACTTCCGTAGCTGGAGCTGCAGGCTGCTCGGGTTCCGGTGCTGCCAAGGGCGGAGGTGGCCCTTGGAGCTCCTGACAGGGAGTCAGAGCAGTGAGTATGTCCTGCGCCGGCTCCGACAGGGCAGGTGGCATCAGGGGCCCTTCAGGGACCTCCATAGTTGGTGCTGCAGCGTGTGTGGGCGCCGGGGCTGCGAAAAGTGCAGGTCGGTCTTCAAGCTCTTCACAGGGAGTCAGAGCTGGGAGTATATCATCTGTTGGCTGTGACATGAGACGTGGCCTACGGGGCTCTTCAGGGACCTCCGAATCTGGTGCTGCAGGCTGCTCGGGCTCCGGCGCAGCCAAGGCCGGAGGTGGCTCTTGGAGCTGCTGACAGGGGGTCAGAGCTCTGTGTACATCCTCTGGTGGCTCAGACATGGCAAGTGGCATCAGGGGCCCTTCAGGGACCTCCGTAGCTAGTGCTGCAGCGTGCGCGGACGCTGGGGCTGCGAAAAGTGCAGGGCGGTCCTCAAGCTCCTGACAGGGAGTCAGAGCTGGGAGTATATCCTCTGTTGGCTGTGACATGGGACGCGGCCTAAGGGGCTCTTCAGGGACCTCCGAAGCTGGTGCTGCAGGCTGCTCGGGCTCCGGCGCTGCCGAGGCCGGACGTGGCTCCTGGAGCTCCTGAGAGGGAGTCAGAGCAGTGAGTATGTCCTGCGCCGTCTCCGACAGGGCAGGTGGCATCAGGGTCCCCTCAGGGACCTCCATAGGTAGTGCTGGAGCCTGCGCGGGCTCCAGGCTTTCCAAAGGTGCAGGTGACTCTTCTAGCTCCCGACAGGGAGTCAGAGCTGTGAGTATATCCTGCCGTGGCTCTGAAATGGCAGGTGTCATCACGGGCTCTTCAGGGACCTCCGTGGCTGGTGCCGGAGCCTGCTCAGGCTCCCGCGCTGTCAAAGGTGCAGGTGACCTTTCTAGCCCCTGACAGAGAGTCAGAGCTGTGAGTATATCCTCCGCTGGCTCTGACATGTCACGTGGCCTAAGGGGCTCTTGAGGGACCTCCATAGCTAGGACTGCAGCCTGCTCGGGCTCCGGGGCTGCCAAGGGCGCGGGTGGCTCTTGGAGCTTCTGACAGGGAGGCAGAGCTGTGAGTATGTCCTGCGCCGGCTCCGACAGGGCAGGTGGCATCAGGGGCCCTTCAGGGACCTCCATAGCTGGAGCTGGAGCCTGCTCGGGCTCTGGGGCTGCCATAGACGCCGGTGGCTCTTGCAGCTCATGACCGTTCGTCAGAGCTGTGAGTGTATCCTCCGCTTCCTCTGACATGGCAAGTGGCATCAGGGGCCCTTCAGGGACCTCCAGAGCTAGTGCTGCAACGTGCGCGGGCGCTGCGGCTGCGAAAGGTGCAGGTGGGTCTTCAAGCTCCTGACAGACACTCAGAGCTGTGAGTATATCCCGCTGTGGCTCTGAAATGGAAGTTGTCATCACGGGCTCTTCAGGGACCTCCATGGCTGGTGCCGGAGCCTGCTCAGGCTCCCGCGCTGTCAAAGGTGCAGGTGACCTTTCTAGCACCTGACAGAGAGTCAGAGTTGTGAGTGTATACTCCGGTTGCTCTGACATGTCACGTGGCCTAAGGGGCTCTTGAGGGACCTCCGTAGCTAGGACTGCAGCCTGCTCGGGCTCTGGGGCTGCCAAGGGCGCAGGTGGCTTTTTGAGCTTCTGACAAGGAGTCAGAGCTGTGAGTATGTCCTGTGCCGGCTCCGACAGGGCAGGTGGCATCAGGGGCCCTTCAGGGACCTCCATAGCTGGAGCTGGAGCCTGCTCAGGCTCTGGGGCTGCCATAGATGCTGGTGGCTCTTGCAGCTCATGACCGTTCGTCAGAGCTGTGAGTGTATCCTCCGCTTCCTCTGACATAGCAAGTGGCATCAGGGGCCCTTCAGGGACCTCCATAGTTGGTGCTGCAGCGTGCGTGGGCGCCGGGGCTGCGAAAGGTGCACGTGGGTCTTCAAGCTCCTGACAGGGAGTCAGAGCTGTGAGTATATCCTCTGTTGGTGGTGACATGGAACGCGGCCTAAGGGGCTCTTCAGGGACCTCCGAAGCTGGTGCTGCAGGCTGCTCGGGCTCCGGCGCTGCCAAGGGCGGAGGTGGCTCTTGGAGTTCCTGAGAGGGAGTCAGAGCTCTGTGTATATCCTCCGGTAGCTCAGACACGGCAAGTGGCATCAGGGGCCCTTCAGGGGCCTCCATTGCTAGTGCTGCAGCGTGCTCGGGCCCTGGGGCTGCAAAAGGTGCAGGTTTCTCTTGTAGCTCCCGACAGAGAGTCCGAGTTGTGAGTATAGCCTCCACTGGCTCCGACATGTCACGTGGCCTAAGGGGCTCTTCAGGGACCTCCATAGCTAGGACTGGAGCCTGCTCGGGCTCCGGGGCTGCCAAGGGCGCAGGTGGGTCTTCAGGCTTCGGACAGGGAGTCAGAGCTCTGAGTATGTCCTGCGCCGTCTCCGACAGGGCAGGTGGCATCAGGGGCCCTTCAGGGACCTCCATAGTTGGTGCTGCAGCGTGTGTGGGCGCCGGGGCTGCAAAAAGTGCAGGTCGGTCTTCAAGCTCTTCACAGGGAGTCAGAGCTGGGAGTATATCATCTGTTGGCTGTGACATGAGACGTGGCCTACGGGGCTCTTCAGGGACCTCCGAATCTGGTGCTGCAGGCTGCTCGGGCTCCGGCGCAGCCAAGGCCGGAGGTGGCTCTTGGAGCTGCTGACAGGGGGTCAGAGCTCTGTGTACATCCTCCGGTGGCTCAGACATGGCAAGTGGCATCAGGGGCCCTTCAGGGACCTCCGTAGCTAGTGCTGCAGCGTGCGCGGACGCTGGGGCTGCGAAAAGTGCAGGGCGGTCCTCAAGCTCCTGACAGGGAGTCAGAGCTGGGAGTATATCCTCTGTTGGCTGTGACATGGGACGCGGCCTAAGGGGCTCTTCAGGGACCTCCGAAGCTGGTGCTGCAGGCTGCTCGGGGTCCGGCGCTGCCGAGGCCGGACGTGGCTCCTGGAGCTCCTGAGAGGGAGTCAGAGCAGTGAGTATGTCCTGCGCCGTCTCCGACAGGGCAGGTGGCATCAGGGTCCCCTCAGGGACCTCCATAGGTAGTGCTGGAGCCTGCGCGGGCTCCAGGCTTTCCAAAGGTGCAGGTGACTCTTCTAGCTCCCGACAGGGAGTCAGAGCTGTGAGTATATCCTGCCGTGGCTCTGACGTGGGAGGTGTCATCTCGGGCTCTTCAGGGACCTCCGTGGCTGGTGCTGGGGCCTGCTGAGGCTCCTGGCTTTCCAAGGGCGCAGGTGACTCTTGCACGTCCTCACGGTGGATCAGCGCTCTGACCACCAGCTGCACTGGGCCCCACACGACAGATGACGTCCCTGCTCTTTTGAGTTGCTGAGCTCCAGCAGCAGTGATGGGATTTTCCAGCTCAGGCTCTGAAGCTGCATCAGGCACCACAGTGGGAGGTGGGACTAGCTTTCGGCGCGGTCGCGGATCTCGCTCTGGGGCTCCTGCTGTCGCTCCAAGAAGAGAAAGTATGGTCATCATGATTGTCTTTCCATGTCCCTTCCAAATGAAGGCAACTTTGCCCACCGGTCAGTATTGTCTAAGAACCCATCCCTGGGTGGTCTCCCCAAACTGTAGCCCATGGGGACAGTGATCTGAGACCACTCCTTGCTCCCAGCCACACTGCAGTCTGTGGAGGCTTGCTCTGTGTGGCCCACTCTCTCCCCTCCACAGGCCTCCATCAGTCACCCCCAGTCCTCCTCACCCCCAGCCTCCGGCTCAGCGGGCTCGAGGTGTCGCAGCCGAGAGAGGAGGAGCCAGGCACGTTGCTCCAGGTCTGAGCCTGGCACGAGGAGCCCTACGTATGCCAGTAGTGTCTTTAGGCAGGGAAATTCTGGGGGCTGGAAGAAATCTTCAGGGTAGTGGTCCAGCCAGGTGCCCAGGACGGAGGAGATGACCCTGGGGACAGACAGGTTGGGCAGAGGAGTCAGAGGACAGGGCACCTCCCACGCGGATGCCCCAGGGAGCCCCTGTGGGAGCCTGGGCGCCTGGGTCCCCGGCTCCTGGCTGTCAAGAGCCCATTCCTACTCCGTGTCCACCTGTGATGTGGCAGAGCTGCCTGAGGCAGGCCTGGTCACTGAGGAGGGGCTGGCCCAAAGCCTCTGTGAGTGGGAGTCCTTGACCCCTGGTGTGACCATTTGTGTCCTCCAAGCGGAAGCTGGACACCCTGCTCAGTCTCCCTGCCCACTTGCCGCGTGACTTGCACTGCATGTGGGCAGGGAGGGGTGGCGTGTCTGGCGTGGTCATTGCTGTGACTATCCAACCAAGGAGGGAACTAAGGGACTCTGTCCCATCCCTGGCCTTCCCAGGACCCTCCCGATACCGCCCACTTCCCCTCCCGTGCCTACGTGCTGCCTCGTTCAGTAGGTGCCAGGAGAGGGTGTCCTTGCGTGGACACTAATCTCCCACTGGCTGGGGGACGTCCAGTCCCCGAGGCCACCCTGGGTCTCCTGAGTACCTGCTGAGCACCCAGTGTCGACGTTCCACCAGATGTGTGGAAGCCATGCCCTTTGTTCTGGGTCCCAGGATTAGGGTAGAGACAGGGCTGAGAGGCGGCGGGGATGGGGAATGACTCTGTTAGGGGCTGAGGCTGCCCTCCAGCCCGCTCTGCTCTCCCACAGTGCCCACACCCCACCCAGGGCTCTCCAGGCCCCCTTTCCTCTTCTGCAGAAGCAGCCCTCAGACCTGGACCCTCTCACAGGAATGGCAGATGTGTGGGATGAGGGTCCAGCAGCCCCCAGATCACAGTCCCCTCGCTGCCCTCTCGAAGAAGGAAGGGCCCTGTGCATTAGCCAAAGCTCACTCACGTGCCCCGCTGCTCCTGGTCTCCGCCGATCTCGTCCCAGGAAGAGAGGACGCATCCGTAGCTAGAGGAGGCCGGAGGGGTGGGGGGTGGGGGGATCGCATGAAATGCCCTGTGAACCCTCCCTCTCATCATATCTAGTGTCACTGTCTGACTGCCGACTAGAATGGAGCCCTGGGGTGCTCCCGGGTGCTGTCTGCTGTGTGCGTGGGATCACAGTCAGCGCCCAGGGAAGCGTCTGCAGGTCTGCACCTAGAAGGGCATCCATCCTTTATGCTCGATGAATGAAAGGGCCCCCACCAGCCCCATCCCAGAGAGCTGAGTGGGCCTGGGGCCCCCTGCTCCTGCCCGGGCATGCCTGCTCTGGTCTCACCCAGGACACAGACCCCAGATGGAGTGTCAGATGTCCTTTTCCAAGGGGAAAAGAGCCCAGCTCAAGACCGTGGTGACGGTGAGGGCTGAGGCAGAGGCTTCTTCATGGGGAGCGGGACGATGATCCACGGGCACGACCACAGCCCCCGTAGCGGACCTTTCCACAGGGCCAGGCGCCCAGGTGTCCTTACCCTCCAGGACCCCACTGAGTCCCTGTAATAACTCTGCCCCAGTCCGAGGAGCCCACTGAGGCTCCGCGAAGTTGGGTGGCATTCCCCAGACTCCCAGGCAGGAGGTGGGCAAATCCCACTGGGCTGTGGAGGGGCAGGGTGCTCACCTTGTCACCAGCTGGTCCAGCACCTCCTGGGTGGTAGCATAAGCTCTGTATGTGGCCAGGAACATGGAGACGTAGCTGAGGTCTCCGTCTAGGAAGGCGGGCAGCAGGTGTTCTACTCGCTTCTTCAGCAGCTCTGCCCGTTGGGGCCGCACCACGCAGGTCCCATTGCTCTTCACGGTTGAGGCCTTTCTAGCCTGAGGTGGGACAGGGGAGACATGCGGTCTTCACTGCGGTCACCAGGAGGGTTGGGGGTTGGAGCCCAGAGCAAACCCCCAGGCTCTCGGTGACGTAGGCAAAGAGGTGGGACAGGAGGGCCCACAGTAGACAAAAGGAGCAAGGTGCCTGGCTGGTTCCGTGGGTTCAGGGTCCGCCTCTTGGTTTCGGCTGAGCTCCTGATGCGCCCGTCCTGAGATCGAGTCCGTCGTCAGGCTTTGCACTTAGGGCAGGGTCTGCTTGAGGATCCTGTCTCTCCCTCTGTGTCTCCAACCCCCGTCTCTGTCTCTGTCTCTGTCTCTGTCTCTGTCTGTCTCTCAAAAACATAACTCGTGCAATCTCTTTAGGGAAAAAGGAGAATGGCAACAATACGGGGATGTGAGGTGGGGGGTGTGTGAACGGACGTCGGTATCTCAGGTCAGATCGTTAGCTGAG
Organism: Ursus americanus; assembly: GCF_024610735.1. Classification (NCBI taxonomy): domain Eukaryota; kingdom Metazoa; phylum Chordata; class Mammalia; order Carnivora; family Ursidae; genus Ursus; species Ursus americanus. The sequence continues at coordinate 2,950,191 of NC_142161.1, forward strand.
TATTGACAGCCGCTCCCTGCACTAACGGCATCGTCCCTGTGATTTCTGACGATGTATGTCAGGCTTGAGACCACAGAGACTGTTTCATGGGTCGGGGTGCTCGGGATTTTAGGGCACGTGGGATGTTCCGTGCAGCGCTGTGAGTTGGCAACAGAAGGGAATCACATGAACGTCCTGCCTCTGTGAAGGGCTCAGTGGCTGCGGTAACTGATGGGCCTTCTGGAATGTTGTGCAGCACAAGGAGGCGCCTGCTCCGGACCCTGGAGGGCCCCCAGGGATGGGTTCCTTCACAACCAAAGGGCAGAGCAATAGGCATAGTACCGTGAGTCCCAGGCCCCTTTGGGGAAAAGTCTCCCAGCTCAGCAGGATCTCGAGCAAGGGATGAGAGGTGGTTTAAGGTCGCTTTTCTGATATTCGTACAGATATGTGGATAGGGACTGTGCATGGGGCCAAGGCCGTTGGCAGGGCCCTGAGGGCAGGTTTGGGGAGGAGATGGGGATCCAGGTTCACATGGGAGCAGGAGTCCAGGAGGGAGCCCCGAGGAGCCCAGAGGCTGGTTTCTGGGATCTGGGTCCCTTTGTGCCGCATCGGTGCCCTGGGTGCTGGGTCCCTCCGGCCCCTCCACTCACCCTGAGCCAGCGCTGGACTTTGTTGGCAGTAGGGGACTCCTTCCTGTCCTTCAAGGAGGTGGGGCAGGGGATCCCATCGTTCAGCTCCTGCCCTGTCTCCTGTGTGGAACTCTGTAAAGACAGTGCCCGGCAGCCAGGCGGGAGGCCTCGGAGGTCTGTCTGGCTGCCTTTGCTGGTCCTCAGACCCAGGGGACTCCCTTGCAGACCCACCACACCCCAGGATGCACGCAGCTCCACCATGGAGAGAAAAGTGACACAGCTCGAGGGCCTTGGATTCACTCTGGCCCTGGTGAGAGGCACCTCAGGAATCCTCTTTCCACCCTGCCCACCGTGGCATCGGTGTGACCATGAAGGCATCCCCAGGGTATCCACTGCCCTGCAACCTCCTCCAGCCCAGGGCGGGACCTCCCCCACATACCCCTCTTTCCCTGAAACTAGGGGGATGGGGCTGCCCGGGGGTGGCTCGGAGAGGTGGCCTGGCCTGGCCTGGCGTGGCCTGGCGCGGCCTGGCCTGGCCTGGCCTAGGCCGCTCGGTATTACCTTCCGGCACCTCCTGGCAAAGGCCCTGCGGCGTCGGGGGCGCGGGTTGAGCCAGTGTCTGCAGCAGGTGAAAAGTCCCTCAGCCCGGGGTTTCTGGAAGCCAGAGCCCCGGAAAATGGGCACGCAGCAAGAGAACATCTTTCACTATCGAATGTCTCCGGCCAAGTGAGCCTGATACGGGACCGCACTAGAATGTGGGTGCCTGGTGACCGGGGTTCCAAGTTCTGTGGGGGTCGGTTATCAGGGAAGTGACTTCACTTCCTGGGATCCCCTCCCCGAGTGCACACCTGGACTAGCACCTACACAAACAGTGCTCTGGGCTGCCGACTGCTCATCCCCTTTCTGCGTGCCATGCCACATGCGTACCCGGTGACACCAACACAACCCTCTCCACAGGCCCTAGGGAAGGTCTGGGTGCAGCCAGGGCCCCAGCTTAGAAACACCCCGGGCTCTGACGCAAGTCTCCATCTTCCCTGTTGGGGACCCCGGAGAAGCCGTTGTGCCCGTCAGGGATGGTCTGTGTCTTGCCTGTGCGATAGGGATTTTATCAGCGGACTTCTTGCGGAAGTCCACAGGCATAGGTGGGATACCATCTAAGAAACTGGGGGAGTGGTGTCCCACGTAGGGAATACCTGCCACCACATTTTCTTCCTTTCTCACCTTCTCTGAGTCTGTAGCTCCTCCGATGCCACCCACAGTCCCTATTGTGTTGTGTGTGTATCTGTGCACGTGTGCGTGCCCCAGTACTCCTATTGTGCAGGCCCAGAAGATGAGAGTCCCACCTAGGGGTGGATGGGAAATAGCTTTCCCAGGTCTTAGGCTTTCTAATTTCCAAGGCAAACCCTGCAGAAGGCATTGGAGCCTTGGCTTAGAGGGGCTGAGCCCACCCTTACCCCTAGACGCTGCCAGTCGTGTGTCACGAGCCATCCCTCCTTTCCTCTGGGTGTCCTGCGGGCAGGGGTGCCGTCAGTGGGTTGCCCTGGCCTGGGCTCCTCCTCAGACGGGTACGTGCTGGGATGCCTCCTGCCTGGGATGTCGATGCTTCTTGTCACCCCCATACCATCTCCAGGTCTACAGCCAGTTCCAAAACACAACCTCTTCCCGAGCTCCCAGTGAGTAGCTAGGTTCAGCCACGGCCCCACCGTTGAGGACACTCGGAGAGCTGGGTTCAGGCCTGGTTCTGCCTTCTTACCAGTCTGTGATTCTGGGCAAGGCACGGACCCTGCTGGGGTCTTCCCCTTGTTGCAGAGGCTGTCTCTTACGTAACTGGTTTTCTTTTATTTGAAAGATCTTCTGTGTTGGTTTGAGAGACAGAGTGGGGGTGGGGTGGGGAGGAGAGAGGGAGAGGGGAGACAGAATCTCAAGCCGACTCTGTGCTGAGTGTGATGCGCAATGCTGGTCTTGATCCCAAGACCCTGAGTTCGTGACCTGAGTCCAGATCACGAGTCGGAGGCGTAAGCAACTGAGCCACCCAGGCGCCCTGGCAAAAGAACACTTTCGATATATTTCCAGGCAATGCAGGGAAGTGACTAGTGCAAGGGGGAAGACAAACATGAGGGACTCTGCATTTCCCTAACTTACTGCCTAAAGAGATTTCATTTCTAGTCTACGGGTCAGGAATGTAGAACACAGGCGAAGCTCAGCCATTTCCATGAGTTGGAGACAGCAAGGTGGAAGTCTGGAGAAGACAATATGGCTGTGGTTTACAGTACAGAATACTGAGGAGAGCTGCACAGAGAAAGAGGACCTCAGAAAGCCATCTAGGATCACTTTGGAGTTGTCATAGCATTCCGCAGTAGGGCACATGTGTGAGGAACGTAGGTGGTGTGGGGAAAATAATAGCCCAGGGGAAGCAGAGAGGAAAATGTCACTAGCCTTCACACACAATCAGGAAAAGTCTGTGCTACCGGCAGCAGGCAGAGTGGAAAACCTCGTAATTCGTGGGACATTGCAAAGAGAGCTCAGAATACCAACAGAACAGTAGCAAAATACATTGAAGACCACTGTGATACCACCTAACAAACCTTTGGAAAGCTAGTCTGGAAGGATAAAATAGTTTTCCAGGAGCCTCCCCATCAGAACAATCCTCAAGAGTATGTGTAGAAATATAAGCCATAGTTAATACCTAACAATTAACATTCACGATACCTGCCTTCCAACAAAAGATTACCAGGATGCAAAGAGGGAGAAAAGTTCACCTCGTACTGAGGAGAAAGATTAAACAATAGAAACCTACCCAGAAATGAAAAAGACGATGGAAGTATTGCCCATGGACATTCAAACCACCGTTAGAAAGAGGTTTTATATACGTAAGAATGTACACAAAGGATGAAGTGAAACAGAGATATAGAAAATAGGAAAACAAGGAAAACCCAACTTCTGGAGCTGAACAGTAGCACGTCTAAGATGAAAAATGTAGTAGATGGCCTTTCTTTCACGTTAGACACTAAATAGCAAAAAGAGAGAGAGAGAGAGAGAGAGAGAGAGAGAGAGAGAGAGAGAGAACGTGAATGTATGATCACTGCATTTGTCCAGAATAAAGCAGAGAAAAGGAAGGGTGCAAACCACGCCCTGCACACAAACACTAGAGTATGTGTGAGCTTTGTAGCAATTTCACGTGGCCTGGTAGATAAGAAATTGGCTGAGGTACAGAAAAAAACTGTTTGAAGAAGTAATGTGTGATTATTATCTGAATTGTATGAACCCTCTACACCCAGAGATTCAAGAATTCAGGAATCCAGCCAACAAAATCCCCAAACATAAAGATCATGAAAAAAAAAAAAAAAACCCTCCTTATCAACCTACATCCCAATAAAATGGGAAGCAATAAAATTGCTTCAGACCAATGATAAAGAAAAAATCTAAAAAGCAGATGGAGATGAGTCCATTGCGTTACCTGTCACGTCCCTAATTCTGTAGATGGTCTCTGTTTCTTTCTGGTCTGTGGTACTCTTGGAGTGTCTCTTCACTTACAGGATCCCCCTTCCTATTTCTTGCAGGGTGGTTTCGCGGCCAAATCCTTTGAGTTCCTTTCTGTCCTGGAAGCTCTTTATCTCTGCTCCTATTCGGAATGCCTCCTTGCTGGGTAAAGTATTCTTGGCTGCATGTTTTTCTCATTTAGTACCCTGACTCGATCACGCCAGCCCTTTCTGGTGTGCCAGGTCTCTGTGGATAGGTATGTGGCTAGAAGACCCTCTTGTCTCAAGCTGCTTTCAGGATTTTCTCTTTGTGTCTGAAATTGCAAACGTCACTGTATATGTTAGGGTGTTCCTCTATTCCTGTGGATTTGGGGAAGAGTCCTCTCTACCTCTTGGACTTGAATGCCCGTTTCCCTCCCAGATTGGGGAAGTTCTCAGCTACGATCTACACGGATAGATCTTCTGTCCCTCTGTGTCTTCTCCCTCGGGGCCAGAAGTAATTCCAATATTGTTTCCTTTTGTGGCATCACTGATTTTTCGATTCCTCCACCCATGGTCCATTCGTTGGCTTTCTCTCTTTTCCTCGGCTTCCTTCCTTTCCGTCAGCTTGTCTTTGGTGTCACTGACTCTGCTTTCTGCCTCATTGACCCTGGCCGTTAGAGCATCCACATCCAATGTAGACTGCATCTCAGTTAGAGCCTTTGGAATTTGGGCCTGATTCGATTTCATTTCTGCACTCTGAGAGTCTCTCGTGTCATTTAGACTTTTTTCAAGCCCAGCTAGCAACTCTGTAATTGTCATCCTGAGTTCCAGCTCTGACATCTTACTTAAAACCGTATGCATTAGATCAGTGGCAGAGAGGGTTACCTCTGGCTCTTTCTTTTGCCGTGAATCCCTCCCTCTAGTCACTTTCCCCGGAGAAGAATGGATGGGGGAGAGAGAGATTAGGATCTCACAGGGTGGACAAAACAGGGTGAGCCACTTGGTCCCGAGTGTCTGTTGGTCGGTGTGTTGGAAGTCACTAAATCCCAAAATGGTAAAGAAAGCCAAACTCATATATACACAGAAATCAAATTGAATATAGCGACAGAAATCCAAAAATGAAGAATATGTGTATAAAATGTCAATGTAAAAAATGAAAGTTAAGAAAAGATTGAAAAATGAAGAGTTGCTAAGAGAAAAAGAAAAAGTAGTTGGAAAGGGACAAAAGACAAGACAAAAAAAAAAAAAAACGAAATGGAAAATGTTGAATGGAGAGAGAAATGAATGATGAGAAAAAGCCTCGAGCTCTAGGTGCTGTTTTCCCCTAGCGCTGGAGTTTGGCCGTCCTCTTTGGTCTGTAAACTTGCTGTTCACTTGTTGTTTCACCTCGTTTTCGGGGGGCAGGGGCCTAGTGCCCTGTTTCGCAGGTGTTTTTGCCTGGACGGGGATGCACTGCCCCTTGCCAGGGGGCCCGGTGGGGCTCAGGGTCAGCGGGTTGCTCTGTGTGCCTTGCGTTCCCAGAGGGCTTTCCCCGCCTCTTGAGAGGGTGAGAATAAAAACGGCCGCCCGCATCTGTAGGCGCGGAGGTGTGATGCTGTTGTGCGCCAAGTTGTGTAGACGTCTGCGGTGCTCCCCACACCAAAGGTCCTGAGGGAAGGCGGAGGGTCACAGCATTCCTGTCCTTTGCAGGGCTCCCAGACGGAGAGCTTCTGATCAAGTGGACTCCCCGTCAAGTGACTTGGTGCGAGGAGAGGGATCTCTCCCTTCTCCTCACTTGGGTCTCGAGCAGGAAGCGTAGGCACTGCTCTCACAACAACTGAACCGGAGGGTTATCGGGAATCGGGGCTGGCAGGGGCAGGGGGTCGCTGCTGGAGGAGCCTGAGGGGTGTGGAGGGGCTATGCCCAGTGCCAAAGCCGCCGGTTGAGGCTCTGTCCATCCTGCAGCTTCCATGAGCACCCAGTGTGCTTTGGAAATGAGGAGGTCGTGGAATATAGGTGAGGTTCAGTGGGGTGGAACCCGGAGCCGACGACCCGGAGAGAATTCTTGAGACGTCTTTGGTGCAAAACTGGTGGTTTATGACAGGACCCGTGGCAGAAAGAGCTGCTGCCCCGGCTTGTGAGGGGTGGCTGATGATAAGACTATGGGGTTGGGGGAAGGGAAGGAAAAAGGGAGGTTGAGATAATACTTGCATACGTTAAAGAAGACTCCCAAGGTACGGAGGCCTTGCCATTGTCTAGGGAAGGTGGTTTTGCCCTCTAGCAAGGCATGAACATTAAGACGGTTGGGAACTTCCTGGAGGCTGCAGATTAGAAGGACATTTCATTGTATCTACTTTCCCTTCAGGAAGCTAAGTAACTGATAGAAAGGCTTGGTTCTTGGAAAGTGCTAAGACATTGGGAAACTGAGGGAGACTTAAGTCTTGCAGGATTATGGTGTCTATAGGTGAACTATTTCTTTGCCCCTTAGGGCAGCCGGGAGTGCCTGAGGAATGTCACGTCCACCCCATGGTGGGGGGTGGGTGTGGGGTGTCAGTTCCGGCTTTGTCCTCCTCAGCTAGCCTTCTCTTGCCTCCTCAGTAAAGGTCCCTCCTGTTCACAGAGGTTCAAGCAGTTCTCGCTGTTGCCACCTAGTGGACATATGGATGAACACATTCAGGTCATGTCCGTGACTCCCTGAGCTGAGCGGCCCTGAGAGGTTGGTTCCTTCCTGCGAGGAGAGGGCCCAAAAGGATGGACCCGGAGCAAGCAGACAAGTGTGGCCCGGCCGACGCCCCTCTGCTGGCCTGGAAGCAGGACCCGGTTGCTCTACTTAGAAGCTGAGTTCTAGAGCAAGAGGGGCTGGAGTGGCTGGGGTGTGTCCCGGGACAGGGTCTGGATGAGGGGTGTTCCAGGACGGGGGTGGGGGGGTGGGGGGGCAGGGCTGCTTGTGGAGGGAGGATCCATGAGGGCGGTATGGACAGGCTCTTCCCTGCTCCACGGGTCCCGCCCAGGTAGCCTGGTGGCCTCAGTGCTGGCTTGTCTTCCTCGTGATTTCAGGGTTCATCTCTAGTCTCCGGGGACCCTCCTTTCCCGAGCAAGGCTCCACGGAAAGAAAGAGAGTATAGCTAGAGGACCCTGCAGCCAATACTCCAACAATGGGACTAGCGTGTGTTCCAGAAATTGTGCTTTTAGGAAACAGCCCTAAAGCAGAAGAGATTTACGGCACATTGTACTCTTCACTTTAAGGAGGAGACTCAAAGAATTGGAGAGGTCTCAGTTGTTGGGCAGGTGGTGCTGCTGAGTAAATGATGTGTAGCCCCTGAAAATGCAGAAGGGGACAGGAGAGGTGTAGCAGTGCCTGTCCACTGTGGGGACCTCCGGCCGCACAAGAGCCCAGCTGTGGAACCCTCCCTGCCCCACCCTGTCCCCCACACAGGCAAACCCCCTCCCCCGCTCTCACTCACCCATACACTCCGAGGGAAAGGACTGGAAGAGGGACGCCATGTGTTATGGGCTCTCGTGGTAGAAGGTAGAAGGAATGTGTCTTCCTTTCTTCATATTTACATCACTCTTTTGCTACCGAAACGTAATCTGGCTGAAACCTTAGAGAACTTTTAAATTACCTGATACGTTTGTAATAAAGAGGAAGATTTAATATGCAGTCTTAATATTTTTATAACATGCACATTAGAATCATTGAAACCTGGCCTATCCAGGAAAATGAAAGATTTTGAAGGTGTCTCCTGGACCCAGATATTTCTGGCTCCTGGGTCACACTTACAAAAGGGAAGCCTATCCCAGATCGTGAAAACATTTCATTTTGGGGCTTCACATGCGCGGTATTGTATCAGCAATATTCCTTTGTAGTAAAATGGGTTTTTTTTTTTTGTTTCTGTTTTTGTTTTTCTGCGTTTGTTTGTTTTTTAAGAGAAAAAAAGCTGAAAAAAAAAATGAATCACTCATAGGTTACGTAGCTAGATACAAAAAGGCCACACTGCCTGATCCCACACACATGAAAACCCAGAAGAAGTAACTCACAGAGGCGGAGACGAGAGGGGAGCCGTGGCTGCAGGGACTGGGCTGAGGGAATGAGCAGTATCTGACGAGTGGCACGGGAGTGTCTGGGAGGGAAATATTGTAGAAGGACAGGTTGTGAGACACTGTGTACCTAATGACACCTGGAGGTACAATTTAAAAGGATCAGAGTAAAATTCCATGAAAACTCAATTTATCCTTTATTTATAGACCAGAATGTATTGAGCTATGAAATAGGTGCATGAACAACGCAAAAATTAGAAACACTGGAATGACAGGGGAGGGGAAGCCATCCTTTGGGGATTCAGCGAGCAGGAACTGCTGCTCCGGGGCCGGGGCCGAGGCCGGATGCTCCACTGAGAGAGGTGGTAGGCGGCGCCCTTCGGCAAGCCCGATAACTGGTGCTGTAGCCTGCTTGGACTCTGGGGCTGCCAAAGGTGCAGGTGGCTCTTGGAGCTGCTGAGAGGGAGTCAGAGCTCTGCGTATATCCTCCGCTGGCTCTGACAAGGCAAGTGACATCAGGGGCCCTTCAGGGACCTCCATAGTTAGTGCCGCAGCGTGCGCGGGCGCCGGGGCTGCCAAAGGTGCAGGTGGGTCTTCAAGCTCCTGACAGGGAGTCAGAGCGCTGAGTATATCCTGCCGTGGCTCTGAAATGGGAGGTGTCATCACGGGCTCTTCAGGGACCTCCATGGCTGGTGCCGGAGCCTGCTCAGGCTCCCGCGCTGTCAAAGGTGCAGGTGACTCTTCTTGCACCTGAGAGAGGGTCAGCACCCTGAGTATATCCTCTGTTGGCTCTGATATGGGACGTGGCCTGAGGGGCTCCTCAGGGACCTCCGTAGCTGGTGCTGCAGGCTGCTCGGGTTCCGGTGCTGCCAAGGGCGGAGGTGGCTCTTGGAGCTCCTGACAGGGAGTCAGAGCTGTGAGTATGTCCTGCGCCGGCTCCGACAGGGCAGGTGGCATCAGGGGCCCTTCAGGGACCTCCAGAGCTAGTGCTGCAGCGTGCGCGGGCGCCGGGGCTGCAAAAGGTGCAGGTGACTCTTCTAGCTCCCGACAGAGAGTCCGAGTTGTGAGTATGGCCTCCGCTGGCTCTGACATGTCACGTGGCCAAAGGGGCTCTTCAGGGACCTCCATAGCTAGGACTGGAGCCAGCTCGGGCTCCGGGGCTGCCAAGGGCGCAGGTGGCTCTTGGAGCTTCTGACAGGGAGTCAGAGCTGTGAGTATGTCCTGCGCCGGCTCCGACAGGGCAGGTGGCATCAGGGGCCCTTCAGGGACCTCCGTAGCTGGAGCTGGAGTCTGCTCGGGCTCTGGGGCTGCCATAGATGCCGGTGGCTCTTGCAGCTCATGACCTTTCGTCAGAGCTGTGAGTGTATCCTCCGCTTCCTCTGACATGGCAAGTGGCATCGGGGGCCCTTCAGGGACCTCCATAGTTGGTGCTGCAGAGTGCGTGGGCGCCGGGGCTGCGAAAAGTGCCGGACGGTCTTCAAGCTCCTGACAGGGAGTCAGAGCTGGGAGTATATCATCTGTTGGCTGTGACATGAGACGTGGCCCAAGGGGCTCTTCAGGGACCTCCGAAGCTGGAGCTGCAGGCTGCTCGGGCTCCGGCGCTGCCAAGGGCGGAGGTGGCTCTTGGATCTCCTGAGAGGGAGTCAGAGCAGTGAGCATGTCCTGCGCCGGCTCCGACAGGGCAGGTGGCATCAGGGGCCCTTCAGGGACCTCCATAGTTAGTGTTGCAGCATGCGCGGGCGCTCGGGCTGCGAAAGGTGCAGGTGGGTCTTCAAGATCCTGACATGGTATCAGAGCTTTGAGTATATCCTGCCGTGGCTCTGAAATGGGAGGTGTCATCACGCGCTCTTCAGCGACCTCCATGGCTGGTGCCGGAGCCTGCTCAGGCTCCCGCGCTGTCAAAGGTGCAGGTGACTCTTCTTGCACCTGAGAGAGGGTCAGAGCCCTGAGTATATCCTCTGTTGGCTCTGATATGGGACGTGGCCTAAGGGGCTCTTCAGGGACTTCCGTAGCTGGAGCTGCAGGCTGCTCGGGTTCCGGTGCTGCCAAGGGCGGAGGTGGCCCTTGGAGCTCCTGACAGGGAGTCAGAGCAGTGAGTATGTCCTGCGCCGGCTCCGACAGGGCAGGTGGCATCAGGGGCCCTTCAGGGACCTCCATAGTTGGTGCTGCAGCGTGTGTGGGCGCCGGGGCTGCGAAAAGTGCAGGTCGGTCTTCAAGCTCTTCACAGGGAGTCAGAGCTGGGAGTATATCATCTGTTGGCTGTGACATGAGACGTGGCCTACGGGGCTCTTCAGGGACCTCCGAATCTGGTGCTGCAGGCTGCTCGGGCTCCGGCGCAGCCAAGGCCGGAGGTGGCTCTTGGAGCTGCTGACAGGGGGTCAGAGCTCTGTGTACATCCTCTGGTGGCTCAGACATGGCAAGTGGCATCAGGGGCCCTTCAGGGACCTCCGTAGCTAGTGCTGCAGCGTGCGCGGACGCTGGGGCTGCGAAAAGTGCAGGGCGGTCCTCAAGCTCCTGACAGGGAGTCAGAGCTGGGAGTATATCCTCTGTTGGCTGTGACATGGGACGCGGCCTAAGGGGCTCTTCAGGGACCTCCGAAGCTGGTGCTGCAGGCTGCTCGGGCTCCGGCGCTGCCGAGGCCGGACGTGGCTCCTGGAGCTCCTGAGAGGGAGTCAGAGCAGTGAGTATGTCCTGCGCCGTCTCCGACAGGGCAGGTGGCATCAGGGTCCCCTCAGGGACCTCCATAGGTAGTGCTGGAGCCTGCGCGGGCTCCAGGCTTTCCAAAGGTGCAGGTGACTCTTCTAGCTCCCGACAGGGAGTCAGAGCTGTGAGTATATCCTGCCGTGGCTCTGAAATGGCAGGTGTCATCACGGGCTCTTCAGGGACCTCCGTGGCTGGTGCCGGAGCCTGCTCAGGCTCCCGCGCTGTCAAAGGTGCAGGTGACCTTTCTAGCCCCTGACAGAGAGTCAGAGCTGTGAGTATATCCTCCGCTGGCTCTGACATGTCACGTGGCCTAAGGGGCTCTTGAGGGACCTCCATAGCTAGGACTGCAGCCTGCTCGGGCTCCGGGGCTGCCAAGGGCGCAGGTGGCTCTTGGAGCTTCTGACAGGGAGGCAGAGCTGTGAGTATGTCCTGCGCCGGCTCCGACAGGGCAGGTGGCATCAGGGGCCCTTCAGGGACCTCCATAGCTGGAGCTGGAGCCTGCTCGGGCTCTGGGGCTGCCATAGACGCCGGTGGCTCTTGCAGCTCATGACCGTTCGTCAGAGCTGTGAGTGTATCCTCCGCTTCCTCTGACATGGCAAGTGGCATCAGGGGCCCTTCAGGGACCTCCAGAGCTAGTGCTGCAACGTGCGCGGGCGCTGCGGCTGCGAAAGGTGCAGGTGGGTCTTCAAGCTCCTGACAGACACTCAGAGCTGTGAGTATATCCCGCTGTGGCTCTGAAATGGAAGTTGTCATCACGGGCTCTTCAGGGACCTCCATGGCTGGTGCCGGAGCCTGCTCAGGCTCCCGCGCTGTCAAAGGTGCAGGTGACCTTTCTAGCACCTGACAGAGAGTCAGAGTTGTGAGTGTATACTCCGGTTGCTCTGACATGTCACGTGGCCTAAGGGGCTCTTGAGGGACCTCCGTAGCTAGGACTGCAGCCTGCTCGGGCTCTGGGGCTGCCAAGGGCGCAGGTGGCTTTTTGAGCTTCTGACAAGGAGTCAGAGCTGTGAGTATGTCCTGTGCCGGCTCCGACAGGGCAGGTGGCATCAGGGGCCCTTCAGGGACCTCCATAGCTGGAGCTGGAGCCTGCTCAGGCTCTGGGGCTGCCATAGATGCTGGTGGCTCTTGCAGCTCATGACCGTTCGTCAGAGCTGTGAGTGTATCCTCCGCTTCCTCTGACATAGCAAGTGGCATCAGGGGCCCTTCAGGGACCTCCATAGTTGGTGCTGCAGCGTGCGTGGGCGCCGGGGCTGCGAAAGGTGCACGTGGGTCTTCAAGCTCCTGACAGGGAGTCAGAGCTGTGAGTATATCCTCTGTTGGTGGTGACATGGAACGCGGCCTAAGGGGCTCTTCAGGGACCTCCGAAGCTGGTGCTGCAGGCTGCTCGGGCTCCGGCGCTGCCAAGGGCGGAGGTGGCTCTTGGAGTTCCTGAGAGGGAGTCAGAGCTCTGTGTATATCCTCCGGTAGCTCAGACACGGCAAGTGGCATCAGGGGCCCTTCAGGGGCCTCCATTGCTAGTGCTGCAGCGTGCTCGGGCCCTGGGGCTGCAAAAGGTGCAGGTTTCTCTTGTAGCTCCCGACAGAGAGTCCGAGTTGTGAGTATAGCCTCCACTGGCTCCGACATGTCACGTGGCCTAAGGGGCTCTTCAGGGACCTCCATAGCTAGGACTGGAGCCTGCTCGGGCTCCGGGGCTGCCAAGGGCGCAGGTGGGTCTTCAGGCTTCGGACAGGGAGTCAGAGCTCTGAGTATGTCCTGCGCCATCTCCGACAGGGCAGGTGGCATCAGGGGCCCTTCAGGGACCTCCATAGTTGGTGCTGCAGCGTGTGTGGGCGCCGGGGCTGCAAAAAGTGCAGGTCGGTCTTCAAGCTCTTCACAGGGAGTCAGAGCTGGGAGTATATCATCTGTTGGCTGTGACATGAGACGTGGCCTACGGGGCTCTTCAGGGACCTCCGAATCTGGTGCTGCAGGCTGCTCGGGCTCCGGCGCAGCCAAGGCCGGAGGTGGCTCTTGGAGCTGCTGACAGGGGGTCAGAGCTCTGTGTACATCCTCCGGTGGCTCAGACATGGCAAGTGGCATCAGGGGCCCTTCAGGGACCTCCGTAGCTAGTGCTGCAGCGTGCGCGGACGCTGGGGCTGCGAAAAGTGCAGGGCGGTCCTCAAGCTCCTGACAGGGAGTCAGAGCTGGGAGTATATCCTCTGTTGGCTGTGACATGGGACGCGGCCTAAGGGGCTCTTCAGGGACCTCCGAAGCTGGTGCTGCAGGCTGCTCGGGGTCCGGCGCTGCCGAGGCCGGACGTGGCTCCTGGAGCTCCTGAGAGGGAGTCAGAGCAGTGAGTATGTCCTGCGCCGTCTCCGACAGGGCAGGTGGCATCAGGGTCCCCTCAGGGACCTCCATAGGTAGTGCTGGAGCCTGCGCGGGCTCCAGGCTTTCCAAAGGTGCAGGTGACTCTTCTAGCTCCCGACAGGGAGTCAGAGCTGTGAGTATATCCTGCCGTGGCTCTGAAATGGCAGGTGTCATCACGGGCTCTTCAGGGACCTCCGTGGCTGGTGCCGGAGCCTGCTCAGGCTCCCGCGCTGTCAAAGGTGCAGGTGACCTTTCTAGCCCCTGACAGAGAGTCAGAGCTGTGAGTATATCCTCCGCTGGCTCTGACATGTCACGTGGCCTAAGGGGCTCTTGAGGGACCTCCATAGCTAGGACTGCAGCCTGCTCGGGCTCCGGGGCTGCCAAGGGCGCGGGTGGCTCTTGGAGCTTCTGACAGGGAGGCAGAGCTGTGAGTATGTCCTGCGCCGGCTCCGACAGGGCAGGTGGCATCAGGGGCCCTTCAGGGACCTCCATAGCTGGAGCTGGAGCCTGCTCGGGCTCTGGGGCTGCCATAGACGCCGGTGGCTCTTGCAGCTCATGACCGTTCGTCAGAGCTGTGAGTGTATCCTCCGCTTCCTCTGACATGGCAAGTGGCATCAGGGGCCCTTCAGGGACCTCCAGAGCTAGTGCTGCAACGTGCGCGGGCGCTGCGGCTGCGAAAGGTGCAGGTGGGTCTTCAAGCTCCTGACAGACACTCAGAGCTGTGAGTATATCCCGCTGTGGCTCTGAAATGGAAGTTGTCATCACGGGCTCTTCAGGGACCTCCATGGCTGGTGCCGGAGCCTGCTCAGGCTCCCGCGCTGTCAAAGGTGCAGGTGACCTTTCTAGCACCTGACAGAGAGTCAGAGTTGTGAGTGTATACTCCGGTTGCTCTGACATGTCACGTGGCCTAAGGGGCTCTTGAGGGACCTCCGTAGCTAGGACTGCAGCCTGCTCGGGCTCTGGGGCTGCCAAGGGCGCAGGTGGCTTTTTGAGCTTCTGACAAGGAGTCAGAGCTGTGAGTATGTCCTGTGCCGGCTCCGACAGGGCAGGTGGCATCAGGGGCCCTTCAGGGACCTCCATAGCTGGAGCTGGAGCCTGCTCAGGCTCTGGGGCTGCCATAGATGCTGGTGGCTCTTGCAGCTCATGACCGTTCGTCAGAGCTGTGAGTGTATCCTCCGCTTCCTCTGACATAGCAAGTGGCATCAGGGGCCCTTCAGGGACCTCCATAGTTGGTGCTGCAGCGTGCGTGGGCGCCGGGGCTGTGAAAGGTGCACGTGGGTCTTCAAGCTCCTGACAGGGAGTCAGAGCTGTGAGTATATCCTCTGTTGGTGGTGACATGGAACGCGGCCTAAGGGGCTCTTCAGGGACCTCCGAAGCTGGTGCTGCAGGCTGCTCGGGCTCCGGCGCTGCCAAGGGCGGAGGTGGCTCTTGGAGTTCCTGAGAGGGAGTCAGAGCTCTGTGTATATCCTCCGGTAGCTCAGACACGGCAAGTGGCATCAGGGGCCCTTCAGGGGCCTCCATTGCTAGTGCTGCAGCGTGCTCGGGCCCTGGGGCTGCAAAAGGTGCAGGTTTCTCTTGTAGCTCCCGACAGAGAGTCCGAGTTGTGAGTATAGCCTCCACTGGCTCCGACATGTCACGTGGCCTAAGGGGCTCTTCAGGGACCTCCATAGCTAGGACTGGAGCCTGCTCGGGCTCCGGGGCTGCCAAGGGCGCAGGTGGGTCTTCAGGCTTCGGACAGGGAGTCAGAGCTCTGAGTATGTCCTGCGCCGTCTCCGACAGGGCAGGTGGCATCAGGGGCCCTTCAGGGACCTCCATAGTTGGTGCTGCAGCGTGTGTGGGCGCCGGGGCTGCGAAAAGTGCAGGTCGGTCTTCAAGCTCTTCACAGGGAGTCAGAGCTGGGAGTATATCATCTGTTGGCTGTGACATGAGACGTGGCCTACGGGGCTCTTCAGGGACCTCCGAATCTGGTGCTGCAGGCTGCTCGGGCTCCGGCGCAGCCAAGGCCGGAGGTGGCTCTTGGAGCTGCTGACAGGGGGTCAGAGCTCTGTGTACATCCTCCGGTGGCTCAGACATGGCAAGTGGCATCAGGGGCCCTTCAGGGACCTCCGTAGCTAGTGCTGCAGCGTGCGCGGACGCTGGGGCTGCGAAAAGTGCAGGGCGGTCCTCAAGCTCCTGACAGGGAGTCAGAGCTGGGAGTATATCCTCTGTTGGCTGTGACATGGGACGCGGCCTAAGGGGCTCTTCAGGGACCTCCGAAGCTGGTGCTGCAGGCTGCTCGGGCTCCGGCGCTGCCGAGGCCGGACGTGGCTCCTGGAGCTCCTGAGAGGGAGTCAGAGCAGTGAGTATGTCCTGCGCCGTCTCCGACAGGGCAGGTGGCATCAGGGTCCCCTCAGGGACCTCCATAGGTAGTGCTGGAGCCTGCGCGGGCTCCAGGCTTTCCAAAGGTGCAGGTGACTCTTCTAGCTCCCGACAGGGAGTCAGAGCTGTGAGTATATCCTGCCGTGGCTCTGAAATGGCAGGTGTCATCACGGGCTCTTCAGGGACCTCCGTGGCTGGTGCCGGAGCCTGCTCAGGCTCCCGCGCTGTCAAAGGTGCAGGTGACCTTTCTAGCCCCTGACAGAGAGTCAGAGCTGTGAGTATATCCTCCGCTGGCTCTGACATGTCACGTGGCCTAAGGGGCTCTTGAGGGACCTCCATAGCTAGGACTGCAGCCTGCTCGGGCTCCGGGGCTGCCAAGGGCGCGGGTGGCTCTTGGAGCTTCTGACAGGGAGGCAGAGCTGTGAGTATGTCCTGCGCCGGCTCCGACAGGGCAGGTGGCATCAGGGGCCCTTCAGGGACCTCCATAGCTGGAGCTGGAGCCTGCTCGGGCTCTGGGGCTGCCATAGACGCCGGTGGCTCTTGCAGCTCATGACCGTTCGTCAGAGCTGTGAGTGTATCCTCCGCTTCCTCTGACATGGCAAGTGGCATCAGGGGCCCTTCAGGGACCTCCAGAGCTAGTGCTGCAACGTGCGCGGGCGCTGCGGCTGCGAAAGGTGCAGGTGGGTCTTCAAGCTCCTGACAGACACTCAGAGCTGTGAGTATATCCCGCTGTGGCTCTGAAATGGAAGTTGTCATCACGGGCTCTTCAGGGACCTCCATGGCTGGTGCCGGAGCCTGCTCAGGCTCCCGCGCTGTCAAAGGTGCAGGTGACCTTTCTAGCACCTGACAGAGAGTCAGAGTTGTGAGTGTATACTCCGGTTGCTCTGACATGTCACGTGGCCTAAGGGGCTCTTGAGGGACCTCCGTAGCTAGGACTGCAGCCTGCTCGGGCTCTGGGGCTGCCAAGGGCGCAGGTGGCTTTTTGAGCTTCTGACAAGGAGTCAGAGCTGTGAGTATGTCCTGTGCCGGCTCCGACAGGGCAGGTGGCATCAGGGGCCCTTCAGGGACCTCCATAGCTGGAGCTGGAGCCTGCTCAGGCTCTGGGGCTGCCATAGATGCTGGTGGCTCTTGCAGCTCATGACCGTTCGTCAGAGCTGTGAGTGTATCCTCCGCTTCCTCTGACATAGCAAGTGGCATCAGGGGCCCTTCAGGGACCTCCATAGTTGGTGCTGCAGCGTGCGTGGGCGCCGGGGCTGCGAAAGGTGCACGTGGGTCTTCAAGCTCCTGACAGGGAGTCAGAGCTGTGAGTATATCCTCTGTTGGTGGTGACATGGAACGCGGCCTAAGGGGCTCTTCAGGGACCTCCGAAGCTGGTGCTGCAGGCTGCTCGGGCTCCGGCGCTGCCAAGGGCGGAGGTGGCTCTTGGAGTTCCTGAGAGGGAGTCAGAGCTCTGTGTATATCCTCCGGTAGCTCAGACACGGCAAGTGGCATCAGGGGCCCTTCAGGGGCCTCCATTGCTAGTGCTGCAGCGTGCTCGGGCCCTGGGGCTGCAAAAGGTGCAGGTTTCTCTTGTAGCTCCCGACAGAGAGTCCGAGTTGTGAGTATAGCCTCCACTGGCTCCGACATGTCACGTGGCCTAAGGGGCTCTTCAGGGACCTCCATAGCTAGGACTGGAGCCTGCTCGGGCTCCGGGGCTGCCAAGGGCGCAGGTGGGTCTTCAGGCTTCGGACAGGGAGTCAGAGCTCTGAGTATGTCCTGCGCCGTCTCCGACAGGGCAGGTGGCATCAGGGGCCCTTCAGGGACCTCCATAGTTGGTGCTGCAGCGTGTGTGGGCGCCGGGGCTGCGAAAAGTGCAGGTCGGTCTTCAAGCTCTTCACAGGGAGTCAGAGCTGGGAGTATATCATCTGTTGGCTGTGACATGAGACGTGGCCTACGGGGCTCTTCAGGGACCTCCGAATCTGGTGCTGCAGGCTGCTCGGGCTCCGGCGCAGCCAAGGCCGGAGGTGGCTCTTGGAGCTGCTGACAGGGGGTCAGAGCTCTGTGTACATCCTCCGGTGGCTCAGACATGGCAAGTGGCATCAGGGGCCCTTCAGGGACCTCCGTAGCTAGTGCTGCAGCGTGCGCGGACGCTGGGGCTGCGAAAAGTGCAGGGCGGTCCTCAAGCTCCTGACAGGGAGTCAGAGCTGGGAGTATATCCTCTGTTGGCTGTGACATGGGACGCGGCCTAAGGGGCTCTTCAGGGACCTCCGAAGCTGGTGCTGCAGGCTGCTCGGGCTCCGGCGCTGCCGAGGCCGGACGTGGCTCCTGGAGCTCCTGAGAGGGAGTCAGAGCAGTGAGTATGTCCTGCGCCGTCTCCGACAGGGCAGGTGGCATCAGGGTCCCCTCAGGGACCTCCATAGGTAGTGCTGGAGCCTGCGCGGGCTCCAGGCTTTCCAAAGGTGCAGGTGACTCTTCTAGCTCCCGACAGGGAGTCAGAGCTGTGAGTATATCCTGCCGTGGCTCTGACGTGGGAGGTGTCATCTCGGGCTCTTCAGGGACCTCCGTGGCTGGTGCTGGGGCCTGCTGAGGCTCCTGGCTTTCCAAGGGCGCAGGTGACTCTTGCACGTCCTCACGGTGGATCAGCGCTCTGACCACCAGCTGCACTGGGCCCCACACGACAGATGACGTCCCTGCTCTTTTGAGTTGCTGAGCTCCAGCAGCAGTGATGGGATTTTCCAGCTCAGGCTCTGAAGCTGCATCAGGCACCACAGTGGGAGGTGGGACTAGCTTTCGGCGCGGTCGCGGATCTCGCTCTGGGGCTCCTGCTGTCGCTCCAAGAAGAGAAAGTATGGTCATCATGATTGTCTTTCCATGTCCCTTCCAAATGAAGGCAACTTTGCCCACCGGTCAGTATTGTCTAAGAACCCATCCCTGGGTGGTCTCCCCAAACTGTAGCCCATGGGGACAGTGATCTGAGACCACTCCTTGCTCCCAGCCACACTGCAGTCTGTGGAGGCTTGCTCTGTGTGGCCCACTCTCTCCCCTCCACAGGCCTCCATCAGTCACCCCCAGTCCTCCTCACCCCCAGCCTCCGGCTCAGCGGGCTCGAGGTGTCGCAGCCGAGAGAGGAGGAGCCAGGCACGTTGCTCCAGGTCTGAGCCTGGCACGAGGAGCCCTACGTATGCCAGTAGTGTCTTTAGGCAGGGAAATTCTGGGGGCTGGAAGAAATCTTCAGGGTAGTGGTCCAGCCAGGTGCCCAGGACGGAGGAGATGACCCTGGGGACAGACAGGTTGGGCAGAGGAGTCAGAGGACAGGGCACCTCCCACGCGGATGCCCCAGGGAGCCCCTGTGGGAGCCTGGGCGCCTGGGTCCCCGGCTCCTGGCTGTCAAGAGCCCATTCCTACTCCGTGTCCACCTGTGATGTGGCAGAGCTGCCTGAGGCAGGCCTGGTCACTGAGGAGGGGCTGGCCCAAAGCCTCTGTGAGTGGGAGTCCTTGACCCCTGGTGTGACCATTTGTGTCCTCCAAGCGGAAGCTGGACACCCTGCTCAGTCTCCCTGCCCACTTGCCGCGTGACTTGCACTGCATGTGGGCAGGGAGGGGTGGCGTGTCTGGCGTGGTCATTGCTGTGACTATCCAACCAAGGAGGGAACTAAGGGACTCTGTCCCATCCCTGGCCTTCCCAGGACCCTCCCGATACCGCCCACTTCCCCTCCCGTGCCTACGTGCTGCCTCGTTCAGTAGGTGCCAGGAGAGGGTGTCCTTGCGTGGACACTAATCTCCCACTGGCTGGGGGACGTCCAGTCCCCGAGGCCACCCTGGGTCTCCTGAGTACCTGCTGAGCACCCAGTGTCGACGTTCCACCAGATGTGTGGAAGCCATGCCCTTTGTTCTGGGTCCCAGGATTAGGGTAGAGACAGGGCTGAGAGGCGGCGGGGATGGGGAATGACTCTGTTAGGGGCTGAGGCTGCCCTCCAGCCCGCTCTGCTCTCCCACAGTGCCCACACCCCACCCAGGGCTCTCCAGGCCCCCTTTCCTCTTCTGCAGAAGCAGCCCTCAGACCTGGACCCTCTCACAGGAATGGCAGATGTGTGGGATGAGGGTCCAGCAGCCCCCAGATCACAGTCCCCTCGCTGCCCTCTCGAAGAAGGAAGGGCCCTGTGCATTAGCCAAAGCTCACTCACGTGCCCCGCTGCTCCTGGTCTCCGCCGATCTCGTCCCAGGAAGAGAGGACGCATCCGTAGCTAGAGGAGGCCGGAGGGGTGGGGGGTGGGGGGATCGCATGAAATGCCCTGTGAACCCTCCCTCTCATCATATCTAGTGTCACTGTCTGACTGCCGACTAGAATGGAGCCCTGGGGTGCTCCCGGGTGCTGTCTGCTGTGTGCGTGGGATCACAGTCAGCGCCCAGGGAAGCGTCTGCAGGTCTGCACCTAGAAGGGCATCCATCCTTTATGCTCGATGAATGAAAGGGCCCCCACCAGCCCCATCCCAGAGAGCTGAGTGGGCCTGGGGCCCCCTGCTCCTGCCCGGGCATGCCTGCTCTGGTCTCACCCAGGACACAGACCCCAGATGGAGTGTCAGATGTCCTTTTCCAAGGGGAAAAGAGCCCAGCTCAAGACCGTGGTGACGGTGAGGGCTGAGGCAGAGGCTTCTTCATGGGGAGCGGGACGATGATCCACGGGCACGACCACAGCCCCCGTAGCGGACCTTTCCACAGGGCCAGGCGCCCAGGTGTCCTTACCCTCCAGGACCCCACTGAGTCCCTGTAATAACTCTGCCCCAGTCCGAGGAGCCCACTGAGGCTCCGCGAAGTTGGGTGGCATTCCCCAGACTCCCAGGCAGGAGGTGGGCAAATCCCACTGGGCTGTGGAGGGGCAGGGTGCTCACCTTGTCACCAGCTGGTCCAGCACCTCCTGGGTGGTAGCATAAGCTCTGTATGTGGCCAGGAACATGGAGACGTAGCTGAGGTCTCCGTCTAGGAAGGCGGGCAGCAGGTGTTCTACTCGCTTCTTCAGCAGCTCTGCCCGTTGGGGCCGCACCACGCAGGTCCCATTGCTCTTCACGGTTGAGGCCTTTCTAGCCTGAGGTGGGACAGGGGAGACATGCGGTCTTCACTGCGGTCACCAGGAGGGTTGGGGGTTGGAGCCCAGAGCAAACCCCCAGGCTCTCGGTGACGTAGGCAAAGAGGTGGGACAGGAGGGCCCACAGTAGACAAAAGGAGCAAGGTGCCTGGCTGGTTCCGTGGGTTCAGGGTCCGCCTCTTGGTTTCGGCTGAGCTCCTGATGCGCCCGTCCTGAGATCGAGTCCGTCGTCAGGCTTTGCACTTAGGGCAGGGTCTGCTTGAGGATCCTGTCTCTCCCTCTGTGTCTCCAACCCCCGTCTCTGTCTCTGTCTCTGTCTCTGTCTCTGTCTCTATCTCTGTCTGTCTCTCAAAAACATAACTCGTGCAATCTCTTTAGGGAAAAAGGAGAATGGCAACAATACGGGGATGTGAGGTGGGGGGTGTGTGAACGGACGTCGGTATCTCAGGTCAGATCGTTAGCTGAGTATTGACAGCCCCTGCACTAACGGCATCGTCCCTGTGATTTCTGACGATGTATGTCAGGCTTGAGACCACAGAGACTGTTTCATGGGTCGGGGTGCTCGGGATTTTAGGGCACGTGGGATGTTCCGTGCAGCGCTGTGAGTTGGCAACAGAAGGGAATCACATGAACGTCCTGCCTCTGTGAAGGGCTCAGTGGCTGCTGTAACGGATGGGCCTTCTGGAATGTTGTGCAGCACAAGGAGGCGCCTGCTCCGGACCCTGGAGGGCCCCCAGGGATGGGTTCCTTCACAACCAAAGGGCAGAGCAATAGGCATAGTACCATGAGTCCCAGGCCCCTTTGGGGAAAAGTCTCCCAGCTCAGCAGGATCTCGAGCAAGGGATGAGAGGTGGTTTAAGGTCGCTTTTCTGATATTCGTACAGATATGTGGATAGGGACTGTGCATGGGGCCAAGGCCGTTGGCAGGGCCCTGAGGGCAGGTTTGGGGAGGAGATGGGGATCCAGGTTCACATGGGAGCAGGAGTCCAGGAGGGAGCCCCGAGGAGCCCAGAGGCTGGTTTCTGGGATCTGGGTCCCTTTGTGCCGCATCGGTGCCCTGGGTGCTGGGTCCCTCCGGCCCCTCCACTCACCCTGAGCCAGCGCTGGACTTTGTTGGCAGTAGGGGACTCCTTCCTGTCCTTCAAGGAGGTGGGGCAGGGGATCCCATCGTTCAGCTCCTGCCCTGTCTCCTGTGTGGAACTCTGTAAAGACAGTGCCCGGCAGCCAGGCGGGAGGCCTCGGAGGTCTGTCTGGCTGCCTTTGCTGGTCCTCAGACCCAGGGGACTCCCTTGCAGACCCACCACACCCCAGGATGCACGCAGCTCCACCATGGAGAGAAAAGTGACACAGCTCGAGGGCCTTGGATTCACTCTGGCCCTGGTGAGAGGCACCTCAGGAATCCTCTTTCCACCCTGCCCACCGTGGCATCGGTGTGACCATGAAGGCATCCCCAGGGTATCCACTGCCCTGCAACCTCCTCCAGCCCAGGGCGGGACCTCCCCCACATACCCCTCTTTCCCTGAAACTAGGGGGATGGGGCTGCCCGGGGGTGGCTCGGAGAGGTGGCCTGGCCTGGCCTGGCGTGGCCTGGCGTGGCCTGGCCTGGCCTAGGCCGCTCGGTATTACCTTCCGGCACCTCCTGGCAAAGGCCCTGCGGCGTCGGGGGCGCGGGTTGAGCCAGTGTCTGCAGCAGGTGAAAAGTCCCTCAGCCCGGGGTTTCTGGAAGCCAGAGCCCCGGAAAATGGGCACGCAGCAAGAGAACATCTTTCACTATCGAATGTCTCCGGCCAAGTGAGCCTGATACGGGACCGCACTAGAATGTGGGTGCCTGGTGACCGGGGTTCCAAGTTCTGTGGGGGTCGGTTATCAGGGAAGTGACTTCACTTCCTGGGATCCCCTCCCCGAGTGCACACCTGGACTAGCACCTACACAAACAGTGCTCTGGGCTGCCGACTGCTCATCCCCTTTCTGCGTGCCATGCCACATGCGTACCCGGTGACACCAACACAACCCTCTCCACAGGCCCTAGGGAAGGTCTGGGTGCAGCCAGGGCCCCAGCTTAGAAACACCCCGGGCTCTGACGCAAGTCTCCATCTTCCCTGTTGGGGACCCCGGAGAAGCCGTTGTGCCCGTCAGGGATGGTCTGTGTCTTGCCTGTGCGATAGGGATTTTTCCAGCGGACTTCTTGCGGAAGTCCACAGGCATAGGTGGGATACCATCTAAGAAACTGGGGGAGTGGTGTCCCACGTAGGGAATACCTGCCACCACATTTTCTTCCTTTCTCACCTTCTCTGAGTCTGTAGCTCCTCCGATGCCACCCACAGTCCCTATTGTGTTGTGTGTGTATCTGTGCACGTGTGCGTGCCCCAGTACTCCTATTGTGCAGGCCCAGAAGATGAGAGTCCCACCTAGGGGTGGATGGGAAATAGCTTTCCCAGGCCTTAGGCTTTCTAATTTCCAAGGCAAACCCTGCAGAAGGCATTGGAGCCTTGGCTTAGAGGGGCTGAGCCCACCCTTACCCCTAGACGCTGCCAGTCGTGTGTCACGAGCCATCCCTCCTTTCCTCTGGGTGTCCTGCGGGCAGGGGTGCCGTCAGTGGGTTGCCCTGGCCTGGGCTCCTCCTCAGACGGGTACGTGCTGGGATGCCTCCTGCCTGGGATGTCGATGCTTCTTGTCACCCCCATACCATCTCCAGGTCTACAGCCAGTTCCAAAACACAACCTCTTCCCGAGCTCCCAGTGAGTAGCTAGGTTCAGCCACGGCCCCACCGTTGAGGACACTCGGAGAGCTGGGTTCAGGCCTGGTTCTGCCTTCTTACCAGTCTGTGATTCTGGGCAAGGCACGGACCCTGCTGGGGTCTTCCCCTTGTTGCAGAGGCTGTCTCTTACGTAACTGGTTTTCTTTTATTTGAAAGATCTTCTGTGTTGGTTTGAGAGACAGAGTGGGGGTGGGGTGGGGAGGAGAGAGGGAGAGGGGAGACAGAATCTCAAGCCGACTCTGTGCTGAGTGTGATGCGCAATGCTGGTCTTGATCCCAAGACCCTGAGTTCGTGACCTGAGTCCAGATCACGAGTCGGAGGCGTAAGCAACTGAGCCACCCAGGCGCCCTGGCAAAAGAACACTTTCGATATATTTCCAGGCAATGCAGGGAAGTGACTAGTGCAAGGGGGAAGACAAACATGAGGGACTCTGCATTTCCCTAACTTACTGCCTAAAGAGATTTCATTTCTAGTCTACGGGTCAGGAATGTAGAACACAGGCGAAGCTCAGCCATTTCCATGAGTTGGAGACAGCAAGGTGGAAGTCTGGAGAAGACAATATGGCTGTGGTTTACAGTACAGAATACTGAGGAGAGCTGCACAGAGAAAGAGGACCTCAGAAAGCCATCTAGGATCACTTTGGAGTTGTCATAGCATTCCGCAGTAGGGCACATGTGTGAGGAACGTAGGTGGTGTGGGGAAAATAATAGCCCAGGGGAAGCAGAGAGGAAAATGTCACTAGCCTTCACACACAATCAGGAAAAGTCTGTGCTACCGGCAGCAGGCAGAGTGGAAAACCTCGTAATTCGTGGGACATTGCAAAGAGAGCTCAGAATACCAACAGAACAGTAGCAAAATACATTGAAGACCACTGTGATACCACCTAACAAACCTTTGGAAAGCTAGTCTGGAAGGATAAAATAGTTTTCCAGGAGCCTCCCCATCAGAACAATCCTCAAGAGTATGTGTAGAAATATAAGCCATAGTTAATACCTAACAATTAACATTCACGATACCTGCCTTCCAACAAAAGATTACCAGGATGCAAAGAGGGAGAAAAGTTCACCTCGTACTGAGGAGAAAGATTAAACAATAGAAACCTACCCAGAAATGAAAAAGACGATGGAAGTATTGCCCATGGACATTCAAACCACCGTTAGAAAGAGGTTTTATATACGTAAGAATGTACACAAAGGATGAAGTGAAACAGAGATATAGAAAATAGGAAAACAAGGAAAACCCAACTTCTGGAGCTGAACAGTAGCACGTCTAAGATGAAAAATGTAGTAGATGGCCTTTCTTTCACGTTAGACACTAAATAGCAAAAAGAGAGAGAGAGAGAGAGAGAGAGAGAGAGAGAGAGAGAGAGAGAGAGAGAACGTGAATGTATGATCACTGCATTTGTCCAGAATAAAGCAGAGAAAAGGAAGGGTGCAAACCACGCCCTGCACACAAACACTAGAGTATGTGTGAGCTTTGTAGCAATTTCACGTGGCCTGGTAGATAAGAAATTGGCTGAGGTACAGAAAAAAACTGTTTGAAGAAGTAATGTCTGATTATTATCTGAATTGTATGAACCCTCTACACCCAGAGATTCAAGAATTCAGGAATCCAGCCAACAAAATCCCCAAACATAAAGATCATGAAAAAAAAAAAAAAACCCTCCTTATCAACCTACATCCCAATAAAATGGGAAGCAATAAAATTGCTTCAGACCAATGATAAAGAAAAAATCTAAAAAGCAGATGGAGATGAGTCCATTGCGTTACCTGTCACGTCCCTAATTCTGTAGATGGTCTCTGTTTCTTTCTGGTCTGTGGTACTCTTGGAGTGTCTCTTCACTTACAGGATCCCCCTTCCTATTTCTTGCAGGGTGGTTTCGCGGCCAAATCCTTTGAGTTCCTTTCTGTCCTGGAAGCTCTTTATCTCTGCTCCTATTCGGAATGCCTCCTTGCTGGGTAAAGTATTCTTGGCTGCATGTTTTTCTCATTTAGTACCCTGACTCGATCACGCCAGCCCTTTCTGGTGTGCCAGGTCTCTGTGGATAGGTATGTGGCTAGAAGACCCTCTTGTCTCAAGCTGCTTTCAGGATTTTCTCTTTGTGTCTGAAATTGCAAACGTCACTGTATATGTTAGGGTGTTCCTCTATTCCTGTGGATTTGGGGAAGAGTCCTCTCTACCTCTTGGACTTGAATGCCCGTTTCCCTCCCAGATTGGGGAAGTTCTCAGCTACGATCTACACGGATAGATCTTCTGTCCCTCTGTGTCTTCTCCCTCGGGGCCAGAAGTAATTCCAATATTGTTTCCTTTTGTGGCATCACTGATTTTTCGATTCCTCCACCCATGGTCCATTCGTTGGCTTTCTCTCTTTTCCTCGGCTTCCTTCCTTTCCGTCAGCTTGTCTTTGGTGTCACTGACTCTGCTTTCTGCCTCATTGACCCTGGCCGTTAGAGCATCCACATCCAATGTAGACTGCATCTCAGTTAGAGCCTTTGGAATTTGGGCCTGATTCGATTTCATTTCTGCACTCTGAGAGTCTCTCGTGTCATTTAGACTTTTTTCAAGCCCAGCTAGCAACTCTGTAATTGTCATCCTGAGTTCCAGCTCTGACATCTTACTTAAAACCGTATGCATTAGATCAGTGGCAGAGAGGGTTACCTCTGGCTCTTTCTTTTGCCGTGAATCCCTCCCTCTAGTCACTTTCCCCGGAGAAGAATGGATGGGGGAGAGAGAGATTAGGATCTCACAGGGTGGACAAAACAGGGTGAGCCACTTGGTCCCGAGTGTCTGTTGGTCGGTGTGTTGGAAGTCACTAAATCCCAAAATGGTAAAGAAAGCCAAACTCATATATACACAGAAATCAAATTGAATATAGCGACAGAAATCCAAAAATGAAGAATATGTGTATAAAATGTCAATGTAAAAAATGAAAGTTAAGAAAAGATTGAAAAATGAAGAGTTGCTAAGAGAAAAAGAAAAAGTAGTTGGAAAGGGACAAAAGACAAGACAAAAAAAAAAAAACGAAATGGAAAATGTTGAATGGAGAGAGAAATGAATGATGAGAAAAAGCCTCGAGCTCTAGGTGCTGTTTTCCCCTAGCGCTGGAGTTTGGCCGTCCTCTTTGGTCTGTAAACTTGCTGTTCACTTGTTGTTTCACCTCGTTTTCGGGGGGCAGGGGCCTAGTGCCCTGTTTCGCAGGTGTTTTTGCCTGGACGGGGATGCACTGCCCCTTGCCAGGGGGCCCGGTGGGGCTCAGGGTCAGCGGGTTGCTCTGTGTGCCTTGCGTTCCCAGAGGGCTTTCCCCGCCTCTTGAGAGGGTGAGAATAAAAACGGCCGCCCGCATCTGTAGGCGCGGAGGTGTGATGCTGTTGTGCGCCAAGTTGTGTAGACGTCTGCGGTGCTCCCCACACCAAAGGTCCTGAGGGAAGGCGGAGGGTCACAGCATTCCTGTCCTTTGCAGGGCTCCCAGACGGAGAGCTTCTGATCAAGTGGACTCCCCGTCAAGTGACTTGGTGCGAGGAGAGGGATCTCTCCCTTCTCCTCACTTGGGTCTCGAGCAGGAAGCGTAGGCACTGCTCTCACAACAACTGAACCGGAGGGTTATCGGGAATCGGGGCTGGCAGGGGCAGGGGGTCGCTGCTGGAGGAGCCTGAGGGGTGTGGAGGGGCTATGCCCAGTGCCAAAGCCGCCGGTTGAGGCTCTGTCCATCCTGCAGCTTCCATGAGCACCCAGTGTGCTTTGGAAATGAGGAGGTCGTGGAATATAGGTGAGGTTCAGTGGGGTGGAACCCGGAGCCGACGACCCGGAGAGAATTCTTGAGACGTCTTTGGTGCAAAACTGGTGGTTTATGACAGGACCCGTGGCAGAAAGAGCTGCTGCCCCGGCTTGTGAGGGGTGGCTGATGATAAGACTATGGGGTTGGGGGAAGGGAAGGAAAAAGGGAGGTTGAGATAATACTTGCATACGTGAAAGAAGACTCCCAAGGTACGGAGGCCTTGCCATTGTCTAGGGAAGGTGGTTTTGCCCTCTAGCAAGGCATGAACATTAAGACGGTTGGGAACTTCCTGGAGGCTGCAGATTAGAAGGACATTTCATTGTATCTACTTTCCCTTCAGGAAGCTAAGTAACTGATAGAAAGGCTTGGTTCTTGGAAAGTGCTAAGACATTGGGAAACTGAGGGAGACTTAAGTCTTGCAGGATTATGGTGTCTATAGGTGAACTATTTCTTTGCCCCTTAGGGCAGCCGGGAGTGCCTGAGGAACGTCACGTCCACCCCATGGTGGGGGGTGGGTGTGGGGTGTCAGTTCCGGCTTTGTCCTCCTCAGCTAGCCTTCTCTTGCCTCCTCAGTAAAGGTCCCTCCTGTTCACAGAGGTTCAAGCAGTTCTCGCTGTTGCCACCTAGTGGACATATGGATGAACACATTCAGGTCATGTCCGTGACTCCCTGAGCTGAGCGGCCCTGAGAGGTTGGTTCCTTCCTGCGAGGAGAGGGCCCAAAAGGATGGACCCGGAGCAAGCAGACAAGTGTGGCCCGGCCGACGCCCCTCTGCTGGCCTGGAAGCAGGACCCGGTTGCTCTACTTAGAAGCTGAGTTCTAGAGCAAGAGGGGCTGGAGTGGCTGGGGTGTGTCCCGGGACAGGGTCTGGATGAGGGGTGTTCCAGGACGGGGGTGGGGGGGTGGGGGGGCAGGGCTGCTTGTGGAGGGAGGATCCATGAGGGCGGTATGGACAGGCTCTTCCCTGCTCCACGGGTCCCGCCCAGGTAGCCTGGTGGCCTCAGTGCTGGCTTGTCTTCCTTGTGATTTCAGGGTTCATCTCTAGTCTCCGGGGACCCTCCTTTCCCGAGCAAGGCTCCACGGAAAGAAAGAGAGTATAGCTAGAGGACCCTGCAGCCAATACTCCAACAATGGGACTAGCGTGTGTTCCAGAAATTGTGCTTTTAGGAAACAGCCCTAAAGCAGAAGAGATTTACGGCACATTGTACTCTTCACTTTAAGGAGGAGACTCAAAGAATTGGAGAGGTCTCAGTTGTTGGGCAGGTGGTGCTGCTGAGTAAATGATGTGTAGCCCCTGAAAATGCAGAAGGGGACAGGAGAGGTGTAGCAGTGCCTGTCCACTGTGGGGACCTCCGGCCGCACAAGAGCCCAGCTGTGGAACCCTCCCTGCCCCACCCTGTCCCCCACACAGGCAAACCCCCTCCCCCGCTCTCACTCACCCATACACTCCGAGGGAAAGGACTGGAAGAGGGACGCCATGTGTTATGGGCTCTCGTGGTAGAAGGTAGAAGGAATGTGTCTTCCTTTCTTCATATTTACATCACTCTTTTGCTACCGAAACGTAATCTGGCTGAAACCTTAGAGAACTTTTAAATTACCTGATACGTTTGTAATAAAGAGGAAGATTTAATATGCAGTCTTAATATTTTTATAACATGCACATTAGAATCATTGAAACCTGGCCTATCCAGGAAAATGAAAGATTTTGAAGGTGTCTCCTGGACCCAGATATTTCTGGCTCCTGGGTCACACTTACAAAAGGGAAGCCTATCCCAGATCGTGAAAACATTTCATTTTGGGGCTTCACATGCGCGGTATTGTATCAGCAATATTCCTTTGTAGTAAAATGGGTTTTTTTTTTTGTTTCTGTTTTTGTTTTTCTGCGTTTGTTTGTTTTTTAAGAGAAAAAAAGCTGAAAAAAAAAATGAATCACTCATAGGTTACGTAGCTAGATACAAAAAGGCCACACTGCCTGATCCCACACACATGAAAACCCAGAAGAAGTAACTCACAGAGGCGGAGATGAGAGGGGAGCCGTGGCTGCAGGGACTGGGCTGAGGGAATGAGCAGTATCTGACGAGTGGCACGGGAGTGTCTGGGAGGGAAATATTGTAGAAGGACAGGTTGTGAGACACTGTGTACCTAATGACACCTGGAGGTACAATTTAAAAGGATCAGAGTAAAATTCCATGAAAACTCAATTTATCCTTTATTTATAGACCAGAATGTATTGAGCTATGAAATAGGTGCATGAACAACGCAAAAATTAGAAACACTGGAATGACAGGGGAGGGGAAGCCATCCTTTGGGGATTCAGCGAGCAGGAACTGCTGCTCCGGGGCCGGGGCCGAGGCCGGATGCTCCACTGAGAGAGGTGGTAGGCGGCGCCCTTCGGCAAGCCCGATAACTGGTGCTGTAGCCTGCTTGGACTCCGGGGCTGCCAAAGGTGCAGGTGGCTCTTGGAGCTGCTGAGAGGGAGTCAGAGCTCTGCGTATATCCTCCGCTGGCTCTGACAAGGCAAGTGACATCAGGGGCCCTTCAGGGACCTCCATAGTTAGTGCCGCAGCGTGCGCGGGCGCCGGGGCTGCCAAAGGTGCAGGTGGGTCTTCAAGCTCCTGACAGGGAGTCAGAGCGCTGAGTATATCCTGCCGTGGCTCTGAAATGGGAGGTGTCATCACGGGCTCTTCAGGGACCTCCATGGCTGGTGCCGGAGCCTGCTCAGGCTCCCGCGCTGTCAAAGGTGCAGGTGACTCTTCTTGCACCTGAGAGAGGGTCAGCACCCTGAGTATATCCTCTGTTGGCTCTGATATGGGACGTGGCCTGAGGGGCTCCTCAGGGACCTCCGTAGCTGGTGCTGCAGGCTGCTCGGGTTCCGGTGCTGCCAAGGGCGGAGGTGGCTCTTGGAGCTCCTGACAGGGAGTCAGAGCTGTGAGTATGTCCTGCGCCGGCTCCGACAGGGCAGGTGGCATCAGGGGCCCTTCAGGGACCTCCAGAGCTAGTGCTGCAGCGTGCGCGGGCGCCGGGGCTGCAAAAGGTGCAGGTGACTCTTCTAGCTCCCGACAGAGAGTCCGAGTTGTGAGTATGGCCTCCGCTGGCTCTGACATGTCACGTGGCCAAAGGGGCTCTTCAGGGACCTCCATAGCTAGGACTGGAGCCAGCTCGGGCTCCGGGGCTGCCAAGGGCGCAGGTGGCTCTTGGAGCTTCTGACAGGGAGTCAGAGCTGTGAGTATGTCCTGCGCCGGCTCCGACAGGGCAGGTGGCATCAGGGGCCCTTCAGGGACCTCCGTAGCTGGAGCTGGAGTCTGCTCGGGCTCTGGGGCTGCCATAGATGCCGGTGGCTCTTGCAGCTCATGACCTTTCGTCAGAGCTGTGAGTGTATCCTCCGCTTCCTCTGACATGGCAAGTGGCATCGGGGGCCCTTCAGGGACCTCCATAGTTGGTGCTGCAGAGTGCGTGGGCGCCGGGGCTGCGAAAAGTGCCGGACGGTCTTCAAGCTCCTGACAGGGAGTCAGAGCTGGGAGTATATCATCTGTTGGCTGTGACATGAGACGTGGCCCAAGGGGCTCTTCAGGGACCTCCGAAGCTGGAGCTGCAGGCTGCTCGGGCTCCGGCGCTGCCAAGGGCGGAGGTGGCTCTTGGATCTCCTGACAGGGAGTCAGAGCAGTGAGCATGTCCTGCGCCGGCTCCGACAGGGCAGGTGGCATCAGGGGCCCTTCAGGGACCTCCATAGTTAGTGTTGCAGCATGCGCGGGCGCTCGGGCTGCGAAAGGTGCAGGTGGGTCTTCAAGATCCTGACATGGTATCAGAGCTTTGAGTATATCCTGCCGTGGCTCTGAAATGGGAGGTGTCATCACGCGCTCTTCAGCGACCTCCATGGCTGGTGCCGGAGCCTGCTCAGGCTCCCGCGCTGTCAAAGGTGCAGGTGACTCTTCTTGCACCTGAGAGAGGGTCAGAGCCCTGAGTATATCCTCTGTTGGCTCTGATATGGGACGTGGCCTAAGGGGCTCTTCAGGGACTTCCGTAGCTGGAGCTGCAGGCTGCTCGGGTTCCGGTGCTGCCAAGGGCGGAGGTGGCCCTTGGAGCTCCTGACAGGGAGTCAGAGCAGTGAGTATGTCCTGCGCCGGCTCCGACAGGGCAGGTGGCATCAGGGGCCCTTCAGGGACCTCCATAGTTGGTGCTGCAGCGTGTGTGGGCGCCGGGGCTGCGAAAAGTGCAGGTCGGTCTTCAAGCTCTTCACAGGGAGTCAGAGCTGGGAGTATATCATCTGTTGGCTGTGACATGAGACGTGGCCTACGGGGCTCTTCAGGGACCTCCGAATCTGGTGCTGCAGGCTGCTCGGGCTCCGGCGCAGCCAAGGCCGGAGGTGGCTCTTGGAGCTGCTGACAGGGGGTCAGAGCTCTGTGTACATCCTCTGGTGGCTCAGACATGGCAAGTGGCATCAGGGGCCCTTCAGGGACCTCCGTAGCTAGTGCTGCAGCGTGCGCGGACGCTGGGGCTGCGAAAAGTGCAGGGCGGTCCTCAAGCTCCTGACAGGGAGTCAGAGCTGGGAGTATATCCTCTGTTGGCTGTGACATGGGACGCGGCCTAAGGGGCTCTTCAGGGACCTCCGAAGCTGGTGCTGCAGGCTGCTCGGGCTCCGGCGCTGCCGAGGCCGGACGTGGCTCCTGGAGCTCCTGAGAGGGAGTCAGAGCAGTGAGTATGTCCTGCGCCGTCTCCGACAGGGCAGGTGGCATCAGGGTCCCCTCAGGGACCTCCATAGGTAGTGCTGGAGCCTGCGCGGGCTCCAGGCTTTCCAAAGGTGCAGGTGACTCTTCTAGCTCCCGACAGGGAGTCAGAGCTGTGAGTATATCCTGCCGTGGCTCTGAAATGGCAGGTGTCATCACGGGCTCTTCAGGGACCTCCGTGGCTGGTGCCGGAGCCTGCTCAGGCTCCCGCGCTGTCAAAGGTGCAGGTGACCTTTCTAGCCCCTGACAGAGAGTCAGAGCTGTGAGTATATCCTCCGCTGGCTCTGACATGTCACGTGGCCTAAGGGGCTCTTGAGGGACCTCCATAGCTAGGACTGCAGCCTGCTCGGGCTCCGGGGCTGCCAAGGGCGCGGGTGGCTCTTGGAGCTTCTGACAGGGAGGCAGAGCTGTGAGTATGTCCTGCGCCGGCTCCGACAGGGCAGGTGGCATCAGGGGCCCTTCAGGGACCTCCATAGCTGGAGCTGGAGCCTGCTCGGGCTCTGGGGCTGCCATAGACGCCGGTGGCTCTTGCAGCTCATGACCGTTCGTCAGAGCTGTGAGTGTATCCTCCGCTTCCTCTGACATGGCAAGTGGCATCAGGGGCCCTTCAGGGACCTCCAGAGCTAGTGCTGCAACGTGCGCGGGCGCTGCGGCTGCGAAAGGTGCAGGTGGGTCTTCAAGCTCCTGACAGACACTCAGAGCTGTGAGTATATCCCGCTGTGGCTCTGAAATGGAAGTTGTCATCACGGGCTCTTCAGGGACCTCCATGGCTGGTGCCGGAGCCTGCTCAGGCTCCCGCGCTGTCAAAGGTGCAGGTGACCTTTCTAGCACCTGACAGAGAGTCAGAGTTGTGAGTGTATACTCCGGTTGCTCTGACATGTCACGTGGCCTAAGGGGCTCTTGAGGGACCTCCGTAGCTAGGACTGCAGCCTGCTCGGGCTCTGGGGCTGCCAAGGGCGCAGGTGGCTTTTTGAGCTTCTGACAAGGAGTCAGAGCTGTGAGTATGTCCTGTGCCGGCTCCGACAGGGCAGGTGGCATCAGGGGCCCTTCAGGGACCTCCATAGCTGGAGCTGGAGCCTGCTCAGGCTCTGGGGCTGCCATAGATGCTGGTGGCTCTTGCAGCTCATGACCGTTCGTCAGAGCTGTGAGTGTATCCTCCGCTTCCTCTGACATAGCAAGTGGCATCAGGGGCCCTTCAGGGACCTCCATAGTTGGTGCTGCAGCGTGCGTGGGCGCCGGGGCTGCGAAAGGTGCACGTGGGTCTTCAAGCTCCTGACAGGGAGTCAGAGCTGTGAGTATATCCTCTGTTGGTGGTGACATGGAACGCGGCCTAAGGGGCTCTTCAGGGACCTCCGAAGCTGGTGCTGCAGGCTGCTCGGGCTCCGGCGCTGCCAAGGGCGGAGGTGGCTCTTGGAGTTCCTGAGAGGGAGTCAGAGCTCTGTGTATATCCTCCGGTAGCTCAGACACGGCAAGTGGCATCAGGGGCCCTTCAGGGGCCTCCATTGCTAGTGCTGCAGCGTGCTCGGGCCCTGGGGCTGCAAAAGGTGCAGGTTTCTCTTGTAGCTCCCGACAGAGAGTCCGAGTTGTGAGTATAGCCTCCACTGGCTCCGACATGTCACGTGGCCTAAGGGGCTCTTCAGGGACCTCCATAGCTAGGACTGGAGCCTGCTCGGGCTCCGGGGCTGCCAAGGGCGCAGGTGGGTCTTCAGGCTTCGGACAGGGAGTCAGAGCTCTGAGTATGTCCTGCGCCGTCTCCGACAGGGCAGGTGGCATCAGGGGCCCTTCAGGGACCTCCATAGTTGGTGCTGCAGCGTGTGTGGGCGCCGGGGCTGCAAAAAGTGCAGGTCGGTCTTCAAGCTCTTCACAGGGAGTCAGAGCTGGGAGTATATCATCTGTTGGCTGTGACATGAGACGTGGCCTACGGGGCTCTTCAGGGACCTCCGAATCTGGTGCTGCAGGCTGCTCGGGCTCCGGCGCAGCCAAGGCCGGAGGTGGCTCTTGGAGCTGCTGACAGGGGGTCAGAGCTCTGTGTACATCCTCCGGTGGCTCAGACATGGCAAGTGGCATCAGGGGCCCTTCAGGGACCTCCGTAGCTAGTGCTGCAGCGTGCGCGGACGCTGGGGCTGCGAAAAGTGCAGGGCGGTCCTCAAGCTCCTGACAGGGAGTCAGAGCTGGGAGTATATCCTCTGTTGGCTGTGACATGGGACGCGGCCTAAGGGGCTCTTCAGGGACCTCCGAAGCTGGTGCTGCAGGCTGCTCGGGCTCCGGCGCTGCCGAGGCCGGACGTGGCTCCTGGAGCTCCTGAGAGGGAGTCAGAGCAGTGAGTATGTCCTGCGCCGTCTCCGACAGGGCAGGTGGCATCAGGGTCCCCTCAGGGACCTCCATAGGTAGTGCTGGAGCCTGCGCGGGCTCCAGGCTTTCCAAAGGTGCAGGTGACTCTTCTAGCTCCCGACAGGGAGTCAGAGCTGTGAGTATATCCTGCCGTGGCTCTGACGTGGGAGGTGTCATCTCGGGCTCTTCAGGGACCTCCGTGGCTGGTGCTGGGGCCTGCTGAGGCTCCTGGCTTTCCAAGGGCGCAGGTGACTCTTGCACGTCCTCACGGTGGATCAGCGCTCTGACCACCAGCTGCACTGGGCCCGACAGGACAGATGACGTCCCTGCTCTTTTGAGTTGCTGAGCTCCAGCAGCAGTGATGGGATTTTCCAGCTCAGGCTCTGAAGCTGCATCAGGCACCACAGTGGGAGGTGGGACTAGCTTTCGGCGCGGTCGCGGATCTCGCTCTGGGGCTCCTGCTGTCGCTCCAAGAAGAGAAAGTATGGTCATCATGATTGTCTTTCCATGTCCCTTCCAAATGAAGGCAACTTTGCCCACCGGTCAGTATTGTCTAAGAACCCATCCCTGGGTGGTCTCCCCAAACTGTAGCCCATGGGGACAGTGATCTGAGACCACTCCTTGCTCCCAGCCACACTGCAGTCTGTGGAGGCTTGCTCTGTGTGGCCCACTCTCTCCCCTCCACAGGCCTCCATCAGTCACCCCCAGTCCTCCTCACCCCCAGCCTCCGGCTCAGCGGGCTCGAGGTGTCGCAGCCGAGAGAGGAGGAGCCAGGCACGTTGCTCCAGGTCTGAGCCTGGCACGAGGAGCCCTACGTATGCCAGTAGTGTCTTTAGGCAGGGAAATTCTGGGGGCTGGAAGAAATCTTCAGGGTAGTGGTCCAGCCAGGTGCCCAGGACGGAGGAGATGACCCTGGGGACAGACAGGTTGGGCAGAGGAGTCAGAGGACAGGGCACCTCCCACGCGGATGCCCCAGGGAGCCCCTGTGGGAGCCTGGGCGCCTGGGTCCCCGGCTCCTGGCTGTCAAGAGCCCATTCCTACTCCGTGTCCACCTGTGATGTGGCAGAGCTGCCTGAGGCAGGCCTGGTCACTGAGGAGGGGCTGGCCCAAAGCCTCTGTGAGTGGGAGTCCTTGACCCCTGGTGTGACCATTTGTGTCCTCCAAGCGGAAGCTGGACACCCTGCTCAGTCTCCCTGCCCACTTGCCGCGTGACTTGCACTGCATGTGGGCAGGGAGGGGTGGCGTGTCTGGCGTGGTCATTGCTGTGACTATCCAACCAAGGAGGGAACTAAGGGACTCTGTCCCATCCCTGGCCTTCCCAGGACCCTCCCGATACCGCCCACTTCCCCTCCCGTGCCTACGTGCTGCCTCGTTCAGTAGGTGCCAGGAGAGGGTGTCCTTGCGTGGACACTAATCTCCCACTGGCTGGGGGACGTCCAGTCCCCGAGGCCACCCTGGGTCTCCTGAGTACCTGCTGAGCACCCAGTGTCGACGTTCCACCAGATGTGTGGAAGCCATGCCCTTTGTTCTGGGTCCCAGGATTAGGGTAGAGACAGGGCTGAGAGGCGGCGGGGATGGGGAATGACTCTGTTAGGGGCTGAGGCTGCCCTCCAGCCCGCTCTGCTCTCCCACAGTGCCCACACCCCACCCAGGGCTCTCCAGGCCCCCTTTCCTCTTCTGCAGAAGCAGCCCTCAGACCTGGACCCTCTCACAGGAATGGCAGATGTGTGGGATGAGGGTCCAGCAGCCCCCAGATCACAGTCCCCTCGCTGCCCTCTCGAAGAAGGAAGGGCCCTGTGCATTAGCCAAAGCTCACTCACGTGCCCCGCTGCTCCTGGTCTCCGCCGATCTCGTCCCAGGAAGAGAGGACGCATCCGTAGCTAGAGGAGGCCGGAGGGGTGGGGGGTGGGGGGATCGCATGAAATGCCCTGTGAACCCTCCCTCTCATCATATCTAGTGTCACTGTCTGACTGCCGACTAGAATGGAGCCCTGGGGTGCTCCCGGGTGCTGTCTGCTGTGTGCGTGGGATCACAGTCAGCGCCCAGGGAAGCGTCTGCAGGTCTGCACCTAGAAGGGCATCCATCCTTTATGCTCGATGAATGAAAGGGCCCCCACCAGCCCCATCCCAGAGAGCTGAGTGGGCCTGGGGCCCCCTGCTCCTGCCCGGGCATGCCTGCTCTGGTCTCACCCAGGACACAGACCCCAGATGGAGTGTCAGATGTCCTTTTCCAAGGGGAAAAGAGCCCAGCTCAAGACCGTGGTGACGGTGAGGGCTGAGGCAGAGGCTTCTTCATGGGGAGCGGGACGATGATCCACGGGCACGACCACAGCCCCCGTAGCGGGCCTTTCCACAGGGCCAGGCGCCCAGGTGTCCTTACCCTCCAGGACCCCACTGAGTCCCTGTAATAACTCTGCCCCAGTCCGAGGAGCCCACTGAGGCTCCGCGAAGTTGGGTGGCATTCCCCAGACTCCCAGGCAGGAGGTGGGCAAATCCCACTGGGCTGTGGAGGGGCAGGGTGCTCACCTTGTCACCAGCTGGTCCAGCACCTCCTGGGTGGTAGCATAAGCTCTGTATGTGGCCAGGAACATGGAGACGTAGCTGAGGTCTCCGTCTAGGAAGGCGGGCAGCAGGTGTTCTACTCGCTTCTTCAGCAGCTCTGCCCGTTGGGGCCGCACCACGCAGGTCCCATTGCTCTTCACGGTTGAGGCCTTTCTAGCCTGAGGTGGGACAGGGGAGACATGCGGTCTTCACTGCGGTCACCAGGAGGGTTGGGGGTTGGAGCCCAGAGCAAACCCCCAGGCTCTCGGTGACGTAGGCAAAGAGGTGGGACAGGAGGGCCCACAGTAGACAAAAGGAGCAAGGTGCCTGGCTGGTTCCGTGGGTTCAGGGTCCGCCTCTTGGTTTCGGCTGAGCTCCTGATGCGCCCGTCCTGAGATCGAGTCCGTCGTCAGGCTTTGCACTTAGGGCAGGGTCTGCTTGAGGATCCTGTCTCTCCCTCTGTGTCTCCAACCCCCGTCTCTGTCTCTGTCTCTGTCTCTGTCTCTGTCTCTATCTCTGTCTGTCTCTCAAAAACATAACTCGTGCAATCTCTTTAGGGAAAAAGGAGAATGGCAACAATACGGGGATGTGAGGTGGGGGGTGTGTGAACGGACGTCGGTATCTCAGGTCAGATCGTTAGCTGAGTATTGACAGCCGCTCCCTGCACTAACGGCATCGTCCCTGTGATTTCTGACGATGTATGTCAGGCTTGAGACCACAGAGACTGTTTCATGGGTCGGGGTGCTCGGGATTTTAGGGCACGTGGGATGTTCCGTGCAGCGCTGTGAGTTGGCAACAGAAGGGAATCACATGAACGTCCTGCCTCTGTGAAGGGCTCAGTGGCTGCGGTAACGGATGGGCCTTCTGGAATGTTGTGCAGCACAAGGAGGCGCCTGCTCCGGACCCTGGAGGGCCCCCAGGGATGGGTTCCTTCACAACCAAAGGGCAGAGCAATAGGCATAGTACCATGAGTCCCAGGCCCCTTTGGGGAAAAGTCTCCCAGCTCAGCAGGATCTCGAGCAAGGGATGAGAGGTGGTTTAAGGTCGCTTTTCTGATATTCGTACAGATATGTGGATAGGGACTGTG
The DNA here is from genome assembly GCF_024610735.1 of Ursus americanus. NCBI lineage: Eukaryota > Metazoa > Chordata > Mammalia > Carnivora > Ursidae > Ursus > Ursus americanus. Next base: position 2,987,958 of record NC_142161.1, read on the forward strand.
CATGGGGCCAAGGCCGTTGGCAGGGCCCTGAGGGCAGGTTTGGGGAGGAGATGGGGATCCAGGTTCACATGGGAGCAGGAGTCCAGGAGGGAGCCCCGAGGAGCCCAGAGGCTATGTTTCTGGGATCTGGGTCCCTTTGTGCCGCATCGGTGCCCTGGGTGCTGGGTCCCTCCGGCCCCTCCACTCACCCTGAGCCAGCGCTGGACTTTGTTGGCAGTAGGGGACTCCTTCCTGTCCTTCAAGGAGGTGGGGCAGGGGATCCCATCGTTCAGCTCCTGCCCTGTCTCCTGTGTGGAGCTCTGTAAAGACAGTGCCCGGCAGCCAGGCGGGAGGCCTCGGAGGTCTGTCTGGCTGCCTTTGCTGGTCCTCAGACCCAGGGGACTCCCTTGCAGACCCACCACACCCCAGGATGCACGCAGCTCCACCATGGAGAGAAAAGTGACACAGCTCGAGGGCCTTGGATTCACTCTGGCCCTGGTGAGAGGCACCTCAGGAATCCTCTTTCCACCCTGCCCACCGTGGCATCGGTGTGACCATGAAGGCATCCCCAGGGTATCCACTGCCCTGCAACCTCCTCCAGCCCAGGGCGGGACCTCCCCCACATACCCCTCTTTCCCTGAAACTAGGGGGATGGGGCTGCCCGGGGGTGGCTCGGAGAGGTGGCCTGGCCTGGCCTGGCGTGGCCTGGCGTGGCCTGGCCTGGCCTAGGCCGCTCGGTATTACCTTCCGGCACCTCCTGGCAAAGGCCCTGCGGCGTCGGGGGCGCGGGTTGAGCCAGTGTCTGCAGCAGGTGAAAAGTCCCTCAGCCCGGGGTTTCTGGAAGCCAGAGCCCCGGAAAATGGGCACGCAGCAAGAGAACATCTTTCACTATCGAATGTCTCCGGCCAAGTGAGCCTGATACGGGACCGCACTAGAATGTGGGTGCCTGGTGACCGGGGTTCCAAGTTCTGTGGGGGTCGGTTATCAGGGAAGTGACTTCACTTCCTGGGATCCCCTCCCCGAGTGCACACCTGGACTAGCACCTACACAAACAGTGCTCTGGGCTGCCGACTGCTCATCCCCTTTCTGCGTGCCATGCCACATGCGTACCCGGTGACACCAACACAACCCTCTCCACAGGCCCTAGGGAAGGTCTGGGTGCAGCCAGGGCCCCAGCTTAGAAACACCCCGGGCTCTGACGCAAGTCTCCATCTTCCCTGTTGGGGACCCCGGAGAAGCCGTTGTGCCCGTCAGGGATGGTCTGTGTCTTGCCTGTGCGATAGGGATTTTTCCAGCGGACTTCTTGCGGAAGTCCACAGGCATAGGTGGGATACCATCTAAGAAACTGGGGGAGTGGTGTCCCACGTAGGGAATACCTGCCACCACATTTTCTTCCTTTCTCACCTTCTCTGAGTCTGTAGCTCCTCCGATGCCACCCACAGTCCCTATTGTGTTGTGTGTGTATCTGTGCACGTGTGCGTGCCCCAGTACTCCTATTGTGCAGGCCCAGAAGATGAGAGTCCCACCTAGGGGTGGATGGGAAATAGCTTTCCCAGGCCTTAGGCTTTCTAATTTCCAAGGCAAACCCTGCAGAAGGCATTGGAGCCTTGGCTTAGAGGGGCTGAGCCCACCCTTACCCCTAGACGCTGCCAGTCGTGTGTCACGAGCCATCCCTCCTTTCCTCTGGGTGTCCTGCGGGCAGGGGTGCCGTCAGTGGGTTGCCCTGGCCTGGGCTCCTCCTCAGACGGGTACGTGCTGGGATGCCTCCTGCCTGGGATGTCGATGCTTCTTGTCACCCCCATACCATCTCCAGGTCTACAGCCAGTTCCAAAACACAACCTCTTCCTGAGCTCCCAGTGAGTAGCTAGGTTCAGCCACGGCCCCACCGTTGAGGACACTCGGAGAGCTGGGTTCAGGCCTGGTTCTGCCTTCTTACCAGTCTGTGATTCTGGGCAAGGCACGGACCCTGCTGGGGTCTTCCCCTTGTTGCAGAGGCTGTCTCTTACGTAACTGGTTTTCTTTTATTTGAAAGATCTTCTGTGTTGGTTTGAGAGACAGAGTGGGGGTGGGGTGGGGAGGAGAGAGGGAGAGGGGAGACAGAATCTCAAGCCGACTCTGTGCTGAGTGTGATGCGCAATGCTGGTCTTGATCCCAAGACCCTGAGTTCGTGACCTGAGTCCAGATCACGAGTCGGAGGCGTAAGCAACTGAGCCACCCAGGCGCCCTGGCAAAAGAACACTTTCGATATATTTCCAGGCAATGCAGGGAAGTGACTAGTGCAAGGGGGAAGACAAACATGAGGGACTCTGCATTTCCCTAACTTACTGCCTAAAGAGATTTCATTTCTAGTCTACGGGTCAGGAATGTAGAACACAGGCGAAGCTCAGCCATTTCCATGAGTTGGAGACAGCAAGGTGGAAGTCTGGAGAAGACAATATGGCTGTGGTTTACAGTACAGAATACTGAGGAGAGCTGCACAGAGAAAGAGGACCTCAGAAAGCCATCTAGGATCACTTTGGAGTTGTCATAGCATTCCGCAGTAGGGCACATGTGTGAGGAACGTAGGTGGTGTGGGGAAAATAATAGCCCAGGGGAAGCAGAGAGGAAAATGTCACTAGCCTTCACACACAATCAGGAAAAGTCTGTGCTACCGGCAGCAGGCAGAGTGGAAAACCTCGTAATTCGTGGGACATTGCAAAGAGAGCTCAGAATACCAACAGAACAGTAGCAAAATACATTGAAGACCACTGTGATACCACCTAACAAACCTTTGGAAAGCTAGTCTGGAAGGATAAAATAGTTTTCCAGGAGCCTCCCCATCAGAACAATCCTCAAGAGTATGTGTAGAAATATAAGCCATAGTTAATACCTAACAATTAACATTCACGATACCTGCCTTCCAACAAAAGATTACCAGGATGCAAAGAGGGAGAAAAGTTCACCTCGTACTGAGGAGAAAGATTAAACAATAGAAACCTACCCAGAAATGAAAAAGACGATGGAAGTATTGCCCATGGACATTCAAACCACCGTTAGAAAGAGGTTTTATATACGTAAGAATGTACACAAAGGATGAAGTGAAACAGAGATATAGAAAATAGGAAAACAAGGAAAACCCAACTTCTGGAGCTGAACAGTAGCACGTCTAAGATGAAAAATGTAGTAGATGGCCTTTCTTTCACGTTAGACACTAAATAGCAAAAAGAGAGAGAGAGAGAGAGAGAGAGAACGTGAATGTATGATCACTGCATTTGTCCAGAATAAAGCAGAGAAAAGGAAGGGTGCAAACCACGCCCTGCACACAAACACTAGAGTATGTGTGAGCTTTGTAGCAATTTCACGTGGCCTGGTAGATAAGAAATTGGCTGAGGTACAGAAAAAAACTGTTTGAAGAAGTAATGTCTGATTATTATCTGAATTGTATGAACCCTCTACACCCAGAGATTCAAGAATTCAGGAATCCAGCCAACAAAATCCCCAAACATAAAGATCATGAAAAAAAAAAAAAAACCCTCCTTATCAACCTACATCCCAATAAAATGGGAAGCAATAAAATTGCTTCAGACCAATGATAAAGAAAAAATCTAAAAAGCAGATGGAGATGAGTCCATTGCGTTACCTGTCACGTCCCTAATTCTGTAGATGGTCTCTGTTTCTTTCTGGTCTGTGGTACTCTTGGAGTGTCTCTTCACTTACAGGATCCCCCTTCCTATTTCTTGCAGGGTGGTTTCGCGGCCAAATCCTTTGAGTTCCTTTCTGTCCTGGAAGCTCTTTATCTCTGCTCCTATTCGGAATGCCTCCTTGCTGGGTAAAGTATTCTTGGCTGCATGTTTTTCTCATTTAGTACCCTGACTCGATCACGCCAGCCCTTTCTGGTGTGCCAGGTCTCTGTGGATAGGTATGTGGCTAGAAGACCCTCTTGTCTCAAGCTGCTTTCAGGATTTTCTCTTTGTGTCTGAAATTGCAAACGTCACTGTATATGTTAGGGTGTTCCTCTATTCCTGTGGATTTGGGGAAGAGTCCTCTCTACCTCTTGGACTTGAATGCCCGTTTCCCTCCCAGATTGGGGAAGTTCTCAGCTACGATCTACACGGATAGATCTTCTGTCCCTCTGTGTCTTCTCCCTCGGGGCCAGAAGTAATTCCAATATTGTTTCCTTTTGTGGCATCACTGATTTTTCGATTCCTCCACCCATGGTCCATTCGTTGGCTTTCTCTCTCTTCCTCGGCTTCCTTCCTTTCCGTCAGCTTGTCTTTGGTGTCACTGACTCTGCTTTCTGCCTCATTGACCCTGGCCGTTAGAGCATCCACATCCAATGTAGACTGCATCTCAGTTAGAGCCTTTGGAATTTGGGCCTGATTCGATTTCATTTCTGCACTCTGAGAGTCTCTCGTGTCATTTAGACTTTTTTCAAGCCCAGCTAGCAACTCTGTAATTGTCATCCTGAGTTCCAGCTCTGACATCTTACTTAAAACCGTATGCATTAGATCAGTGGCAGAGAGGGTTACCTCTGGCTCTTTCTTTTGCCGTGAATCCCTCCCTCTAGTCACTTTCCCCGGAGAAGAATGGATGGGGGAGAGAGAGATTAGGATCTCACAGGGTGGACAAAACAGGGTGAGCCACTTGGTCCCGAGTGTCTGTTGGTCGGTGTGTTGGAAGTCACTAAATCCCAAAATGGTAAAGAAAGCCAAACTCATATATACACAGAAATCAAATTGAATATAGCGACAGAAATCCAAAAATGAAGAATATGTGTATAAAATGTCAATGTAAAAAATGAAAGTTAAGAAAAGATTGAAAAATGAAGAGTTGCTAAGAGAAAAAGAAAAAGTAGTTGGAAAGGGACAAAAGACAAGACAAAAAAAAAAAACGAAATGGAAAATGTTGAATGGAGAGAGAAATGAATGATGAGAAAAAGCCTCGAGCTCTAGGTGCTGTTTTCCCCTAGCGCTGGAGTTTGGCCGTCCTCTTTGGTCTGTAAACTTGCTGTTCACTTGTTGTTTCACCTCGTTTTCGGGGGGCAGGGGCCTAGTGCCCTGTTTCGCAGGTGTTTTTGCCTGGACGGGGATGCACTGCCCCTTGCCAGGGGGCCCGGTGGGGCTCAGGGTCAGCGGGTTGCTCTGTGTGCCTTGCGTTCCCAGAGGGCTTTCCCCGCCTCTTGAGAGGGTGAGAATAAAAACGGCCGCCCGCATCTGTAGGCGCGGAGGTGTGATGCTGTTGTGCGCCAAGTTGTGTAGACGTCTGCGGTGCTCCCCACACCAAAGGTCCTGAGGGAAGGCGGAGGGTCACAGCATTCCTGTCCTTTGCAGGGCTCCCAGACGGAGAGCTTCTGATCAAGTGGACTCCCCGTCAAGTGACTTGGTGCGAGGAGAGGGATCTCTCCCTTCTCCTCACTTGGGTCTCGAGCAGGAAGCGTAGGCACTGCTCTCACAACAACTGAACCGGAGGGTTATCGGGAATCGGGGCTGGCAGGGGCAGGGGGTCGCTGCTGGAGGAGCCTGAGGGGTGTGGAGGGGCTATGCCCAGTGCCAAAGCCGCCGGTTGAGGCTCTGTCCATCCTGCAGCTTCCATGAGCACCCAGTGTGCTTTGGAAATGAGGAGGTCGTGGAATATAGGTGAGGTTCAGTGGGGTGGAACCCGGAGCCGACGACCCGGAGAGAATTCTTGAGACGTCTTTGGTGCAAAACTGGTGGTTTATGACAGGACCCGTGGCAGAAAGAGCTGCTGCCCCGGCTTGTGAGGGGTGGCTGATGATAAGACTATGGGGTTGGGGGAAGGGAAGGAAAAAGGGAGGTTGAGATAATACTTGCATACGTTAAAGAAGACTCCCAAGGTGCAGAGGCCTTGCCATTGTCTAGGGAAGGTGGTTTTGCCCTCTAGCAAGGCATGAACATTAAGACGGTTGGGAACTTCCTGGAGGCTGCAGATTAGAAGGACATTTCATTGTATCTACTTTCCCTTCAGGAAGCTAAGTAACTGATAGAAAGGCTTGGTTCTTGGAAAGTGCTAAGACATTGGGAAACTGAGGGAGACTTAAGTCTTGCAGGATTATGGTGTCTATAGGTGAACTATTTCTTTGCCCCTTAGGGCAGCCGGGAGTGCCTGAGGAACGTCACGTCCACCCCATGGTGGGGGGTGGGTGTGGGGTGTCAGTTCCGGCTTTGTCCTCCTCAGCTAGCCTTCTCTTGCCTCCTCAGTAAAGGTCCCTCCTGTTCACAGAGGTTCAAGCAGTTCTCGCTGTTGCCACCTAGTGGACATATGGATGAACACATTCAGGTCATGTCCGTGACTCCCTGAGCTGAGCGGCCCTGAGAGGTTGGTTCCTTCCTGCGAGGAGAGGGCCCAAAAGGATGGACCCGGAGCAAGCAGACAAGTGTGGCCCGGCCGACGCCCCTCTGCTGGCCTGGAAGCAGGACCCGGTTGCTCTACTTAGAAGCTGAGTTCTAGAGCAAGAGGGGCTGGAGTGGCTGGGGTGTGTCCCGGGACAGGGTCTGGATGAGGGGTGTTCCAGGACGGGGGTGGGGGGGTGGGGGGGCAGGGCTGCTTGTGGAGGGAGGATCCATGAGGGCGGTATGGACAGGCTCTTCCCTGCTCCACGGGTCCCGCCCAGGTAGCCTGGTGGCCTCAGTGCTGGCTTGTCTTCCTCGTGATTTCAGGGTTCATCTCTAGTCTCCGGGGACCCTCCTTTCCCGAGCAAGGCTCCACGGAAAGAAAGAGAGTATAGCTAGAGGACCCTGCAGCCAATACTCCAACAATGGGACTAGCGTGTGTTCCAGAAATTGTGCTTTTAGGAAACAGCCCTAAAGCAGAAGAGATTTACGGCACATTGTACTCTTCACTTTAAGGAGGAGACTCAAAGAATTGGAGAGGTCTCAGTTGTTGGGCAGGTGGTGCTGCTGAGTAAATGATGTGTAGCCCCTGAAAATGCAGAAGGGGACAGGAGAGGTGTAGCAGTGCCTGTCCACTGTGGGGACCTCCGGCCGCACAAGAGCCCAGCTGTGGAACCCTCCCTGCCCCACCCTGTCCCCCACACAGGCAAACCCCCTCCCCCGCTCTCACTCACCCATACACTCCGAGGGAAAGGACTGGAAGAGGGACGCCATGTGTTATGGGCTCTCGTGGTAGAAGGTAGAAGGAATGTGTCTTCCTTTCTTCATATTTACATCACTCTTTTGCTACCGAAACGTAATCTGGCTGAAACCTTAGAGAACTTTTAAATTACCTGATACGTTTGTAATAAAGAGGAAGATTTAATATGCAGTCTTAATATTTTTATAACATGCACATTAGAATCATTGAAACCTGGCCTATCCAGGAAAATGAAAGATTTTGAAGGTGTCTCCTGGACCCAGATATTTCTGGCTCCTGGGTCACACTTACAAAAGGGAAGCCTATCCCAGATCGTGAAAACATTTCATTTTGGGGCTTCACATGCGCGGTATTGTATCAGCAATATTCCTTTGTAGTAAAATGGGTTTTTTTTTTTTTTGTTTCTGTTTTTGTTTTTCTGCGTTTGTTTGTTTTTTATGAGAAAAAAAGCTGAAAAAAAAAATGAATCACTCATAGGTTACGTAGCTAGATACAAAAAGGCCACACTGCCTGATCCCACACACATGAAAACCCAGAAGAAGTAACTCACAGAGGCGGAGACGAGAGGGGAGCCGTGGCTGCAGGGACTGGGCTGAGGGAATGAGCAGTATCTGACGAGTGGCACGGGAGTGTCTGGGAGGGAAATATTGTAGAAGGACAGGTTGTGAGACACTGTGTACCTAATGACACCTGGAGGTACAATTTAAAAGGATCAGAGTAAAATTCCATGAAAACTCAATTTATCCTTTATTTATAGACCAGAATGTATTGAGCTATGAAATAGGTGCATGAACAACGCAAAAATTAGAAACACTGGAATGACAGGGGAGGGGAAGCCATCCTTTGGGGATTCAGCGAGCAGGAACTGCTGCTCCGGGGCCGGGGCCGAGGCCGGATGCTCCACTGAGAGAGGTGGTAGGCGGCGCCCTTCGGCAAGCCCGATAACTGGTGCTGTAGCCTGCTTGGACTCCGGGGCTGCCAAAGGTGCAGGTGGCTCTTGGAGCTGCTGAGAGGGAGTCAGAGCTCTGCGTATATCCTCCGCTGGCTCTGACAAGGCAAGTGACATCAGGGGCCCTTCAGGGACCTCCATAGTTAGTGCCGCAGCGTGCGCGGGCGCCGGGGCTGCCAAAGGTGCAGGTGGGTCTTCAAGCTCCTGACAGGGAGTCAGAGCGCTGAGTATATCCTGCCGTGGCTCTGAAATGGGAGGTGTCATCACGGGCTCTTCAGGGACCTCCATGGCTGGTGCCGGAGCCTGCTCAGGCTCCCGCGCTGTCAAAGGTGCAGGTGACTCTTCTTGCACCTGAGAGAGGGTCAGCACCCTGAGTATATCCTCTGTTGGCTCTGATATGGGACGTGGCCTGAGGGGCTCCTCAGGGACCTCCGTAGCTGGTGCTGCAGGCTGCTCGGGTTCCGGTGCTGCCAAGGGCGGAGGTGGCTCTTGGAGCTCCTGACAGGGAGTCAGAGCTGTGAGTATGTCCTGCGCCGGCTCCGACAGGGCAGGTGGCATCAGGGGCCCTTCAGGGACCTCCAGAGCTAGTGCTGCAGCGTGCGCGGGCGCCGGGGCTGCAAAAGGTGCAGGTGACTCTTCTAGCTCCCGACAGAGAGTCCGAGTTGTGAGTATGGCCTCCGCTGGCTCTGACATGTCACGTGGCCAAAGGGGCTCTTCAGGGACCTCCATAGCTAGGACTGGAGCCAGCTCGGGCTCCGGGGCTGCCAAGGGCGCAGGTGGCTCTTGGAGCTTCTGACAGGGAGTCAGAGCTGTGAGTATGTCCTGCGCCGGCTCCGACAGGGCAGGTGGCATCAGGGGCCCTTCAGGGACCTCCGTAGCTGGAGCTGGAGTCTGCTCGGGCTCTGGGGCTGCCATAGATGCCGGTGGCTCTTGCAGCTCATGACCTTTCGTCAGAGCTGTGAGTGTATCCTCCGCTTCCTCTGACATGGCAAGTGGCATCGGGGGCCCTTCAGGGACCTCCATAGTTGGTGCTGCAGAGTGCGTGGGCGCCGGGGCTGCGAAAAGTGCCGGACGGTCTTCAAGCTCCTGACAGGGAGTCAGAGCTGGGAGTATATCATCTGTTGGCTGTGACATGAGACGTGGCCCAAGGGGCTCTTCAGGGACCTCCGAAGCTGGAGCTGCAGGCTGCTCGGGCTCCGGCGCTGCCAAGGGCGGAGGTGGCTCTTGGATCTCCTGACAGGGAGTCAGAGCAGTGAGCATGTCCTGCGCCGGCTCCGACAGGGCAGGTGGCATCAGGGGCCCTTCAGGGACCTCCATAGTTAGTGTTGCAGCATGCGCGGGCGCTCGGGCTGCGAAAGGTGCAGGTGGGTCTTCAAGATCCTGACATGGTATCAGAGCTTTGAGTATATCCTGCCGTGGCTCTGAAATGGGAGGTGTCATCACGCGCTCTTCAGCGACCTCCATGGCTGGTGCCGGAGCCTGCTCAGGCTCCCGCGCTGTCAAAGGTGCAGGTGACTCTTCTTGCACCTGAGAGAGGGTCAGAGCCCTGAGTATATCCTCTGTTGGCTCTGATATGGGACGTGGCCTAAGGGGCTCTTCAGGGACTTCCGTAGCTGGAGCTGCAGGCTGCTCGGGTTCCGGTGCTGCCAAGGGCGGAGGTGGCCCTTGGAGCTCCTGACAGGGAGTCAGAGCAGTGAGTATGTCCTGCGCCGGCTCCGACAGGGCAGGTGGCATCAGGGGCCCTTCAGGGACCTCCATAGTTGGTGCTGCAGCGTGTGTGGGCGCCGGGGCTGCGAAAAGTGCAGGTCGGTCTTCAAGCTCTTCACAGGGAGTCAGAGCTGGGAGTATATCATCTGTTGGCTGTGACATGAGACGTGGCCTACGGGGCTCTTCAGGGACCTCCGAATCTGGTGCTGCAGGCTGCTCGGGCTCCGGCGCAGCCAAGGCCGGAGGTGGCTCTTGGAGCTGCTGACAGGGGGTCAGAGCTCTGTGTACATCCTCTGGTGGCTCAGACATGGCAAGTGGCATCAGGGGCCCTTCAGGGACCTCCGTAGCTAGTGCTGCAGCGTGCGCGGACGCTGGGGCTGCGAAAAGTGCAGGGCGGTCCTCAAGCTCCTGACAGGGAGTCAGAGCTGGGAGTATATCCTCTGTTGGCTGTGACATGGGACGCGGCCTAAGGGGCTCTTCAGGGACCTCCGAAGCTGGTGCTGCAGGCTGCTCGGGCTCCGGCGCTGCCGAGGCCGGACGTGGCTCCTGGAGCTCCTGAGAGGGAGTCAGAGCAGTGAGTATGTCCTGCGCCGTCTCCGACAGGGCAGGTGGCATCAGGGTCCCCTCAGGGACCTCCATAGGTAGTGCTGGAGCCTGCGCGGGCTCCAGGCTTTCCAAAGGTGCAGGTGACTCTTCTAGCTCCCGACAGGGAGTCAGAGCTGTGAGTATATCCTGCCGTGGCTCTGAAATGGCAGGTGTCATCACGGGCTCTTCAGGGACCTCCGTGGCTGGTGCCGGAGCCTGCTCAGGCTCCCGCGCTGTCAAAGGTGCAGGTGACCTTTCTAGCCCCTGACAGAGAGTCAGAGCTGTGAGTATATCCTCCGCTGGCTCTGACATGTCACGTGGCCTAAGGGGCTCTTGAGGGACCTCCATAGCTAGGACTGCAGCCTGCTCGGGCTCCGGGGCTGCCAAGGGCGCGGGTGGCTCTTGGAGCTTCTGACAGGGAGGCAGAGCTGTGAGTATGTCCTGCGCCGGCTCCGACAGGGCAGGTGGCATCAGGGGCCCTTCAGGGACCTCCATAGCTGGAGCTGGAGCCTGCTCGGGCTCTGGGGCTGCCATAGACGCCGGTGGCTCTTGCAGCTCATGACCGTTCGTCAGAGCTGTGAGTGTATCCTCCGCTTCCTCTGACATGGCAAGTGGCATCAGGGGCCCTTCAGGGACCTCCAGAGCTAGTGCTGCAACGTGCGCGGGCGCTGCGGCTGCGAAAGGTGCAGGTGGGTCTTCAAGCTCCTGACAGACACTCAGAGCTGTGAGTATATCCCGCTGTGGCTCTGAAATGGAAGTTGTCATCACGGGCTCTTCAGGGACCTCCATGGCTGGTGCCGGAGCCTGCTCAGGCTCCCGCGCTGTCAAAGGTGCAGGTGACCTTTCTAGCACCTGACAGAGAGTCAGAGTTGTGAGTGTATACTCCGGTTGCTCTGACATGTCACGTGGCCTAAGGGGCTCTTGAGGGACCTCCGTAGCTAGGACTGCAGCCTGCTCGGGCTCTGGGGCTGCCAAGGGCGCAGGTGGCTTTTTGAGCTTCTGACAAGGAGTCAGAGCTGTGAGTATGTCCTGTGCCGGCTCCGACAGGGCAGGTGGCATCAGGGGCCCTTCAGGGACCTCCATAGCTGGAGCTGGAGCCTGCTCAGGCTCTGGGGCTGCCATAGATGCTGGTGGCTCTTGCAGCTCATGACCGTTCGTCAGAGCTGTGAGTGTATCCTCCGCTTCCTCTGACATAGCAAGTGGCATCAGGGGCCCTTCAGGGACCTCCATAGTTGGTGCTGCAGCGTGCGTGGGCGCCGGGGCTGCGAAAGGTGCACGTGGGTCTTCAAGCTCCTGACAGGGAGTCAGAGCTGTGAGTATATCCTCTGTTGGTGGTGACATGGAACGCGGCCTAAGGGGCTCTTCAGGGACCTCCGAAGCTGGTGCTGCAGGCTGCTCGGGCTCCGGCGCTGCCAAGGGCGGAGGTGGCTCTTGGAGTTCCTGAGAGGGAGTCAGAGCTCTGTGTATATCCTCCGGTAGCTCAGACACGGCAAGTGGCATCAGGGGCCCTTCAGGGGCCTCCATTGCTAGTGCTGCAGCGTGCTCGGGCCCTGGGGCTGCAAAAGGTGCAGGTTTCTCTTGTAGCTCCCGACAGAGAGTCCGAGTTGTGAGTATAGCCTCCACTGGCTCCGACATGTCACGTGGCCTAAGGGGCTCTTCAGGGACCTCCATAGCTAGGACTGGAGCCTGCTCGGGCTCCGGGGCTGCCAAGGGCGCAGGTGGGTCTTCAGGCTTCGGACAGGGAGTCAGAGCTCTGAGTATGTCCTGCGCCGTCTCCGACAGGGCAGGTGGCATCAGGGGCCCTTCAGGGACCTCCATAGTTGGTGCTGCAGCGTGTGTGGGCGCCGGGGCTGCAAAAAGTGCAGGTCGGTCTTCAAGCTCTTCACAGGGAGTCAGAGCTGGGAGTATATCATCTGTTGGCTGTGACATGAGACGTGGCCTACGGGGCTCTTCAGGGACCTCCGAATCTGGTGCTGCAGGCTGCTCGGGCTCCGGCGCAGCCAAGGCCGGAGGTGGCTCTTGGAGCTGCTGACAGGGGGTCAGAGCTCTGTGTACATCCTCCGGTGGCTCAGACATGGCAAGTGGCATCAGGGGCCCTTCAGGGACCTCCGTAGCTAGTGCTGCAGCGTGCGCGGACGCTGGGGCTGCGAAAAGTGCAGGGCGGTCCTCAAGCTCCTGACAGGGAGTCAGAGCTGGGAGTATATCCTCTGTTGGCTGTGACATGGGACGCGGCCTAAGGGGCTCTTCAGGGACCTCCGAAGCTGGTGCTGCAGGCTGCTCGGGCTCCGGCGCTGCCGAGGCCGGACGTGGCTCCTGGAGCTCCTGAGAGGGAGTCAGAGCAGTGAGTATGTCCTGCGCCGTCTCCGACAGGGCAGGTGGCATCAGGGTCCCCTCAGGGACCTCCATAGGTAGTGCTGGAGCCTGCGCGGGCTCCAGGCTTTCCAAAGGTGCAGGTGACTCTTCTAGCTCCCGACAGGGAGTCAGAGCTGTGAGTATATCCTGCCGTGGCTCTGAAATGGCAGGTGTCATCACGGGCTCTTCAGGGACCTCCGTGGCTGGTGCCGGAGCCTGCTCAGGCTCCCGCGCTGTCAAAGGTGCAGGTGACCTTTCTAGCCCCTGACAGAGAGTCAGAGCTGTGAGTATATCCTCCGCTGGCTCTGACATGTCACGTGGCCTAAGGGGCTCTTGAGGGACCTCCATAGCTAGGACTGCAGCCTGCTCGGGCTCCGGGGCTGCCAAGGGCGCAGGTGGCTCTTGGAGCTTCTGACAGGGAGGCAGAGCTGTGAGTATGTCCTGCGCCGGCTCCGACAGGGCAGGTGGCATCAGGGGCCCTTCAGGGACCTCCATAGCTGGAGCTGGAGCCTGCTCGGGCTCTGGGGCTGCCATAGACGCCGGTGGCTCTTGCAGCTCATGACCGTTCGTCAGAGCTGTGAGTGTATCCTCCGCTTCCTCTGACATGGCAAGTGGCATCAGGGGCCCTTCAGGGACCTCCAGAGCTAGTGCTGCAACGTGCGCGGGCGCTGCGGCTGCGAAAGGTGCAGGTGGGTCTTCAAGCTCCTGACAGACACTCAGAGCTGTGAGTATATCCCGCTGTGGCTCTGAAATGGAAGTTGTCATCACGGGCTCTTCAGGGACCTCCATGGCTGGTGCCGGAGCCTGCTCAGGCTCCCGCGCTGTCAAAGGTGCAGGTGACCTTTCTAGCACCTGACAGAGAGTCAGAGTTGTGAGTGTATACTCCGGTTGCTCTGACATGTCACGTGGCCTAAGGGGCTCTTGAGGGACCTCCGTAGCTAGGACTGCAGCCTGCTCGGGCTCTGGGGCTGCCAAGGGCGCAGGTGGCTTTTTGAGCTTCTGACAAGGAGTCAGAGCTGTGAGTATGTCCTGTGCCGGCTCCGACAGGGCAGGTGGCATCAGGGGCCCTTCAGGGACCTCCATAGCTGGAGCTGGAGCCTGCTCAGGCTCTGGGGCTGCCATAGATGCTGGTGGCTCTTGCAGCTCATGACCGTTCGTCAGAGCTGTGAGTGTATCCTCCGCTTCCTCTGACATAGCAAGTGGCATCAGGGGCCCTTCAGGGACCTCCATAGTTGGTGCTGCAGCGTGCGTGGGCGCCGGGGCTGCGAAAGGTGCACGTGGGTCTTCAAGCTCCTGACAGGGAGTCAGAGCTGTGAGTATATCCTCTGTTGGTGGTGACATGGAACGCGGCCTAAGGGGCTCTTCAGGGACCTCCGAAGCTGGTGCTGCAGGCTGCTCGGGCTCCGGCGCTGCCAAGGGCGGAGGTGGCTCTTGGAGTTCCTGAGAGGGAGTCAGAGCTCTGTGTATATCCTCCGGTAGCTCAGACACGGCAAGTGGCATCAGGGGCCCTTCAGGGGCCTCCATTGCTAGTGCTGCAGCGTGCTCGGGCCCTGGGGCTGCAAAAGGTGCAGGTTTCTCTTGTAGCTCCCGACAGAGAGTCCGAGTTGTGAGTATAGCCTCCACTGGCTCCGACATGTCACGTGGCCTAAGGGGCTCTTCAGGGACCTCCATAGCTAGGACTGGAGCCTGCTCGGGCTCCGGGGCTGCCAAGGGCGCAGGTGGGTCTTCAGGCTTCGGACAGGGAGTCAGAGCTCTGAGTATGTCCTGCGCCGTCTCCGACAGGGCAGGTGGCATCAGGGGCCCTTCAGGGACCTCCATAGTTGGTGCTGCAGCGTGTGTGGGCGCCGGGGCTGCAAAAAGTGCAGGTCGGTCTTCAAGCTCTTCACAGGGAGTCAGAGCTGGGAGTATATCATCTGTTGGCTGTGACATGAGACGTGGCCTACGGGGCTCTTCAGGGACCTCCGAATCTGGTGCTGCAGGCTGCTCGGGCTCCGGCGCAGCCAAGGCCGGAGGTGGCTCTTGGAGCTGCTGACAGGGGGTCAGAGCTCTGTGTACATCCTCCGGTGGCTCAGACATGGCAAGTGGCATCAGGGGCCCTTCAGGGACCTCCGTAGCTAGTGCTGCAGCGTGCGCGGACGCTGGGGCTGCGAAAAGTGCAGGGCGGTCCTCAAGCTCCTGACAGGGAGTCAGAGCTGGGAGTATATCCTCTGTTGGCTGTGACATGGGACGCGGCCTAAGGGGCTCTTCAGGGACCTCCGAAGCTGGTGCTGCAGGCTGCTCGGGCTCCGGCGCTGCCGAGGCCGGACGTGGCTCCTGGAGCTCCTGAGAGGGAGTCAGAGCAGTGAGTATGTCCTGCGCCGTCTCCGACAGGGCAGGTGGCATCAGGGTCCCCTCAGGGACCTCCATAGGTAGTGCTGGAGCCTGCGCGGGCTCCAGGCTTTCCAAAGGTGCAGGTGACTCTTCTAGCTCCCGACAGGGAGTCAGAGCTGTGAGTATATCCTGCCGTGGCTCTGAAATGGCAGGTGTCATCACGGGCTCTTCAGGGACCTCCGTGGCTGGTGCCGGAGCCTGCTCAGGCTCCCGCGCTGTCAAAGGTGCAGGTGACCTTTCTAGCCCCTGACAGAGAGTCAGAGCTGTGAGTATATCCTCCGCTGGCTCTGACATGTCACGTGGCCTAAGGGGCTCTTGAGGGACCTCCATAGCTAGGACTGCAGCCTGCTCGGGCTCCGGGGCTGCCAAGGGCGCAGGTGGCTCTTGGAGCTTCTGACAGGGAGGCAGAGCTGTGAGTATGTCCTGCGCCGGCTCCGACAGGGCAGGTGGCATCAGGGGCCCTTCAGGGACCTCCATAGCTGGAGCTGGAGCCTGCTCGGGCTCTGGGGCTGCCATAGACGCCGGTGGCTCTTGCAGCTCATGACCGTTCGTCAGAGCTGTGAGTGTATCCTCCGCTTCCTCTGACATGGCAAGTGGCATCAGGGGCCCTTCAGGGACCTCCAGAGCTAGTGCTGCAACGTGCGCGGGCGCTGCGGCTGCGAAAGGTGCAGGTGGGTCTTCAAGCTCCTGACAGACACTCAGAGCTGTGAGTATATCCCGCTGTGGCTCTGAAATGGAAGTTGTCATCACGGGCTCTTCAGGGACCTCCATGGCTGGTGCCGGAGCCTGCTCAGGCTCCCGCGCTGTCAAAGGTGCAGGTGACCTTTCTAGCACCTGACAGAGAGTCAGAGTTGTGAGTGTATACTCCGGTTGCTCTGACATGTCACGTGGCCTAAGGGGCTCTTGAGGGACCTCCGTAGCTAGGACTGCAGCCTGCTCGGGCTCTGGGGCTGCCAAGGGCGCAGGTGGCTTTTTGAGCTTCTGACAAGGAGTCAGAGCTGTGAGTATGTCCTGTGCCGGCTCCGACAGGGCAGGTGGCATCAGGGGCCCTTCAGGGACCTCCATAGCTGGAGCTGGAGCCTGCTCAGGCTCTGGGGCTGCCATAGATGCTGGTGGCTCTTGCAGCTCATGACCGTTCGTCAGAGCTGTGAGTGTATCCTCCGCTTCCTCTGACATAGCAAGTGGCATCAGGGGCCCTTCAGGGACCTCCATAGTTGGTGCTGCAGCGTGCGTGGGCGCCGGGGCTGCGAAAGGTGCACGTGGGTCTTCAAGCTCCTGACAGGGAGTCAGAGCTGTGAGTATATCCTCTGTTGGTGGTGACATGGAACGCGGCCTAAGGGGCTCTTCAGGGACCTCCGAAGCTGGTGCTGCAGGCTGCTCGGGCTCCGGCGCTGCCAAGGGCGGAGGTGGCTCTTGGAGTTCCTGAGAGGGAGTCAGAGCTCTGTGTATATCCTCCGGTAGCTCAGACACGGCAAGTGGCATCAGGGGCCCTTCAGGGGCCTCCATTGCTAGTGCTGCAGCGTGCTCGGGCCCTGGGGCTGCAAAAGGTGCAGGTTTCTCTTGTAGCTCCCGACAGAGAGTCCGAGTTGTGAGTATAGCCTCCACTGGCTCCGACATGTCACGTGGCCTAAGGGGCTCTTCAGGGACCTCCATAGCTAGGACTGGAGCCTGCTCGGGCTCCGGGGCTGCCAAGGGCGCAGGTGGGTCTTCAGGCTTCGGACAGGGAGTCAGAGCTCTGAGTATGTCCTGCGCCGTCTCCGACAGGGCAGGTGGCATCAGGGGCCCTTCAGGGACCTCCATAGTTGGTGCTGCAGCGTGTGTGGGCGCCGGGGCTGCAAAAAGTGCAGGTCGGTCTTCAAGCTCTTCACAGGGAGTCAGAGCTGGGAGTATATCATCTGTTGGCTGTGACATGAGACGTGGCCTACGGGGCTCTTCAGGGACCTCCGAATCTGGTGCTGCAGGCTGCTCGGGCTCCGGCGCAGCCAAGGCCGGAGGTGGCTCTTGGAGCTGCTGACAGGGGGTCAGAGCTCTGTGTACATCCTCCGGTGGCTCAGACATGGCAAGTGGCATCAGGGGCCCTTCAGGGACCTCCGTAGCTAGTGCTGCAGCGTGCGCGGACGCTGGGGCTGCGAAAAGTGCAGGGCGGTCCTCAAGCTCCTGACAGGGAGTCAGAGCTGGGAGTATATCCTCTGTTGGCTGTGACATGGGACGCGGCCTAAGGGGCTCTTCAGGGACCTCCGAAGCTGGTGCTGCAGGCTGCTCGGGCTCCGGCGCTGCCGAGGCCGGACGTGGCTCCTGGAGCTCCTGAGAGGGAGTCAGAGCAGTGAGTATGTCCTGCGCCGTCTCCGACAGGGCAGGTGGCATCAGGGTCCCCTCAGGGACCTCCATAGGTAGTGCTGGAGCCTGCGCGGGCTCCAGGCTTTCCAAAGGTGCAGGTGACTCTTCTAGCTCCCGACAGGGAGTCAGAGCTGTGAGTATATCCTGCCGTGGCTCTGACGTGGGAGGTGTCATCTCGGGCTCTTCAGGGACCTCCGTGGCTGGTGCTGGGGCCTGCTGAGGCTCCTGGCTTTCCAAGGGCGCAGGTGACTCTTGCACGTCCTCACGGTGGATCAGCGCTCTGACCACCAGCTGCACTGGGCCCGACACGACAGATGACGTCCCTGCTCTTTTGAGTTGCTGAGCTCCAGCAGCAGTGATGGGATTTTCCAGCTCAGGCTCTGAAGCTGCATCAGGCACCACAGTGGGAGGTGGGACTAGCTTTCGGCGCGGTCGCGGATCTCGCTCTGGGGCTCCTGCTGTCGCTCCAAGAAGAGAAAGTATGGTCATCATGATTGTCTTTCCATGTCCCTTCCAAATGAAGGCAACTTTGCCCACCGGTCAGTATTGTCTAAGAACCCATCCCTGGGTGGTCTCCCCAAACTGTAGCCCATGGGGACAGTGATCTGAGACCACTCCTTGCTCCCAGCCACACTGCAGTCTGTGGAGGCTTGCTCTGTGTGGCCCACTCTCTCCCCTCCACAGGCCTCCATCAGTCACCCCCAGTCCTCCTCACCCCCAGCCTCCGGCTCAGCGGGCTCGAGGTGTCGCAGCCGAGAGAGGAGGAGCCAGGCACGTTGCTCCAGGTCTGAGCCTGGCACGAGGAGCCCTACGTATGCCAGTAGTGTCTTTAGGCAGGGAAATTCTGGGGGCTGGAAGAAATCTTCAGGGTAGTGGTCCAGCCAGGTGCCCAGGACGGAGGAGATGACCCTGGGGACAGACAGGTTGGGCAGAGGAGTCAGAGGACAGGGCACCTCCCACGCGGATGCCCCAGGGAGCCCCTGTGGGAGCCTGGGCGCCTGGGTCCCCGGCTCCTGGCTGTCAAGAGCCCATTCCTACTCCGTGTCCACCTGTGATGTGGCAGAGCTGCCTGAGGCAGGCCTGGTCACTGAGGAGGGGCTGGCCCAAAGCCTCTGTGAGTGGGAGTCCTTGACCCCTGGTGTGACCATTTGTGTCCTCCAAGCGGAAGCTGGACACCCTGCTCAGTCTCCCTGCCCACTTGCCGCGTGACTTGCACTGCATGTGGGCAGGGAGGGGTGGCGTGTCTGGCGTGGTCATTGCTGTGACTATCCAACCAAGGAGGGAACTAAGGGACTCTGTCCCATCCCTGGCCTTCCCAGGACCCTCCCGATACCGCCCACTTCCCCTCCCGTGCCTACGTGCTGCCTCGTTCAGTAGGTGCCAGGAGAGGGTGTCCTTGCGTGGACACTAATCTCCCACTGGCTGGGGGACGTCCAGTCCCCGAGGCCACCCTGGGTCTCCTGAGTACCTGCTGAGCACCCAGTGTCGACGTTCCACCAGATGTGTGGAAGCCATGCCCTTTGTTCTGGGTCCCAGGATTAGGGTAGAGACAGGGCTGAGAGGCGGCGGGGATGGGGAATGACTCTGTTAGGGGCTGAGGCTGCCCTCCAGCCCGCTCTGCTCTCCCACAGTGCCCACACCCCACCCAGGGCTCTCCAGGCCCCCTTTCCTCTTCTGCAGAAGCAGCCCTCAGACCTGGACCCTCTCACAGGAATGGCAGATGTGTGGGATGAGGGTCCAGCAGCCCCCAGATCACAGTCCCCTCGCTGCCCTCTCGAAGAAGGAAGGGCCCTGTGCATTAGCCAAAGCTCACTCACGTGCCCCGCTGCTCCTGGTCTCCGCCGATCTCGTCCCAGGAAGAGAGGACGCATCCGTAGCTAGAGGAGGCCGGAGGGGTGGGGGGTGGGGGGATCGCATGAAATGCCCTGTGAACCCTCCCTCTCATCATATCTAGTGTCACTGTCTGACTGCCGACTAGAATGGAGCCCTGGGGTGCTCCCGGGTGCTGTCTGCTGTGTGCGTGGGATCACAGTCAGCGCCCAGGGAAGCGTCTGCAGGTCTGCACCTAGAAGGGCATCCATCCTTTATGCTCGATGAATGAAAGGGCCCCCACCAGCCCCATCCCAGAGAGCTGAGTGGGCCTGGGGCCCCCTGCTCCTGCCCGGGCATGCCTGCTCTGGTCTCACCCAGGACACAGACCCCAGATGGAGTGTCAGATGTCCTTTTCCAAGGGGAAAAGAGCCCAGCTCAAGACCGTGGTGACGGTGAGGGCTGAGGCAGAGGCTTCTTCATGGGGAGCGGGACGATGATCCACGGGCACGACCACAGCCCCCGTAGCGGGCCTTTCCACAGGGCCAGGCGCCCAGGTGTCCTTACCCTCCAGGACCCCACTGAGTCCCTGTAATAACTCTGCCCCAGTCCGAGGAGCCCACTGAGGCTCCGCGAAGTTGGGTGGCATTCCCCAGACTCCCAGGCAGGAGGTGGGCAAATCCCACTGGGCTGTGGAGGGGCAGGGTGCTCACCTTGTCACCAGCTGGTCCAGCACCTCCTGGGTGGTAGCATAAGCTCTGTATGTGGCCAGGAACATGGAGACGTAGCTGAGGTCTCCGTCTAGGAAGGCGGGCAGCAGGTGTTCTACTCGCTTCTTCAGCAGCTCTGCCCGTTGGGGCCGCACCACGCAGGTCCCATTGCTCTTCACGGTTGAGGCCTTTCTAGCCTGAGGTGGGACAGGGGAGACATGCGGTCTTCACTGCGGTCACCAGGAGGGTTGGGGGTTGGAGCCCAGAGCAAACCCCCAGGCTCTCGGTGACGTAGGCAAAGAGGTGGGACAGGAGGGCCCACAGTAGACAAAAGGAGCAAGGTGCCTGGCTGGTTCCGTGGGTTCAGGGTCCGCCTCTTGGTTTCGGCTGAGCTCCTGATGCGCCCGTCCTGAGATCGAGTCCGTCGTCAGGCTTTGCACTTAGGGCAGGGTCTGCTTGAGGATCCTGTCTCTCCCTCTGTGTCTCCAACCCCCGTCTCTGTCTCTGTCTCTGTCTCTGTCTCTGTCTCTATCTCTGTCTGTCTCTCAAAAACATAACTCGTGCAATCTCTTTAGGGAAAAAGGAGAATGGCAACAATACGGGGATGTGAGGTGGGGGGTGTGTGAACGGACGTCGGTATCTCAGGTCAGATCGTTAGCTGAGTATTGACAGCCGCTCCCTGCACTAACGGCATCGTCCCTGTGATTTCTGACGATGTATGTCAGGCTTGAGACCACAGAGACTGTTTCATGGGTCGGGGTGCTCGGGATTTTAGGGCACGTGGGATGTTCCGTGCAGCGCTGTGAGTTGGCAACAGAAGGGAATCACATGAACGTCCTGCCTCTGTGAAGGGCTCAGTGGCTGCGGTAACGGATGGGCCTTCTGGAATGTTGTGCAGCACAAGGAGGCGCCTGCTCCGGACCCTGGAGGGCCCCCAGGGATGGGTTCCTTCACAACCAAAGGGCAGAGCAATAGGCATAGTACCATGAGTCCCAGGCCCCTTTGGGGAAAAGTCTCCCAGCTCAGCAGGATCTCGAGCAAGGGATGAGAGGTGGTTTAAGGTCGCTTTTCTGATATTCGTACAGATATGTGGATAGGGACTGTGCATGGGGCCAAGGCCGTTGGCAGGGCCCTGAGGGCAGGTTTGGGGAGGAGATGGGGATCCAGGTTCACATGGGAGCAGGAGTCCAGGAGGGAGCCCCGAGGAGCCCAGAGGCTATGTTTCTGGGATCTGGGTCCCTTTGTGCCGCATCGGTGCCCTGGGTGCTGGGTCCCTCCGGCCCCTCCACTCACCCTGAGCCAGCGCTGGACTTTGTTGGCAGTAGGGGACTCCTTCCTGTCCTTCAAGGAGGTGGGGCAGGGGATCCCATCGTTCAGCTCCTGCCCTGTCTCCTGTGTGGAGCTCTGTAAAGACAGTGCCCGGCAGCCAGGCGGGAGGCCTCGGAGGTCTGTCTGGCTGCCTTTGCTGGTCCTCAGACCCAGGGGACTCCCTTGCAGACCCACCACACCCCAGGATGCACGCAGCTCCACCATGGAGAGAAAAGTGACACAGCTCGAGGGCCTTGGATTCACTCTGGCCCTGGTGAGAGGCACCTCAGGAATCCTCTTTCCACCCTGCCCACCGTGGCATCGGTGTGACCATGAAGGCATCCCCAGGGTATCCACTGCCCTGCAACCTCCTCCAGCCCAGGGCGGGACCTCCCCCACATACCCCTCTTTCCCTGAAACTAGGGGGATGGGGCTGCCCGGGGGTGGCTCGGAGAGGTGGCCTGGCCTGGCCTGGCGTGGCCTGGCGTGGCCTGGCCTGGCCTAGGCCGCTCGGTATTACCTTCCGGCACCTCCTGGCAAAGGCCCTGCGGCGTCGGGGGCGCGGGTTGAGCCAGTGTCTGCAGCAGGTGAAAAGTCCCTCAGCCCGGGGTTTCTGGAAGCCAGAGCCCCGGAAAATGGGCACGCAGCAAGAGAACATCTTTCACTATCGAATGTCTCCGGCCAAGTGAGCCTGATACGGGACCGCACTAGAATGTGGGTGCCTGGTGACCGGGGTTCCAAGTTCTGTGGGGGTCGGTTATCAGGGAAGTGACTTCACTTCCTGGGATCCCCTCCCCGAGTGCACACCTGGACTAGCACCTACACAAACAGTGCTCTGGGCTGCCGACTGCTCATCCCCTTTCTGCGTGCCATGCCACATGCGTACCCGGTGACACCAACACAACCCTCTCCACAGGCCCTAGGGAAGGTCTGGGTGCAGCCAGGGCCCCAGCTTAGAAACACCCCGGGCTCTGACGCAAGTCTCCATCTTCCCTGTTGGGGACCCCGGAGAAGCCGTTGTGCCCGTCAGGGATGGTCTGTGTCTTGCCTGTGCGATAGGGATTTTTCCAGCGGACTTCTTGCGGAAGTCCACAGGCATAGGTGGGATACCATCTAAGAAACTGGGGGAGTGGTGTCCCACGTAGGGAATACCTGCCACCACATTTTCTTCCTTTCTCACCTTCTCTGAGTCTGTAGCTCCTCCGATGCCACCCACAGTCCCTATTGTGTTGTGTGTGTATCTGTGCACGTGTGCGTGCCCCAGTACTCCTATTGTGCAGGCCCAGAAGATGAGAGTCCCACCTAGGGGTGGATGGGAAATAGCTTTCCCAGGCCTTAGGCTTTCTAATTTCCAAGGCAAACCCTGCAGAAGGCATTGGAGCCTTGGCTTAGAGGGGCTGAGCCCACCCTTACCCCTAGACGCTGCCAGTCGTGTGTCACGAGCCATCCCTCCTTTCCTCTGGGTGTCCTGCGGGCAGGGGTGCCGTCAGTGGGTTGCCCTGGCCTGGGCTCCTCCTCAGACGGGTACGTGCTGGGATGCCTCCTGCCTGGGATGTCGATGCTTCTTGTCACCCCCATACCATCTCCAGGTCTACAGCCAGTTCCAAAACACAACCTCTTCCCGAGCTCCCAGTGAGTAGCTAGGTTCAGCCACGGCCCCACCGTTGAGGACACTCGGAGAGCTGGGTTCAGGCCTGGTTCTGCCTTCTTACCAGTCTGTGATTCTGGGCAAGGCACGGACCCTGCTGGGGTCTTCCCCTTGTTGCAGAGGCTGTCTCTTACGTAACTGGTTTTCTTTTATTTGAAAGATCTTCTGTGTTGGTTTGAGAGACAGAGTGGGGGTGGGGTGGGGAGGAGAGAGGGAGAGGGGAGACAGAATCTCAAGCCGACTCTGTGCTGAGTGTGATGCGCAATGCTGGTCTTGATCCCAAGACCCTGAGTTCGTGACCTGAGTCCAGATCACGAGTCGGAGGCGTAAGCAACTGAGCCACCCAGGCGCCCTGGCAAAAGAACACTTTCGATATATTTCCAGGCAATGCAGGGAAGTGACTAGTGCAAGGGGGAAGACAAACATGAGGGACTCTGCATTTCCCTAACTTACTGCCTAAAGAGATTTCATTTCTAGTCTACGGGTCAGGAATGTAGAACACAGGCGAAGCTCAGCCATTTCCATGAGTTGGAGACAGCAAGGTGGAAGTCTGGAGAAGACAATATGGCTGTGGTTTACAGTACAGAATACTGAGGAGAGCTGCACAGAGAAAGAGGACCTCAGAAAGCCATCTAGGATCACTTTGGAGTTGTCATAGCATTCCGCAGTAGGGCACATGTGTGAGGAACGTAGGTGGTGTGGGGAAAATAATAGCCCAGGGGAAGCAGAGAGGAAAATGTCACTAGCCTTCACACACAATCAGGAAAAGTCTGTGCTACCGGCAGCAGGCAGAGTGGAAAACCTCGTAATTCGTGGGACATTGCAAAGAGAGCTCAGAATACCAACAGAACAGTAGCAAAATACATTGAAGACCACTGTGATACCACCTAACAAACCTTTGGAAAGCTAGTCTGGAAGGATAAAATAGTTTTCCAGGAGCCTCCCCATCAGAACAATCCTCAAGGGTATGTGTAGAAATATAAGCCATAGTTAATACCTAACAATTAACATTCACGATACCTGCCTTCCAACAAAAGATTACCAGGATGCAAAGAGGGAGAAAAGTTCACCTCGTACTGAGGAGAAAGATTAAACAATAGAAACCTACCCAGAAATGAAAAAGACGATGGAAGTATTGCCCATGGACATTCAAACCACCGTTAGAAAGAGGTTTTATATACGTAAGAATGTACACAAAGGATGAAGTGAAACAGAGATATAGAAAATAGGAAAACAAGGAAAACCCAACTTCTGGAGCTGAACAGTAGCACGTCTAAGATGAAAAATGTAGTAGATGGCCTTTCTTTCACGTTAGACACTAAATAGCAAAAAGAGAGAGAGAGAGAGAGAGAGAGAGAGAGAACGTGAATGTATGATCACTGCATTTGTCCAGAATAAAGCAGAGAAAAGGAAGGGTGCAAACCACGCCCTGCACACAAACACTAGAGTATGTGTGAGCTTTGTAGCAATTTCACGTGGCCTGGTAGATAAGAAATTGGCTGAGGTACAGAAAAAAACTGTTTGAAGAAGTAATGTCTGATTATTATCTGAATTGTATGAACCCTCTACACCCAGAGATTCAAGAATTCAGGAATCCAGCCAACAAAATCCCCAAACATAAAGATCATGAAAAAAAAAAAAAAACCCTCCTTATCAACCTACATCCCAATAAAATGGGAAGCAATAAAATTGCTTCAGACCAATGATAAAGAAAAAATCTAAAAAGCAGATGGAGATGAGTCCATTGCGTTACCTGTCACGTCCCTAATTCTGTAGATGGTCTCTGTTTCTTTCTGGTCTGTGGTACTCTTGGAGTGTCTCTTCACTTACAGGATCCCCCTTCCTATTTCTTGCAGGGTGGTTTCGCGGCCAAATCCTTTGAGTTCCTTTCTGTCCTGGAAGCTCTTTATCTCTGCTCCTATTCGGAATGCCTCCTTGCTGGGTAAAGTATTCTTGGCTGCATGTTTTTCTCATTTAGTACCCTGACTCGATCACGCCAGCCCTTTCTGGTGTGCCAGGTCTCTGTGGATAGGTATGTGGCTAGAAGACCCTCTTGTCTCAAGCTGCTTTCAGGATTTTCTCTTTGTGTCTGAAATTGCAAACGTCACTGTATATGTTAGGGTGTTCCTCTATTCCTGTGGATTTGGGGAAGAGTCCTCTCTACCTCTTGGACTTGAATGCCCGTTTCCCTCCCAGATTGGGGAAGTTCTCAGCTACGATCTACACGGATAGATCTTCTGTCCCTCTGTGTCTTCTCCCTCGGGGCCAGAAGTAATTCCAATATTGTTTCCTTTTGTGGCATCACTGATTTTTCGATTCCTCCACCCATGGTCCATTCGTTGGCTTTCTCTCTCTTCCTCGGCTTCCTTCCTTTCCGTCAGCTTGTCTTTGGTGTCACTGACTCTGCTTTCTGCCTCATTGACCCTGGCCGTTAGAGCATCCACATCCAATGTAGACTGCATCTCAGTTAGAGCCTTTGGAATTTGGGCCTGATTCGATTTCATTTCTGCACTCTGAGAGTCTCTCATGTCATTTAGACTTTTTTCAAGCCCAGCTAGCAACTCTGTAATTGTCATCCTGAGTTCCAGCTCTGACATCTTACTTAAAACCGTATGCATTAGATCAGTGGCAGAGAGGGTTACCTCTGGCTCTTTCTTTTGCCGTGAATCCCTCCCTCTAGTCACTTTCCCCGGAGAAGAATGGATGGGGGAGAGAGAGATTAGGATCTCACAGGGTGGACAAAACAGGGTGAGCCACTTGGTCCCGAGTGTCTGTTGGTCGGTGTGTTGGAAGTCACTAAATCCCAAAATGGTAAAGAAAGCCAAACTCATATATACACAGAAATCAAATTGAATATAGCGACAGAAATCCAAAAATGAAGAATATGTGTATAAAATGTCAATGTAAAAAATGAAAGTTAAGAAAAGATTGAAAAATGAAGAGTTGCTAAGAGAAAAAGAAAAAGTAGTTGGAAAGGGACAAAAGACAAGACAAAAAAAAAAAACGAAATGGAAAATGTTGAATGGAGAGAGAAATGAATGATGAGAAAAAGCCTCGAGCTCTAGGTGCTGTTTTCCCCTAGCGCTGGAGTTTGGCCGTCCTCTTTGGTCTGTAAACTTGCTGTTCACTTGTTGTTTCACCTCGTTTTCGGGGGGCAGGGGCCTAGTGCCCTGTTTCGCAGGTGTTTTTGCCTGGACGGGGATGCACTGCCCCTTGCCAGGGGGCCCGGTGGGGCTCAGGGTCAGCGGGTTGCTCTGTGTGCCTTGCGTTCCCAGAGGGCTTTCCCCGCCTCTTGAGAGGGTGAGAATAAAAACGGCCGCCCGCATCTGTAGGCGCGGAGGTGTGATGCTGTTGTGCGCCAAGTTGTGTAGACGTCTGCGGTGCTCCCCACACCAAAGGTCCTGAGGGAAGGCGGAGGGTCACAGCATTCCTGTCCTTTGCAGGGCTCCCAGACGGAGAGCTTCTGATCAAGTGGACTCCCCGTCAAGTGACTTGGTGCGAGGAGAGGGATCTCTCCCTTCTCCTCACTTGGGTCTCGAGCAGGAAGCGTAGGCACTGCTCTCACAACAACTGAACCGGAGGGTTATCGGGAATCGGGGCTGGCAGGGGCAGGGGGTCGCTGCTGGAGGAGCCTGAGGGGTGTGGAGGGGCTATGCCCAGTGCCAAAGCCGCCGGTTGAGGCTCTGTCCATCCTGCAGCTTCCATGAGCACCCAGTGTGCTTTGGAAATGAGGAGGTCGTGGAATATAGGTGAGGTTCAGTGGGGTGGAACCCGGAGCCGACGACCAGGAGAGAATTCTTGAGACGTCTTTGGTGCAAAACTGGTGGTTTATGACAGGACCCGTGGCAGAAAGAGCTGCTGCCCCGGCTTGTGAGGGGTGGCTGATGATAAGACTATGGGGTTGGGGGAAGGGAAGGAAAAAGGGAGGTTGAGATAATACTTGCATACGTGAAAGAAGACTCCCAAGGTACGGAGGCCTTGCCATTGTCTAGGGAAGGTGGTTTTGCCCTCTAGCAAGGCATGAACATTAAGACGGTTGGGAACTTCCTGGAGGCTGCAGATTAGAAGGACATTTCATTGTATCTACTTTCCCTTCAGGAAGCTAAGTAACTGATAGAAAGGCTTGGTTCTTGGAAAGTGCTAAGACATTGGGAAACTGAGGGAGACTTAAGTCTTGCAGGATTATGGTGTCTATAGGTGAACTATTTCTTTGCCCCTTAGGGCAGCCGGGAGTGCCTGAGGAATGTCACGTCCACCCCATGGTGGGGGGTGGGTGTGGGGTGTCAGTTCCGGCTTTGTCCTCCTCAGCTAGCCTGCTCTTGCCTCCTCAGTAAAGGTCCCTCCTGTTCACAGAGGTTCAAGCAGTTCTCGCTGTTGCCACCTAGTGGACATATGGATGAACACATTCAGGTCATGTCCGTGACTCCCTGAGCTGAGCGGCCCTGAGAGGTTGGTTCCTTCCTGCGAGGAGAGGGCCCAAAAGGATGGACCCGGAGCAAGCAGACAAGTGTGGCCCGGCCGACGCCCCTCTGCTGGCCTGGAAGCAGGACCCGGTTGCTCTACTTAGAAGCTGAGTTCTAGAGCAAGAGGGGCTGGAGTGGCTGGGGTGTGTCCCGGGACAGGGTCTGGATGAGGGGTGTTCCAGGACGGGGGTGGGGGGGTGGGGGGGCAGGGCTGCTTGTGGAGGGAGGATCCATGAGGGCGGTATGGACAGGCTCTTCCCTGCTCCACGGGTCCCGCCCAGGTAGCCTGGTGGCCTCAGTGCTGGCTTGTCTTCCTCGTGATTTCAGGGTTCATCTCTAGTCTCCGGGGACCCTCCTTTCCCGAGCAAGGCTCCACGGAAAGAAAGAGAGTATAGCTAGAGGACCCTGCAGCCAATACTCCAACAATGGGACTAGCGTGTGTTCCAGAAATTGTGCTTTTAGGAAACAGCCCTAAAGCAGAAGAGATTTACGGCACATTGTACTCTTCACTTTAAGGAGGAGACTCAAAGAATTGGAGAGGTCTCAGTTGTTGGGCAGGTGGTGCTGCTGAGTAAATGATGTGTAGCCCTTGAAAATGCAGAAGGGGACAGGAGAGGTGTAGCAGTGCCTGTCCACTGTGGGGACCTCCGGCCGCACAAGAGCCCAGCTGTGGAACCCTCCCTGCCCCACCCTGTCCCCCACACAGGCAAACCCCCTCCCCCGCTCTCACTCACCCATACACTCCGAGGGAAAGGACTGGAAGAGGGACGCCATGTGTTATGGGCTCTCGTGGTAGAAGGTAGAAGGAATGTGTCTTCCTTTCTTCATATTTACATCACTCTTTTGCTACCGAAACGTAATCTGGCTGAAACCTTAGAGAACTTTTAAATTACCTGATACGTTTGTAATAAAGAGGAAGATTTAATATGCAGTCTTAATATTTTTATAACATGCACATTAGAATCATTGAAACCTGGCCTATCCAGGAAAATGAAAGATTTTGAAGGTGTCTCCTGGACCCAGATATTTCTGGCTCCTGGGTCACACTTACAAAAGGGAAGCCTATCCCAGATCGTGAAAACATTTCATTTTGGGGCTTCACATGCGCGGTATTGTATCAGCAATATTCCTTTGTAGTAAAATGGGTTTTTTTTTTTGTTTCTGTTTTTGTTTTTCTGCGTTTGTTTGTTTTTTAAGAGAAAAAAAGCTGAAAAAGAAAATGAATCACTCATAGGTTACGTAGCTAGATACAAAAAGGCCACACTGCCTGATCCCACACACATGAAAACCCAGAAGAAGTAACTCACAGAGGCGGAGACGAGAGGGGAGCCGTGGCTGCAGGGACTGGGCTGAGGGAATGAGCAGTATCTGACGAGTGGCACGGGAGTGTCTGGGAGGGAAATATTGTAGAAGGACAGGTTGTGAGACACTGTGTACCTAATGACACCTGGAGGTACAATTTAAAAGGATCAGAGTAAAATTCCATGAAAACTCAATTTATCCTTTATTTATAGACCAGAATGTATTGAGCTATGAAATAGGTGCATGAACAACGCAAAAATTAGAAACACTGGAATGACAGGGGAGGGGAAGCCATCCTTTGGGGATTCAGCGAGCAGGAACTGCTGCTCCGGGGCCGAGGCCGGATGCTCCACTGAGAGAGGTGGTAGGCGGCGCCCTTCGGCAAGCCCGATAACTGGTGCTGTAGCCTGCTTGGACTCCGGGGCTGCCAAAGGTGCAGGTGGCTCTTGGAGCTGCTGAGAGGGAGTCAGAGCTCTGCGTATATCCTCCGCTGGCTCTGACAAGGCAAGTGACATCAGGGGCCCTTCAGGGACCTCCATAGTTAGTGCCGCAGCGTGCGCGGGCGCCGGGGCTGCCAAAGGTGCAGGTGGGTCTTCAAGCTCCTGACAGGGAGTCAGAGCGCTGAGTATATCCTGCCGTGGCTCTGAAATGGGAGGTGTCATCACGGGCTCTTCAGGGACCTCCATGGCTGGTGCCGGAGCCTGCTCAGGCTCCCGCGCTGTCAAAGGTGCAGGTGACTCTTCTTGCACCTGAGAGAGGGTCAGCACCCTGAGTATATCCTCTGTTGGCTCTGATATGGGACGTGGCCTGAGGGGCTCCTCAGGGACCTCCGTAGCTGGTGCTGCAGGCTGCTCGGGTTCCGGTGCTGCCAAGGGCGGAGGTGGCTCTTGGAGCTCCTGACAGGGAGTCAGAGCTGTGAGTATGTCCTGCGCCGGCTCCGACAGGGCAGGTGGCATCAGGGGCCCTTCAGGGACCTCCAGAGCTAGTGCTGCAGCGTGCGCGGGCGCCGGGGCTGCAAAAGGTGCAGGTGACTCTTCTAGCTCCCGACAGAGAGTCCGAGTTGTGAGTATGGCCTCCGCTGGCTCTGACATGTCACGTGGCCAAAGGGGCTCTTCAGGGACCTCCATAGCTAGGACTGGAGCCAGCTCGGGCTCCGGGGCTGCCAAGGGCGCAGGTGGCTCTTGGAGCTTCTGACAGGGAGTCAGAGCTGTGAGTATGTCCTGCGCCGGCTCCGACAGGGCAGGTGGCATCGGGGGCCCTTCAGGGACCTCCGTAGCTGGAGCTGGAGCCTGCTCGGGCTCTGGGGCTGCCATAGATGCCGGTGGCTCTTGCAGCTCATGACCTTTCGTCAGAGCTGTGAGTGTATCCTCCGCTTCCTCTGACATGGCAAGTGGCATCGGGGGCCCTTCAGGGACCTCCATAGTTGGTGCTGCAGAGTGCGTGGGCGCCGGGGCTGCGAAAAGTGCCGGACGGTCTTCAAGCTCCTGACAGGGAGTCAGAGCTGGGAGTATATCATCTGTTGGCTGTGACATGAGACGTGGCCCAAGGGGCTCTTCAGGGACCTCCGAAGCTGGAGCTGCAGGCTGCTCGGGCTCCGGCGCTGCCAAGGGCGGAGGTGGCTCTTGGATCTCCTGACAGGGAGTCAGAGCAGTGAGCATGTCCTGCGCCGGCTCCAACAGGGCAGGTGGCATCAGGGGCCCTTCAGGGACCTCCATAGTTAGTGTTGCAGCATGCGCGGGCGCTCGGGCTGCGAAAGGTGCAGGTGGGTCTTCAAGATCCTGACATGGTATCAGAGCTTTGAGTATATCCTGCCGTGGCTCTGAAATGGGAGGTGTCATCACGCGCTCTTCAGCGACCTCCATGGCTGGTGCCGGAGCCTGCTCAGGCTCCCGCGCTGTCAAAGGTGCAGGTGACTCTTCTTGCACCTGAGAGAGGGTCAGAGCCCTGAGTATATCCTCTGTTGGCTCTGATATGGGACGTGGCCTAAGGGGCTCTTCAGGGACTTCCGTAGCTGGAGCTGCAGGCTGCTCGGGTTCCGGTGCTGCCAAGGGCGGAGGTGGCCCTTGGAGCTCCTGACAGGGAGTCAGAGCAGTGAGTATGTCCTGCGCCGGCTCCGACAGGGCAGGTGGCATCAGGGGCCCTTCAGGGACCTCCATAGTTGGTGCTGCAGCGTGTGTGGGCGCCGGGGCTGCGAAAAGTGCAGGTCGGTCTTCAAGCTCTTCACAGGGAGTCAGAGCTGGGAGTATATCATCTGTTGGCTGTGACATGAGACGTGGCCTACGGGGCTCTTCAGGGACCTCCGAATCTGGTGCTGCAGGCTGCTCGGGCTCCGGCGCAGCCAAGGCCGGAGGTGGCTCTTGGAGCTGCTGACAGGGGGTCAGAGCTCTGTGTACATCCTCTGGTGGCTCAGACATGGCAAGTGGCATCAGGGGCCCTTCAGGGACCTCCGTAGCTAGTGCTGCAGCGTGCGCGGACGCTGGGGCTGCGAAAAGTGCAGGGCGGTCCTCAAGCTCCTGACAGGGAGTCAGAGCTGGGAGTATATCCTCTGTTGGCTGTGACATGGGACGCGGCCTAAGGGGCTCTTCAGGGACCTCCGAAGCTGGTGCTGCAGGCTGCTCGGGCTCCGGCGCTGCCGAGGCCGGACGTGGCTCCTGGAGCTCCTGAGAGGGAGTCAGAGCAGTGAGTATGTCCTGCGCCGTCTCCGACAGGGCAGGTGGCATCAGGGTCCCCTCAGGGACCTCCATAGGTAGTGCTGGAGCCTGCGCGGGCTCCAGGCTTTCCAAAGGTGCAGGTGACTCTTCTAGCTCCCGACAGGGAGTCAGAGCTGTGAGTATATCCTGCCGTGGCTCTGAAATGGCAGGTGTCATCACGGGCTCTTCAGGGACCTCCGTGGCTGGTGCCGGAGCCTGCTCAGGCTCCCGCGCTGTCAAAGGTGCAGGTGACCTTTCTAGCCCCTGACAGAGAGTCAGAGCTGTGAGTATATCCTCCGCTGGCTCTGACATGTCACGTGGCCTAAGGGGCTCTTGAGGGACCTCCATAGCTAGGACTGCAGCCTGCTCGGGCTCCGGGGCTGCCAAGGGCGCAGGTGGCTCTTGGAGCTTCTGACAGGGAGGCAGAGCTGTGAGTATGTCCTGCGCCGGCTCCGACAGGGCAGGTGGCATCAGGGGCCCTTCAGGGACCTCCATAGCTGGAGCTGGAGCCTGCTCGGGCTCTGGGGCTGCCATAGACGCCGGTGGCTCTTGCAGCTCATGACCGTTCGTCAGAGCTGTGAGTGTATCCTCCGCTTCCTCTGACATGGCAAGTGGCATCAGGGGCCCTTCAGGGACCTCCAGAGCTAGTGCTGCAACGTGCGCGGGCGCTGCGGCTGCGAAAGGTGCAGGTGGGTCTTCAAGCTCCTGACAGACACTCAGAGCTGTGAGTATATCCCGCTGTGGCTCTGAAATGGAAGTTGTCATCACGGGCTCTTCAGGGACCTCCATGGCTGGTGCCGGAGCCTGCTCAGGCTCCCGCGCTGTCAAAGGTGCAGGTGACCTTTCTAGCACCTGACAGAGAGTCAGAGTTGTGAGTGTATACTCCGGTTGCTCTGACATGTCACGTGGCCTAAGGGGCTCTTGAGGGACCTCCGTAGCTAGGACTGCAGCCTGCTCGGGCTCTGGGGCTGCCAAGGGCGCAGGTGGCTTTTTGAGCTTCTGACAAGGAGTCAGAGCTGTGAGTATGTCCTGTGCCGGCTCCGACAGGGCAGGTGGCATCAGGGGCCCTTCAGGGACCTCCATAGCTGGAGCTGGAGCCTGCTCAGGCTCTGGGGCTGCCATAGATGCTGGTGGCTCTTGCAGCTCATGACCGTTCGTCAGAGCTGTGAGTGTATCCTCCGCTTCCTCTGACATAGCAAGTGGCATCAGGGGCCCTTCAGGGACCTCCATAGTTGGTGCTGCAGCGTGCGTGGGCGCCGGGGCTGCGAAAGGTGCACGTGGGTCTTCAAGCTCCTGACAGGGAGTCAGAGCTGTGAGTATATCCTCTGTTGGTGGTGACATGGAACGCGGCCTAAGGGGCTCTTCAGGGACCTCCGAAGCTGGTGCTGCAGGCTGCTCGGGCTCCGGCGCTGCCAAGGGCGGAGGTGGCTCTTGGAGTTCCTGAGAGGGAGTCAGAGCTCTGTGTATATCCTCCGGTAGCTCAGACACGGCAAGTGGCATCAGGGGCCCTTCAGGGGCCTCCATTGCTAGTGCTGCAGCGTGCTCGGGCCCTGGGGCTGCAAAAGGTGCAGGTTTCTCTTGTAGCTCCCGACAGAGAGTCCGAGTTGTGAGTATAGCCTCCACTGGCTCCGACATGTCACGTGGCCTAAGGGGCTCTTCAGGGACCTCCATAGCTAGGACTGGAGCCTGCTCGGGCTCCGGGGCTGCCAAGGGCGCAGGTGGGTCTTCAGGCTTCGGACAGGGAGTCAGAGCTCTGAGTATGTCCTGCGCCGTCTCCGACAGGGCAGGTGGCATCAGGGGCCCTTCAGGGACCTCCATAGTTGGTGCTGCAGCGTGTGTGGGCGCCGGGGCTGCAAAAAGTGCAGGTCGGTCTTCAAGCTCTTCACAGGGAGTCAGAGCTGGGAGTATATCATCTGTTGGCTGTGACATGAGACGTGGCCTACGGGGCTCTTCAGGGACCTCCGAATCTGGTGCTGCAGGCTGCTCGGGCTCCGGCGCAGCCAAGGCCGGAGGTGGCTCTTGGAGCTGCTGACAGGGGGTCAGAGCTCTGTGTACATCCTCCGGTGGCTCAGACATGGCAAGTGGCATCAGGGGCCCTTCAGGGACCTCCGTAGCTAGTGCTGCAGCGTGCGCGGACGCTGGGGCTGCGAAAAGTGCAGGGCGGTCCTCAAGCTCCTGACAGGGAGTCAGAGCTGGGAGTATATCCTCTGTTGGCTGTGACATGGGACGCGGCCTAAGGGGCTCTTCAGGGACCTCCGAAGCTGGTGCTGCAGGCTGCTCGGGCTCCGGCGCTGCCGAGGCCGGACGTGGCTCCTGGAGCTCCTGAGAGGGAGTCAGAGCAGTGAGTATGTCCTGCGCCGTCTCCGACAGGGCAGGTGGCATCAGGGTCCCCTCAGGGACCTCCATAGGTAGTGCTGGAGCCTGCGCGGGCTCCAGGCTTTCCAAAGGTGCAGGTGACTCTTCTAGCTCCCGACAGGGAGTCAGAGCTGTGAGTATATCCTGCCGTGGCTCTGAAATGGCAGGTGTCATCACGGGCTCTTCAGGGACCTCCGTGGCTGGTGCCGGAGCCTGCTCAGGCTCCCGCGCTGTCAAAGGTGCAGGTGACCTTTCTAGCCCCTGACAGAGAGTCAGAGCTGTGAGTATATCCTCCGCTGGCTCTGACATGTCACGTGGCCTAAGGGGCTCTTGAGGGACCTCCATAGCTAGGACTGCAGCCTGCTCGGGCTCCGGGGCTGCCAAGGGCGCAGGTGGCTCTTGGAGCTTCTGACAGGGAGGCAGAGCTGTGAGTATGTCCTGCGCCGGCTCCGACAGGGCAGGTGGCATCAGGGGCCCTTCAGGGACCTCCATAGCTGGAGCTGGAGCCTGCTCGGGCTCTGGGGCTGCCATAGACGCCGGTGGCTCTTGCAGCTCATGACCGTTCGTCAGAGCTGTGAGTGTATCCTCCGCTTCCTCTGACATGGCAAGTGGCATCAGGGGCCCTTCAGGGACCTCCAGAGCTAGTGCTGCAACGTGCGCGGGCGCTGCGGCTGCGAAAGGTGCAGGTGGGTCTTCAAGCTCCTGACAGACACTCAGAGCTGTGAGTATATCCCGCTGTGGCTCTGAAATGGAAGTTGTCATCACGGGCTCTTCAGGGACCTCCATGGCTGGTGCCGGAGCCTGCTCAGGCTCCCGCGCTGTCAAAGGTGCAGGTGACCTTTCTAGCACCTGACAGAGAGTCAGAGTTGTGAGTGTATACTCCGGTTGCTCTGACATGTCACGTGGCCTAAGGGGCTCTTGAGGGACCTCCGTAGCTAGGACTGCAGCCTGCTCGGGCTCTGGGGCTG
This sequence comes from Ursus americanus, assembly GCF_024610735.1. Lineage (NCBI taxonomy): Eukaryota > Metazoa > Chordata > Mammalia > Carnivora > Ursidae > Ursus > Ursus americanus. The sequence continues at coordinate 3,022,579 of NC_142161.1, forward strand.
CCAAGGGCGCAGGTGGCTTTTTGAGCTTCTGACAAGGAGTCAGAGCTGTGAGTATGTCCTGTGCCGGCTCCGACAGGGCAGGTGGCATCAGGGGCCCTTCAGGGACCTCCATAGCTGGAGCTGGAGCCTGCTCAGGCTCTGGGGCTGCCATAGATGCTGGTGGCTCTTGCAGCTCATGACCGTTCGTCAGAGCTGTGAGTGTATCCTCCGCTTCCTCTGACATAGCAAGTGGCATCAGGGGCCCTTCAGGGACCTCCATAGTTGGTGCTGCAGCGTGCGTGGGCGCCGGGGCTGCGAAAGGTGCACGTGGGTCTTCAAGCTCCTGACAGGGAGTCAGAGCTGTGAGTATATCCTCTGTTGGTGGTGACATGGAACGCGGCCTAAGGGGCTCTTCAGGGACCTCCGAAGCTGGTGCTGCAGGCTGCTCGGGCTCCGGCGCTGCCAAGGGCGGAGGTGGCTCTTGGAGTTCCTGAGAGGGAGTCAGAGCTCTGTGTATATCCTCCGGTAGCTCAGACACGGCAAGTGGCATCAGGGGCCCTTCAGGGGCCTCCATTGCTAGTGCTGCAGCGTGCTCGGGCCCTGGGGCTGCAAAAGGTGCAGGTTTCTCTTGTAGCTCCCGACAGAGAGTCCGAGTTGTGAGTATAGCCTCCACTGGCTCCGACATGTCACGTGGCCTAAGGGGCTCTTCAGGGACCTCCATAGCTAGGACTGGAGCCTGCTCGGGCTCCGGGGCTGCCAAGGGCGCAGGTGGGTCTTCAGGCTTCGGACAGGGAGTCAGAGCTCTGAGTATGTCCTGCGCCGTCTCCGACAGGGCAGGTGGCATCAGGGGCCCTTCAGGGACCTCCATAGTTGGTGCTGCAGCGTGTGTGGGCGCCGGGGCTGCAAAAAGTGCAGGTCGGTCTTCAAGCTCTTCACAGGGAGTCAGAGCTGGGAGTATATCATCTGTTGGCTGTGACATGAGACGTGGCCTACGGGGCTCTTCAGGGACCTCCGAATCTGGTGCTGCAGGCTGCTCGGGCTCCGGCGCAGCCAAGGCCGGAGGTGGCTCTTGGAGCTGCTGACAGGGGGTCAGAGCTCTGTGTACATCCTCCGGTGGCTCAGACATGGCAAGTGGCATCAGGGGCCCTTCAGGGACCTCCGTAGCTAGTGCTGCAGCGTGCGCGGACGCTGGGGCTGCGAAAAGTGCAGGGCGGTCCTCAAGCTCCTGACAGGGAGTCAGAGCTGGGAGTATATCCTCTGTTGGCTGTGACATGGGACGCGGCCTAAGGGGCTCTTCAGGGACCTCCGAAGCTGGTGCTGCAGGCTGCTCGGGCTCCGGCGCTGCCGAGGCCGGACGTGGCTCCTGGAGCTCCTGAGAGGGAGTCAGAGCAGTGAGTATGTCCTGCGCCGTCTCCGACAGGGCAGGTGGCATCAGGGTCCCCTCAGGGACCTCCATAGGTAGTGCTGGAGCCTGCGCGGGCTCCAGGCTTTCCAAAGGTGCAGGTGACTCTTCTAGCTCCCGACAGGGAGTCAGAGCTGTGAGTATATCCTGCCGTGGCTCTGAAATGGCAGGTGTCATCACGGGCTCTTCAGGGACCTCCGTGGCTGGTGCCGGAGCCTGCTCAGGCTCCCGCGCTGTCAAAGGTGCAGGTGACCTTTCTAGCCCCTGACAGAGAGTCAGAGCTGTGAGTATATCCTCCGCTGGCTCTGACATGTCACGTGGCCTAAGGGGCTCTTGAGGGACCTCCATAGCTAGGACTGCAGCCTGCTCGGGCTCCGGGGCTGCCAAGGGCGCAGGTGGCTCTTGGAGCTTCTGACAGGGAGGCAGAGCTGTGAGTATGTCCTGCGCCGGCTCCGACAGGGCAGGTGGCATCAGGGGCCCTTCAGGGACCTCCATAGCTGGAGCTGGAGCCTGCTCGGGCTCTGGGGCTGCCATAGACGCCGGTGGCTCTTGCAGCTCATGACCGTTCGTCAGAGCTGTGAGTGTATCCTCCGCTTCCTCTGACATGGCAAGTGGCATCAGGGGCCCTTCAGGGACCTCCAGAGCTAGTGCTGCAACGTGCGCGGGCGCTGCGGCTGCGAAAGGTGCAGGTGGGTCTTCAAGCTCCTGACAGACACTCAGAGCTGTGAGTATATCCCGCTGTGGCTCTGAAATGGAAGTTGTCATCACGGGCTCTTCAGGGACCTCCATGGCTGGTGCCGGAGCCTGCTCAGGCTCCCGCGCTGTCAAAGGTGCAGGTGACCTTTCTAGCACCTGACAGAGAGTCAGAGTTGTGAGTGTATACTCCGGTTGCTCTGACATGTCACGTGGCCTAAGGGGCTCTTGAGGGACCTCCGTAGCTAGGACTGCAGCCTGCTCGGGCTCTGGGGCTGCCAAGGGCGCAGGTGGCTTTTTGAGCTTCTGACAAGGAGTCAGAGCTGTGAGTATGTCCTGTGCCGGCTCCGACAGGGCAGGTGGCATCAGGGGCCCTTCAGGGACCTCCATAGCTGGAGCTGGAGCCTGCTCAGGCTCTGGGGCTGCCATAGATGCTGGTGGCTCTTGCAGCTCATGACCGTTCGTCAGAGCTGTGAGTGTATCCTCCGCTTCCTCTGACATAGCAAGTGGCATCAGGGGCCCTTCAGGGACCTCCATAGTTGGTGCTGCAGCGTGCGTGGGCGCCGGGGCTGCGAAAGGTGCACGTGGGTCTTCAAGCTCCTGACAGGGAGTCAGAGCTGTGAGTATATCCTCTGTTGGTGGTGACATGGAACGCGGCCTAAGGGGCTCTTCAGGGACCTCCGAAGCTGGTGCTGCAGGCTGCTCGGGCTCCGGCGCTGCCAAGGGCGGAGGTGGCTCTTGGAGTTCCTGAGAGGGAGTCAGAGCTCTGTGTATATCCTCCGGTAGCTCAGACACGGCAAGTGGCATCAGGGGCCCTTCAGGGGCCTCCATTGCTAGTGCTGCAGCGTGCTCGGGCCCTGGGGCTGCAAAAGGTGCAGGTTTCTCTTGTAGCTCCCGACAGAGAGTCCGAGTTGTGAGTATAGCCTCCACTGGCTCCGACATGTCACGTGGCCTAAGGGGCTCTTCAGGGACCTCCATAGCTAGGACTGGAGCCTGCTCGGGCTCCGGGGCTGCCAAGGGCGCAGGTGGGTCTTCAGGCTTCGGACAGGGAGTCAGAGCTCTGAGTATGTCCTGCGCCGTCTCCGACAGGGCAGGTGGCATCAGGGGCCCTTCAGGGACCTCCATAGTTGGTGCTGCAGCGTGTGTGGGCGCCGGGGCTGCAAAAAGTGCAGGTCGGTCTTCAAGCTCTTCACAGGGAGTCAGAGCTGGGAGTATATCATCTGTTGGCTGTGACATGAGACGTGGCCTACGGGGCTCTTCAGGGACCTCCGAATCTGGTGCTGCAGGCTGCTCGGGCTCCGGCGCAGCCAAGGCCGGAGGTGGCTCTTGGAGCTGCTGACAGGGGGTCAGAGCTCTGTGTACATCCTCCGGTGGCTCAGACATGGCAAGTGGCATCAGGGGCCCTTCAGGGACCTCCGTAGCTAGTGCTGCAGCGTGCGCGGACGCTGGGGCTGCGAAAAGTGCAGGGCGGTCCTCAAGCTCCTGACAGGGAGTCAGAGCTGGGAGTATATCCTCTGTTGGCTGTGACATGGGACGCGGCCTAAGGGGCTCTTCAGGGACCTCCGAAGCTGGTGCTGCAGGCTGCTCGGGCTCCGGCGCTGCCGAGGCCGGACGTGGCTCCTGGAGCTCCTGAGAGGGAGTCAGAGCAGTGAGTATGTCCTGCGCCGTCTCCGACAGGGCAGGTGGCATCAGGGTCCCCTCAGGGACCTCCATAGGTAGTGCTGGAGCCTGCGCGGGCTCCAGGCTTTCCAAAGGTGCAGGTGACTCTTCTAGCTCCCGACAGGGAGTCAGAGCTGTGAGTATATCCTGCCGTGGCTCTGACGTGGGAGGTGTCATCTCGGGCTCTTCAGGGACCTCCGTGGCTGGTGCTGGGGCCTGCTGAGGCTCCTGGCTTTCCAAGGGCGCAGGTGACTCTTGCACGTCCTCACGGTGGATCAGCGCTCTGACCACCAGCTGCACTGGGCCCGACACGACAGATGACGTCCCTGCTCTTTTGAGTTGCTGAGCTCCAGCAGCAGTGATGGGATTTTCCAGCTCAGGCTCTGAAGCTGCATCAGGCACCACAGTGGGAGCTGGGACTAGCTTTCGGCGCGGTTGCGGATCTCGCTGTGGGGCTGCTGCTGTCGCTCCAAGAAGAGAAAGTATGGTCATCATGATTGTCTTTCCATGTCCCTTCCAAATGAAGGCAACTTTGCCCACCACTCAGTATTGTCTAAGAACCCGTCCCTGGGTGGTCTCCCCAAACTGTAGCCCATGGGGACAGTGATCTGAGACCACTCCTTGCTCCCAGCCACACTGCAGTCTGTGGAGGCTTGCTCTGTGTGGCCCACTCTCTCCCCTCCACAGGCCTCCATCAGTCACCCCCAGTCCTCCTCACCCCCAGCCTCCGGCTCAGCGGGCTCGAGGTGTCGCAGCCGAGAGAGGAGGAGCCAGGCACGTTGCTCCAGGTCTGAGCCTGGCACGAGGAACCCTACGTATGCCAGTAGTGTCTTTAGGCAGGGAAATTCTGGGGGCTGGAAGAAATCTTCAGGGTAGTGGTCCAGCCAGGTGCCCAGGATGGAGGAGATGACCCTGGGGACAGACAGGTGGGCAGAGGAGTCAGAGGACAGGGCACCTCCCACGCGGATGCCCCAGGGAGCCCCTGTCGGAACCTGGGCCCCTGGGTCCCCGGCTCCTGGCTGTCAGAGCCCATTCCTACTCCATGTCCACCTGTGATGTGGCAGAGCTGCCTGAGGCAGGCCTGGTCACTGAGGAGGGGCTGGCCCAAAGCCTCTGTGAGTGGGAGTCCTTGACCCCTGGTGTGACCATTTCTGTCCTCCAAGCGGAAGCTGGACACCCTGCTCCGTCTCCCTGCCCACTTGCCGCGTGACTTGCACTGCATGTGGGCAGGGAGGGGTGGCGTGTCTGGCGTGGTCATTGCTGTGACTATCCAATCAAGGAGGGAACTAAGGGACTCTGTCCCATCCCTGGCCTTCCCAGGACCCTCCCGATACCTCCCACTTCCCCTCCCGTGCCTACGTGCTGCCTCGTTCAGTAGGTGCCAGGAGAGGGTGTCCTTGCGTGGACACTAATCTCCCACTGGCTGGGGGACGTCCAGTCCCCGAGCCCTCCCTGGGTCTCCTGAGTACCTGCTGAGCACCCAGTGTCGACGTTCCACCAGATGTGTGGAAGCCACGCCCTTTGTTCTGGGTCCCAGGATTAGGGTAGAGACAGGGCTGAGAGGCGGCGGGGATGGGGAATGACTCTGTTAGGGGCTGAGGCTGCCCTCCAGCCCGCTCTGCTCTCCCACAGTGCCCACACCCCACCCAGGGCTCTCCAGGCCCCCTTTCCTCTTCTGCAGAAGCAGCCCTCAGACCTGGACCCTCTCACAGGAATGGCAGATGTGTGGGATGAGGGTCCAGCAGCCCCCAGATCACAGTCCCCTCGCTGCCCTCTCGAAGAAGGAAGGGCCCTGTGCATTAGCCAAAGCTCACTCACGTGCCCCGCTGCTCCTGGTCTCCGCCGATCTCGTCCCAGGAAGAGAGGACGCATCCGTAGCTAGAGGAGGCCGGAGGGGTGGTGGGGGGATCGCATGAAATGCCCTGTGAACCCTCCCTCTCATCATATCTAGTGTCCCTGTCTGACTGCCGACTAGAATGGAGCCCTGGGGTGCTCCCGGGTGCTGTCTGCTGTGTGCGTGGGATCACAGTCAGCGCCCAGGGAAGCGTCTGCAGGTCTGCACCTAGAAGGGCATCCATCCTTTATGCTCGATGAATGAAAGGGCCCCCACCAGCCCCATCCCAGAGAGCTGAGTGGGCCTGGGGCCCCCTGCTCATGCCCGGGCATGCCTGCTCTGGTCTCACCCAGGACGCGGACCCCCAGATGGACTGTCAGATGTCCTTTTCCAAGGGGAAAAGAGCCCAGCTCAAGACCGTGGTGACGGTGAGGGCTGAGGCAGAGGCTTCTTCATGGGGAGCGGGACGATGATCCACGAGCACGACCACAGCCCCCGTAGCGGACCTTTCCACAGGGCCAGGCGCCCAGGTGTCCTTACCCTCCAGGACCCCACTGAGTCCCTGTAATAACGCTGCCCCAGTCCGAGGAGCCCACTGAGGCTCCGCGAAGTTGGGTGGCATTCCCCAGACTCCCAGGCAGGAGGTGGGCAAATCCCACTGGGCTGTGGAGGGGCAGGGTGCTCACCTTGTCACCAGCTGGTCCAGCACCTCCTGGGTGGTAGCGTAAGCTCTGTATGTGGCCAGGAACATGGAGACGTAGCTGAGGTCTCCGTCTAGGAAGGCGGGCAGCAGGTGTTCTACTCGCTTCTTCAGCAGCTCTGCCCGTTGGGGCCGCACCACGCAGGTCCCATTGCTCTTCACGGTTGAGGCCTTTCTAGCCTGAGGTGGGACAGGGGAGACATGCGGTCTTCACTGCGGTCACCAGGAGGGTTGGGGTTTGGAGCCCAGAGCAAACCCCCAGGCTCTCGGTGACGTAGGCAAAGAGGTGGGACAGGAGGGCCCACAGTAGACAAAAGGAGCAAGGTGCCTGGCTGGTTCCGTGGGTTCAGGGTCCGCCTCTTGGTTTCGGCTGAGCTCCTGATGCGCGCGTCCTGAGATCGAGTCCGTCGTCAGGCTTCGCACTTAGGGCAGGGTCTGCTTGAGGATCCTGTCTCTCCCTCTGTGTCTCCAACCCCCGTCTCTGTCTCTGTCTCTGTCTCTGTCTCTGTCTCTGTCTGTCTGTCTCTCAAAAACATAACTCGTGCAATCTCTTTAGGGAAAAAGGAGAATGGCAACAATACGGGGATGTGAGGTGGGGGGTGTGTGAATGGACGTCGGTATCTCAGGTCAGATCGTTAGCTGAGTATTGACAGCCGCTCCCTGCACTAACGGCATCGTCCCTGTGATTTCTGACGATGTATGTGAGGCTTGAGACCACAGAGACTGTTTCATGGGTGGGGGTGCTCGGGATTTTAGGGCACGTAGGATGTTCCGTGCAGCGCTGTGAGTTGGCAACAGAAGGGAATCACATGAACGTCCTGCCTCTGTGAAGGGCTCAGTGGCTGCGGTAACTGATGGGCCTTCTGGAATGTTGTGCAGCACAAGGAGGCGCCTGCTCCGGACCCTGGAGGGGCCCCAGGGATGGGTTCCTTCACAACCAAAGGGCAGAGCAATAGGCATAGTACCATGAGCCCCAGGCCCCGTTGGGGAAAAGTCTCCCAGCTCAGCAGGATCTCGAGCAAGGGATGAGAGGTGGTTTAAGGTCGCTTTTCTGATATTCGTACAGATATGTGGATAGGGACTGTGCATGGGGCCAAGGCCGTTGGCAGGGCCCTGAGGGCAGGTTTGGGGAGGAGATGGGGATCCAGGTTCACATGGGAGCAGGAGTCCAGGAGGGAGCCCCGAGGAGCCCAGAGGCTGGTTTCTGGGATCTGGGTCCCTTTGTGCCGCATCGGTGCCCTGGGTGCTGGGTCCCTCCGGCACCTCCACTCACCCTGAGCCAGCGCTGGACTTTGTTGGCAGTAGGGGACTCCTTCCTGTCCTTTTGGGAGGTGGGGCAGGGGATCCCATCGTTCAGCTCCTGCCCTGTCTCCTGTGTGGAGCTCTGTAAAGACAGTGCCCGGCAGCCAGGCGGGAGGCCTCGGAGGTCTGTCTGGCTGCCTTTGCTGGTCCTCAGACCCAGGGGACTCCCTTGCAGACCCACCACACCCCAGGATGCACGCAGCTCCACCATGGAGAGAAAAGTGACACAGCTCGAGGGCCTTGGATTCACTCTGGCCCTGGTGAGAGGCACCTCAGGAATCCTCTTTCCACCCTGCCCACCGTGGCATCGGTGTGACCATGAAGGCATCCCCAGGGTATCCACTGCCCTGCAACCTCCTCCAGCCCAGGGCGGGACCTCCCCCACATACCCCTCTTTCCCTGAAACTGGGGGGATGGGGCTGCCCAGGGATGGCTCGGAGAGGTGGCCTGGCCTGGCCTGGCCTGGCCTAGGCCGCTCGGTATTACCTTCCGGCACCTCCTGGCAAAGGCCCTGCGGCGTCGGGGGCGCGGGTTGAGCCAGTGTCTGCAGCAGGTGAAAAGTCCCTCAGCCCGGGGTTTCTGGAAGCCAGAGCCCCGGAAAATGGGCACGCAGCAAGAGAACATCTTTCGCTATCGAATGTCTCCGGCCAAGTGAGCCTGATACGGGACCGCACTAGAATGTGGGTGCCTGGTGACCGGGGTTCCAAGTTCTGTGGGGGTCGGTTATCAGGGAAGTGACTTCACTTCCTGGGATCCCCTCCCCGAGTGCACACCTGGACTAGCACCTACACAAACAGTGCTCTGGGCTGCCGACTGCTCATCCCCTTTCTGCGTGCCATGCCACATGCGTACCCAGTGACACCAACACAACCCTCTCCACAGGCCCTAGGGAAGGTCTGGGTGCAGCCAGGGCCCCAGCTTAGAAACACCCCGGGCTCTGACGCAAGTCTCCATCTTCCCCGTTGGGGACCCCGGAGAAGCCGTTGTGCCCGTCAGGGATGGTCTGTGTCTTGCCTGTGCGATAGGGATTTTTCCAGCGGACTTCTTGCGGAAGTCCACAGGCACAGGTGGGATACCATCTAAGAAATTGGGGGAGTGGTGTCCCACGTAGGGAATACCTGCCACCACATTTTCTTCCTTTCTCACCTTCTCTGAGTCTGTAGCTCCTCCGATGCCACCCGCAGTCCCTATTGTGTTGTGTGTGTATCTGTGCACATGTGTGGGCCCCAATACTCGTATTGTGCAGGCCCAGAAGATGAGAGTCCCACCTAGGGGTGGATGGGAAATAGCTTTCCCAGGTCTTAGGCTTTCTAATTTCCAAGGCAAACCCTGCAGAAGGCATTGGAGCCTTGGCTTAGAGGGGCTGAGCCCACCCTTACCCCTAGACGCTGCCAGTCGTGTGTCACGAGCCATCCCTCCTTTCCTCTGGGTGTCCTGCGGGCAGGGGTGCCGTCAGTGGGTTGCCCTGGCCTGGGCTCCTCCTCAGACGGGTACGTGCTGGGATGCCTCCTGCCTGGGATGTCGATGCTTCTTCTCACCCCCATACCATCTCCAGGTCTACAGCCAGTTCCAAAACACAACCTCTTCCCGAGCTCCCAGTGAGTAGCTAGGTTCAGCCACGGCCCCACCGTTGAGGACACTCGGACAGCTGGGTTCAGGCCTGGTTCTGCCTTCTTACCAGTCTGTGATTCTGGGCAAGGCACGGACCCTGCTGGGGTCTTCCCCTTGTTGCAGAGGCTGTCTCTTACGTAACTGGTTTTCTTTCATTTGAAAGATTTTCTGTGTTGGTTTGAGAGACAGAGTGTGGGGGGTGGGGAGAATAGAGGGAGAGGGGAGACAGAATCTCAAGCCGACTCTGTGCTGAGTGTGATGCCCAATGCTGGTCTTGATCCCAAGACCCTGAGTTCGTGACCCGAGTCCAGATCACGAGTCGGAGGCGTAAGCAACTGAGCCACCCAGGCGCCCTGGCAAAAGAACACTTTCGATATATTTCCAGGCAATGCAGGGAAGTGACTAGTGCAAGGGGGAAGACAAACATGAGGGACTCTGCATTTCCCTAACTTACTGCCTAAAGAGATTTCATTTCTAGTCTACGGGTCAGGAATGTAGAACACAGGCGAAGCTCAGCCATTTCCATGAGTTGGAGACAGCAAGGTGGAAGTTTGGAGAAGTCAATATGGCTGTGGTTTACAGTACAGAATACTGAGGAGAGCTGCACAGAGAAAGAGGACCTCAGAAAGCCATCTAGGATCACTTTTGAGTTTTCATAGCATTCCGCAGTAGGGCACATGTGTGAGGAACGTAGGTGGTGTGGGGAAAATAATAGCGCAGGGGAAGCAGAGAGGAAAATGTCACTAGCCTTCACACACAATCAGGAAAAGTCTGTGCTACCGGCAGCAGGCAGAGTGGAAAACCTCGTAATTCGTGGGACATTGCAAAGAGAGCTCAGAATACCAACAGAACAGTAGCAAAATACATTGAAGACTACTGTGATACCACCTAACAAACCTTTGGAAAGCTAGTCTGGAAGGATAAAATAGTTTTCCAGGAACCTCCCCATCAGAACAATCCTCAAGGGTATGTGTAGAAATATAAGCCATAGTTAATATCTAACAATTAACATTCACGATAGCTGCCTTCCAACAAAAGATTACCAGGATGCAAAGAGGGAGAAAAGTTCACCTCGTACTGAGGAGAAAGATTAAACAATAGAAACCTACCCAGAAATGAAAAAGACGATGGAAGTATTGCCCATGGACATTCAAACCACCGTTAGAAAGAGGTTTTATATACGTAAGAATGTACACAAAGGATGAAGTGAAACAGAGATATAGAAAATATGAAAACAAGGAAAACCCAACTTCTGGAGCTGAACAGTAGCACGTCTAAGATGAAAAATGTAGTAGATGGCCTTTCCTTCACGTTAGACACTAAATAGCAGAGAGAGAGAGAGAGAGAGAGAGAGAGAGGGAGAGAACGTGAATGTATGATCATGGCAGTTGTCCAGAATAAAGCAGAGAAAAGGAAGGGTGCAAACCACGCCCTGCACACAAACACTAGAGTATGTGTGAGCTTTGTAGCAATTTCACGTGGCCTGGTAGATAAGAAATTGGCTGAGGTACAGAAAAAAACTGTTTGAAGAAGTAATGTCTGATTATTATCTGAATTGTATGAACCCTCTCCACCCAGAGATTCAAGAATTCAGGAATCCAGCCAACAAAACCCCCAAACATAAAGATCATGAAAAAAACCCTCCTTATCAACCTACATCCCAATAAAATTGCTTCAGACCAATGATAAAGAAAAAATCTAAAAAGCAGATGGAGATGAGTCCATTGCGTTACCTGTCACGTCCCTAATTCTGTAGATGGTCTCTGTTTCTTTCTGGTCTGTGGTACTCTTGGAGTGTCTCTTCACTTACAGGATCCCCCTTCCTTTTTCTTGCAGGGTGGTTTCGCGGCCAAATCCTTTGAGTTCCTTTCTGTCCTGGAAGCTCTTTATCTCTGCTCCTATTCGGAATGCCTCCTTGCTGGGTAAAGTATTCTTGGCTGCATGTTTTTCTCATTTAGTACCCTGACTCGATCACGCCAGCCCTTTCTGGTGTGCCAGCTCTCTGTGGATAGGTATGTGGCTAGAAGACCCTCTTGTCTCAAGCTGCTTTCAGGATTTTCTCTCTGTGTCTGAAATTGCAAACGTCACTGTATATGTTAGGGTGTTCCTCTATTCCTGTGGATTTGGGGAAGAGTCCTCTCTACCTCTTGGACTTGAATGCCCGTTTCCCTCCCAGATTGGGGAAGTTCTCAGCTACGATCTACACAGACAGATCTTCTGTCCCTCTGTGTCTTCTCCCTCGGGGCCAGAAGTAATTCCAATATTGTTTCCTTTTGTGGCATCACTGATTTTTCGATTCCTCCACCCATGGTCCATTCGTTGGCTTTCTCTCTTTTCCTCGGCTTCCTTCCTTTCCGTCAGCTTGTCTTTGGTGTCACTGACTCTGTCTTCTGCCTCATTGACCCTGGCCGTTAGAGCGTCCACATGCTATGTAGACTGCATCTCAGTTAGAGCCTTTGGAATTTGGGCCTGATTCGATTTCATTTCTGCACTATGAGAGTCTCTCGTGACATTTAGACTTTTTTTCAAGCCCAGCTAGCAACTCTGTAATTGTCATCCTGAGTTCCAGCTCTGACATCTTACTTAAAACCGTATGCATTAGATCAGTGGCAGAGAGGGTTACCTCTGGCTCTTTCTTTTGCCGTGAATCCCTCCCTCTAGTCACTTTCCCCGGAGAAGAATGGATGGGGGAGAGAGAGATTAGGATCTCACAGGGTGGACAAAACAGGGTGAGCCACTTCGTCCCGAATGTCTGTTGGTCTGTGTGTTGGAAGTCACTAAATCCCAAAACGGTAAAGAAAGCCAAACTCATATATACACAGAAATCAAATTGAATATAGCGACAGAAATCCAAAAATGAAGAATATGTGTATAAAATGTCAATGTAAAAAATGAAAGTTAAGAAAAGATTGAAAAATGAAGAGTCGCTAAAAGAAAAAGAAAAAGTAGTTGGAAAGGGAAAAAAGACAAAAAAAAAAAAAAAACGAAATGGAAAATGTTGAATGGAGAGAGAAATGAATGATGAGAAAAAGCCTCGAGCTCTAGGTGCTGTTTTCCCCTAGCGCTGGAGTTTGGCCGTCCTCTTTGGTCTGTAAACTTGCTGTTCACTTGTTGTTTCACCTCGTATTCGGGGGGCAGGGGCCTAGTGCCCTGTTTCGCAGGTGTTTTTGCCTGGACGGGGATGCACTGCCCCTTGCCAGGGGGCCCGGTGGGGCTCAGGGTCAGCGGGTTGCTCTGTGTGCCTTGCGTTCCCAGAGGGCTTTCCCCGCCTCTTGAGAGGGTGAGAATAAAAACGGCCGCCCGCATCTGTAGGCGCGGAGGTGTGATGCTGTTGTGCGCCAAGTTGTGTAGACGTCTGCGGTGCTCCCCACACCAAAGGTCCTGAGGGAAGGCGGAGGGTCACAGCATTCCTGTCCTTTGCAGGGCTCCCAGACGGAGAGCTTCTGATCAAGTGGACTCCCCGTCAAGTGACTTGGTGCGAGGAGAGGGATCTCTCCCTTCTCCTCACTTGGGTCTCGAGCAGGAAGCGTAGGCACTGCTCTCACAACAACTGAACCGGAGGGTTATCGGGAATCGGGGCTGGCAGGGGCAGGGGGTCGCTGCTGGAGGAGCCTGAGGGGTGTGGAGGGGCTATGCCCAGTGCCAAAGCCGCCGGTTGAGGCTCTGTCCATCCTGCAGCTTCCATGAGCACCCAGTGTGCTTTGGAAATGAGGAGGTCGTGGAATATAGGTGAGGTTCAGTGGGGTGGAACCCGGAGCCGACGACCAGGAGAGAATTCCTGAGACGTCTTTGGTGCAAAACTGGTGGTTTATGACAGGACCCGTGGCAGAAAGAGCTGCTGCTCTGGCTTGTGAGGGGTGGCTGATGATAAGACTATGGGGTTGGGGGAAGGGAAGGAAAAAGGGAGGTTGAGATAATACTTGCATATGTTAAAGAAGACTCCCAAGGTACAGAGGCCTTGCCATTGTCTAGGGAAGGTGGTTTTGCCCTCTAGCAAGGCATGAACATTAAGACGGTTGGGAACTTCCTGGAGGCTGCAGATTAGAAGGACATTTCATTGTATCGACTTTCCCTTCAGGAAGCTAAGTAACTGATAGAAAGGCTTGGTTCTTGGAAAGTGCTAAGACATTGGGAAACTGAGGGAGACTTAAGTCTTGCAGGATTGTGGTGTCTATAGGTGAACTATTTCTTTGCCCTTTAGGGCAGCCGGGAGTGCCTGAGGAATGTCACGTCCACCCCATGGTGGGGGGTGGGGGTGGGGTGTCAGTTCCGGCTTTGTCCTCCTCAGCTAGCCTTCTCTTGCCTCCTCAGTAAAGGTCCCTCCTGTTCACAGAGGTTCAAGCAGTTCTCGCTGTTGCCACCTAGTGGACATATGGATGAACACATTCAGGTCATGTCTGTGACTCCCTGAGCTGAGCGGCCCTGAGAGGTTGGTTCCTTCCTGCGAGGAGAGGGCCCAAAAAGGATGGACCCGGAGCAAGCAGACAAGTGTGGCCCGGCCGACGCCCCTCTGCTGGCCTGGAAGCAGGACCCGGTTGCTCTACTTAGAAGCTGAGTTCTAGAGCAAGAGGGGCTGGAGTGGCTGGGGTGTGTCCCGGGACGGGGTCTGGATGAGGGGTGTTCCAGGACGGGGGTGGGGGGGGGGTGGGGGGGCAGGGCTGCTTGTGGAGGGAGGATCCATGAGGGCGGTATGGACAGGCTCTTCCGTGCTCCACGGGTCCCGCCCAGGTAGCCTGATGGCCTCACTGCTGGCTTGTCTTCCTCGTGATTTCAGGGTTCATCTCTAGTCTCCGGGGACCCTCCTTTCCCGAGCAAGGCTCCACGGAAAGAAAGAGAGTATAGCTAGAGGACCCTGCAGCCAATACTCCCAACAGTGGGACTAGCGTGTGTTCCAGAAATTGTGCTTTTAGGAAACAGCCCTAAAGCACAAGAGATTTACGGCACATTGTGCTCTTCACTTTAAGGAGGAGACTCAAAGAATTGGAGAGGTCTCAGTTGTTGGGCAGGTGGTGCTGCTGAGTAAATGATGTGTAGCTCCTGAAAATGCAGAAGGGGACAGGAGAGGAGTAGCAGTGCCTGTCCACTGTGGGGACCTCCGGCCGCACAAGAGCCCAGCTGTGGAACCCTCCCTGCCCCACCCTGTCCCCCACACAGGCAAACCCCCTCCCCCGCTCTCACTCACCCATACACTCCGAGGGAAAGGACTGGAAGAGGGACGCCATGTGTTATGGGCTATCATGGTAGAAGGTAGAAGGAATGTGTCTTCCTTTCTTCATATTTACATCACTCTTTTGCTACCAAAACGTAATCTGGCTGAAACCTTAGAGAACTTTTAAATGACCTGATATGTTTGTAATAAAGAGGAAGATTTAATATGCAGTCTTAATATTTTTATAACATGCACATTAGAATCATTGAAACCTGGCCTATCCAGGAAAATGAAAGATTTTGAAGGTGTCTCCTGGACCCAGAGATTTCTGGCTCCTGGGTCACACTTACAAAAGGGAAGCCTATCCCAGATCATGAAAACATTTCATTTTGGGGCTTCACATGCGCAGTATTGTATCAGCAATATTCCTTTGTAGTAAAATGGGTTTTTTTTTGTTTCTGTTTTTGTGTTTCTGTGTTTGTTTGTTTTTTAAGAGAAAAAAACCTGAAAAAAAAAATGAATCACTCATAGGTTACGTAGCTAGATACAAAAAGGCCACACTGCCTGATCCCACACACATGAAAACCCAGAAGAAGTAACTCACAGAGGCGGAGACGAGAGGGGAGCCGTGGCTACAGGGACTGGGCTGAGGGAATGAGCAGTATCTGACGAGTGGCACGGGAGTGTCTGGGAGGGAAATATTGTAGAAGGACAGGTTGTGAGACACTGTGTACCTAATGACACCTGGAGGTACGATTTAAAAGGATCAGAGTAAAATTCCATGAAAACTCAATTTATCCTTTATTTATAGACCAGAACGTATTAAGCTATGAAATAGGTGCATGAACAACGCAAAAATTAGAAACACTGGAATGACAGGGGAGGGGAAGCCATCCTTTGGGGATTCAGCGAGCAGGAACGGCTGCTCCGGGGCCGGGGCCGAGGCCGGATGCTCCACTGAGAGAGGTGGTAGGCGGCGCCCTTCGGCAAGCCCGATAACTGGTGCTGTAGCCTGCTTGGACTCTGGGGCTGCCAAAGGTGCAGGTGGCTCTTGTAGCTGCTGACAGGGAGTCAGAGCTCTGTGTATATCCTCCGCTGGCTCTGACAAGGCAAGTGACATCAGGGGCCCTTCAGGGACCTCCATAGTTAGTGCCGCAGCGTGCGCGGGCACCGGGGCTGCCAAAGGTGCAGGTGGGTCTTCAAGCTCCTGACAGGGAGTCAGAGCGCTGAGTATATCCTGCCGTGGCTCTGAAATGGGAGCTGTCATCACGCGCTCTTCAGGGACCTCCATGGCTGGTGCCGGAGCCTGCTCAGGCTCCCGCGCTGTCAAAGGTGCAGGTGACTCTTCTTGCACCTGAGAGAGGGTCAGCGCCCTGAGTATATCCTCTGTTGGCTCTGATATGGGACGTGGCCTAAGGGGCTCCTCAGGGACCTCCGTAGCTGGTGCTGCAGGCTGCTCGGGTTCTGGTGCTGCCAAGGGCGGAGGTGGCTCTTGGAGCTCCTGACAGGGAGTCAGAGCAGTGAGTATGTCCTGCGCCGGCTCCGACAGGGCAGGTGGCATCAGGGGCCCTTCAGGGACCTCCATAGTTGGTGCTGCAGCGTGTGTGGGCGCCGTGGCTGCAAAAAGTGCAGGTCGGTCTTCAAGCTCTTCACAGGGAGTCAGAGCTGTGAGTATATCATCTGTTGGCTGTGACATGAGACGTGGCCTACAGGGCTCTTCAGGGACCTCCGAAGGTGGTGCTGCAGGCTGCTCGGGCTCCGGCGCAGCCAAGGCCGGAGGTGGCTCTTGGAGCTGCTG
Organism: Ursus americanus; assembly: GCF_024610735.1. Classification (NCBI taxonomy): domain Eukaryota; kingdom Metazoa; phylum Chordata; class Mammalia; order Carnivora; family Ursidae; genus Ursus; species Ursus americanus. Next base: position 3,038,706 of record NC_142161.1, read on the forward strand.
ACAGGGGGTCAGAGCTCTGTGTACATCCTCCGCTGGCTCAGACATGGCAAGCGGCATCAGGGGCCCTTCAGGGACCTCCAGAGCTAGTGCTGCAGCGTGCGCGGGCGCCGGGGCTGCAAAAGGTGCAGGTGACTCTTGTAGCTCCCGACAGAGAGTCCGAGTTGTGAGTATAGCCTCCGCTGGCTCTGACATGTCACGTGGCCAAAGGGGCTCTTCAGGGACCTGCATAGCTAGGACTGGAGCCAGCTCGGGCTCCGGGGCTGCCAAGGGCGCAGGTGGCTCTTGGAGCTTCTGACAGGGAGTCAGAGCTGTTTGCATCTCCTGCGCCGTCTTCGACAGGGCAGGTGGCATCAGGGGCCTTTCAGGGACCTCCATAGCTGGAGCTGGAGCCTGCTCGGGCTCTGGGGCTGCCATAGATGCCAGTGGCTCTTGCAGCTCCTGACCGTTCGTCAGAGCTGTGAGTGTATCCTCCGCTTCCTCTGACATGGCAAGTGGCATCGGGGGCCCTTCAGGGACCTCCACAGTTGGTGCTGCAGCGTGCGTGGGCGCCGGGGCTGCGAAAAGTGCCGGTCGGTCTTCAAGCTCCTGACAGGGAGTCAGAGCTGGGAGTATATCATCTGTGGGCTGTGACATGAGACGTGGCCCAAGGGGCTCTTCAGGGACCTCCGAAGCTGGTGCTGCAGGCTGCTCGGGCTCCGGTGCTGCCAAGGGCGGAGGTGGCTCTTGGAGCTCCTGACAGGGAGTCAGAGCAGTGAGCATGTCCTGCGCCGGCTCCGACAGGGCAGGTGGCATCAGGGGCCCTTCAGGGACCTCCATAGTTAGTGTTGCAGCATGCGCGGGCGCTCGGGCTGCGAAAGGTGCAGGTGGGTCTTCAAGATCCTGACATGGTGTCAGAGCTTTGAGTATATCCTGCCGTGGCCCTGAAATGGGAGCTGTCATCACGCGCTCTTCAGCGACCTCCATGGCTGGTGCCGGAGCCTGCTCAGGCTCCCGCACTGTCAAAGGTGCAGGTGACTCTTCTTGCACCTGAGAGAGGGTCAGAGCCCTGAGTATATCCTCTGTTGGCTCTGATATGGGACGTGGCCTAAGGGGCTCTTCAGGGACCTCCGAAGGTGGTGCTGCAGCGTGTGTGGGCGCCGTGGTTGCAAAAAGTGCAGGTCGGTCTTCAAGCTCTTCACAGGGAGTCAGAGCTGTGAGTATATCCTCTGTTGGCTGTGACATGGGACGTGGCCTAAGGGGCTCTTCAGGGACCTCCGAAGGTGGTGCTGCAGGCTGCTCGGGCTCCGGCGCTGCCAAGGCCGGACGTGGCTCCTGGAGCTCCTGAGAGGGAGTCAGAGCAGTGAGTATGTCCTGCGCCGTCTCCGACAGGGCAGGTGGCATCAGGGTCCCCTCAGGGACCTCCATAGGTAGTGCTGGAGCCTGCTCGGGCTCCAGGCTTTCCAAAGGTGCAGGTGACTCTTGCAGCTCCCGACAGAGAGTCCGAGCTGTGAGTATATCCTGCCGTGGCTCTGAAATGGCAGGTGTCATCACGGGCTCTTCAGGGACCTCCATGGCTGGTGCCGGAGCCTGCTCAGATTCCCGCACTGTCAAAGGTGCAGGTGACCTTTGTAGCACCTGACAGGGAGTCAGAGCTGTGAGTATATCCTCTGTTGGCTGTGACATGGGACGTGGCCTGAGGGGCTCTTCAGGGACCTCCGAAGGTGGTGCTGTAGGCTGCTCGGGCTCCGGCGCTGCCAAGGCCGGACGTGGCTCCTGGAGCTCCTGAGAGGGAGTCAGAGCAGTGAGTATGTCCTGCGCCGTCTCCGACAGGGCAGGTGGCATCAGGGTCCCCTCAGGGACCTGCATAGGTAGTGCTGGAGCCTGCTCGGGCTCCAGGCTTTCCAAAGGTGCAGGTGACTCTTGTAGCTCCCGACAGAGAGTCCGAGCTGTGAGTATATCCTGCCGTGGCTCTGAAATGGCAGGTGTCATCACGGGCTCTTCAGGGACCTCCATGGCTGGTGCCGGAGCCTGCTCAGATTCCCGCACTGTCAAAGGTGCAGGTGACCTTTCTAGCACCTGACAGAGAGTCAGAGCTGTGAGTATATCCTCCGCTGGGTCTGACATGTCACGTGGCCTGAGGGGCTCTTGAGGGACCTCCATAGCTAGGACTGCAGCCTGCTCGGGCTCCGGGGCTGCCAAGGGCGCAGGTGGCTCTTGGAGCTTCCGACAGGGAGTCAGAGCTGTGAGTATGTCCTGCGCCGGCTCCGACAGGGCAGGTGGCATCAGGGGCCCTTCAGGGACCTCCATAGCTGGAGCAGGAGCCTGCTCGGGCTCTGGGGCTGCCATAGATGCCGGTGGCTCTTGCAGCTCCTGACCGTTCGTCAGAGCTGTGAGTGTATCCTCCGCTTCCTCTGACATGGCAAGTGGCATAAGGGACCCTTCAGGGACCTCCAGAGCTAGTGCTGCAGCGTGCGTGGGCGCTGGGGCTGCGAAAGGTGCAGGTGGGTCTTCAAGCTCCTGATAGGGAGTCAGAGCTGTGAGTGTATCCTCTGTGGGCTGTGACATGGGACGCGGCCTAAGGGGCTCTTCAGGGACCTCCGAAGGTGGTGCTGCAGGCTGCTCGGGCTCCGGCGCTGCCAAGGCCGGGCGTGGCTCCTGGAGCTCCTGAGAGGGAGTCAGAGCAGTGAGTATGTCCTGCGCCGTCTCCGACAGGGCAGGTGGCATCAGGGTCCCCTCAGGGACCTCCATAGGTAGTGCCGGAGCCTGCTCGGGCTCCAGGCTTTCCAAAGGTGCAGGTGACTCTTGTAGCTCCCGACAGAGAGTCAGAGCTGTGAGTATATCCTGCCGTGGCTCTGACGTGGGAGGTGTCATCTCGGGCTCTTCAGGGACCTCCGTGGCTGGTGCTGGGGCCTGCTGAGGCTCCTGGCTTTCCAAGGGCGCAGGTGACTCTTGGACGTCCTCACGGTGGATCAGCGCTCTGACCACCAGCTGCACTGGGCCCGACACGACAGATGACGTCCCTGCTCTTTTGAGTTGCTGAGCTCCAGCAGCAGTGATGGGATTTTCCAGCTCAGGCTCTGAAGCTGCATCAGGCACCACAGTGGGAGCTGGGACTAGCTTTCGGCGCGGTTGCGGATCTCGCTGTGGGGCTGCTGCTGTCGCTCCAAGAAGAGAAAGTATGGTCATCATGATTGTCTTTCCATGTCCCTTCCAAATGAAGGCAACTTTGCCCACCACTCAGTATTGTCTAAGAACCCGTCCCTGGGTGGTCTCCCCAAACTGTAGCCCATGGGGACAGTGATCTGAGACCACTCCTTGCTCCCAGCCACACTGCAGTCTGTGGAGGCTTGCTCTGTGTGGCCCACTCTCTCCCCTCCACAGGCCTCCATCAGTCACCCCCAGTCCTCCTCACCCCCAGCCTCCGGCTCAGCGGGCTCGAGGTGTCGCAGCCGAGAGAGGAGGAGCCAGGCACGTTGCTCCAGGTCTGAGCCTGGCACGAGGAACCCTACGTATGCCAGTAGTGTCTTTAGGCAGGGAAATTCTGGGGGCTGGAAGAAATCTTCAGGGTAGTGGTCCAGCCAGGTGCCCAGGATGGAGGAGATGACCCTGGGGACAGACAGGTGGGCAGAGGAGTCAGAGGACAGGGCACCTCCCACGCGGATGCCCCAGGGAGCCCCTGTCGGAACCTGGGCCCCTGGGTCCCCGGCTCCTGGCTGTCAGAGCCCATTCCTACTCCATGTCCACCTGTGATGTGGCAGAGCTGCCTGAGGCAGGCCTGGTCACTGAGGAGGGGCTGGCCCAAAGCCTCTGTGAGTGGGAGTCCTTGACCCCTGGTGTGACCATTTCTGTCCTCCAAGCGGAAGCTGGACACCCTGCTCCGTCTCCCTGCCCACTTGCCGCGTGACTTGCACTGCATGTGGGCAGGGAGGGGTGGCGTGTCTGGCGTGGTCATTGCTGTGACTATCCAATCAAGGAGGGAACTAAGGGACTCTGTCCCATCCCTGGCCTTCCCAGGACCCTCCCGATACCTCCCACTTCCCCTCCCGTGCCTACGTGCTGCCTCGTTCAGTAGGTGCCAGGAGAGGGTGTCCTTGCGTGGACACTAATCTCCCACTGGCTGGGGGACGTCCAGTCCCCGAGCCCTCCCTGGGTCTCCTGAGTACCTGCTGAGCACCCAGTGTCGACGTTCCACCAGATGTGTGGAAGCCACGCCCTTTGTTCTGGGTCCCAGGATTAGGGTAGAGACAGGGCTGAGAGGCGGCGGGGATGGGGAATGACTCTGTTAGGGGCTGAGGCTGCCCTCCAGCCCGCTCTGCTCTCCCACAGTGCCCACACCCCACCCAGGGCTCTCCAGGCCCCCTTTCCTCTTCTGCAGAAGCAGCCCTCAGACCTGGACCCTCTCACAGGAATGGCAGATGTGTGGGATGAGGGTCCAGCAGCCCCCAGATCACAGTCCCCTCGCTGCCCTCTCGAAGAAGGAAGGGCCCTGTGCATTAGCCAAAGCTCACTCACGTGCCCCGCTGCTCCTGGTCTCCGCCGATCTCGTCCCAGGAAGAGAGGACGCATCCGTAGCTAGAGGAGGCCGGAGGGGTGGTGGGGGGATCGCATGAAATGCCCTGTGAACCCTCCCTCTCATCATATCTAGTGTCCCTGTCTGACTGCCGACTAGAATGGAGCCCTGGGGTGCTCCCGGGTGCTGTCTGCTGTGTGCGTGGGATCACAGTCAGCGCCCAGGGAAGCGTCTGCAGGTCTGCACCTAGAAGGGCATCCATCCTTTATGCTCGATGAATGAAAGGGCCCCCACCAGCCCCATCCCAGAGAGCTGAGTGGGCCTGGGGCCCCCTGCTCATGCCCGGGCATGCCTGCTCTGGTCTCACCCAGGACGCGGACCCCCAGATGGACTGTCAGATGTCCTTTTCCAAGGGGAAAAGAGCCCAGCTCAAGACCGTGGTGACGGTGAGGGCTGAGGCAGAGGCTTCTTCATGGGGAGCGGGACGATGATCCACGAGCACGACCACAGCCCCCGTAGCGGACCTTTCCACAGGGCCAGGCGCCCAGGTGTCCTTACCCTCCAGGACCCCACTGAGTCCCTGTAATAACTCTGCCCCAGTCCGAGGAGCCCACTGAGGCTCCGCGAAGTTGGGTGGCATTCCCCAGACTCCCAGGCAGGAGGTGGGCAAATCCCACTGGGCTGTGGAGGGGCAGGGTGCTCACCTTGTCACCAGCTGGTCCAGCACCTCCTGGGTGGTAGCGTAAGCTCTGTATGTGGCCAGGAACATGGAGACGTAGCTGAGGTCTCCGTCTAGGAAGGCGGGCAGCAGGTGTTCTACTCGCTTCTTCAGCAGCTCTGCCCGTTGGGGCCGCACCACGCAGGTCCCATTGCTCTTCACGGTTGAGGCCTTTCTAGCCTGAGGTGGGACAGGGGAGACATGCGGTCTTCACTGCGGTCACCAGGAGGGTTGGGGTTTGGAGCCCAGAGCAAACCCCCAGGCTCTCGGTGACGTAGGCAAAGAGGTGGGACAGGAGGGCCCACAGTAGACAAAAGGAGCAAGGTGCCTGGCTGGTTCCGTGGGTTCAGGGTCCGCCTCTTGGTTTCGGCTGAGCTCCTGATGCGCGCGTCCTGAGATCGAGTCCGTCGTCAGGCTTCGCACTTAGGGCAGGGTCTGCTTGAGGATCCTGTCTCTCCCTCTGTGTCTCCAACCCCCGTGTCTGTCTCTGTCTCTGTCTCTGTCTCTGTCTGTCTGTCTCTCAAAAACATAACTCGTGCAATCTCTTTAGGGAAAAAGGAGAATGGCAACAATACGGGGATGTGAGGTGGGGGGTGTGTGAATGGACGTCGGTATCTCAGGTCAGATCGTTAGCTGAGTATTGACAGCCGCTCCCTGCACTAACGGCATCGTCCCTGTGATTTCTGACGATGTATGTGAGGCTTGAGACCACAGAGACTGTTTCATGGGTGGGGGTGCTCGGGATTTTAGGGCACGTAGGATGTTCCGTGCAGCGCTGTGAGTTGGCAACAGAAGGGAATCACATGAACGTCCTGCCTCTGTGAAGGGCTCAGTGGCTGCGGTAACTGATGGGCCTTCTGGAATGTTGTGCAGCACAAGGAGGCGCCTGCTCCGGACCCTGGAGGGGCCCCAGGGATGGGTTCCTTCACAACCAAAGGGCAGAGCAATAGGCATAGTACCATGAGCCCCAGGCCCCGTTGGGGAAAAGTCTCCCAGCTCAGCAGGATCTCGAGCAAGGGATGAGAGGTGGTTTAAGGTCGCTTTTCTGATATTCGTACAGATATGTGGATAGGGACTGTGCATGGGGCCAAGGCCGTTGGCAGGGCCCTGAGGGCAGGTTTGGGGAGGAGATGGGGATCCAGGTTCACATGGGAGCAGGAGTCCAGGAGGGAGCCCCGAGGAGCCCAGAGGCTGGTTTCTGGGATCTGGGTCCCTTTGTGCCGCATCGGTGCCCTGGGTGCTGGGTCCCTCCGGCACCTCCACTCACCCTGAGCCAGCGCTGGACTTTGTTGGCAGTAGGGGACTCCTTCCTGTCCTTTTGGGAGGTGGGGCAGGGGATCCCATCGTTCAGCTCCTGCCCTGTCTCCTGTGTGGAGCTCTGTAAAGACAGTGCCCGGCAGCCAGGCGGGAGGCCTCGGAGGTCTGTCTGGCTGCCTTTGCTGGTCCTCAGACCCAGGGGACTCCCTTGCAGACCCACCACACCCCAGGATGCACGCAGCTCCACCATGGAGAGAAAAGTGACACAGCTCGAGGGCCTTGGATTCACTCTGGCCCTGGTGAGAGGCACCTCAGGAATCCTCTTTCCACCCTGCCCACCGTGGCATCGGTGTGACCATGAAGGCATCCCCAGGGTATCCACTGCCCTGCAACCTCCTCCAGCCCAGGGCGGGACCTCCCCCACATACCCCTCTTTCCCTGAAACTGGGGGGATGGGGCTGCCCAGGGATGGCTCGGAGAGGTGGCCTGGCCTGGCCTGGCCTGGCCTAGGCCGCTCGGTATTACCTTCCGGCACCTCCTGGCAAAGGCCCTGCGGCGTCGGGGGCGCGGGTTGAGCCAGTGTCTGCAGCAGGTGAAAAGTCCCTCAGCCCGGGGTTTCTGGAAGCCAGAGCCCCGGAAAATGGGCACGCAGCAAGAGAACATCTTTCGCTATCGAATGTCTCCGGCCAAGTGAGCCTGATACGGGACCGCACTAGAATGTGGGTGCCTGGTGACCGGGGTTCCAAGTTCTGTGGGGGTCGGTTATCAGGGAAGTGACTTCACTTCCTGGGATCCCCTCCCCGAGTGCACACCTGGACTAGCACCTACACAAACAGTGCTCTGGGCTGCCGACTGCTCATCCCCTTTCTGCGTGCCATGCCACATGCGTACCCAGTGACACCAACACAACCCTCTCCACAGGCCCTAGGGAAGGTCTGGGTGCAGCCAGGGCCCCAGCTTAGAAACACCCCGGGCTCTGACGCAAGTCTCCATCTTCCCCGTTGGGGACCCCGGAGAAGCCGTTGTGCCCGTCAGGGATGGTCTGTGTCTTGCCTGTGCGATAGGGATTTTTCCAGCGGACTTCTTGCGGAAGTCCACAGGCACAGGTGGGATACCATCTAAGAAATTGGGGGAGTGGTGTCCCACGTAGGGAATACCTGCCACCACATTTTCTTCCTTTCTCACCTTCTCTGAGTCTGTAGCTCCTCCGATGCCACCCGCAGTCCCTATTGTGTTGTGTGTGTATCTGTGCACATGTGTGGGCCCCAATACTCGTATTGTGCAGGCCCAGAAGATGAGAGTCCCACCTAGGGGTGGATGGGAAATAGCTTTCCCAGGTCTTAGGCTTTCTAATTTCCAAGGCAAACCCTGCAGAAGGCATTGGAGCCTTGGCTTAGAGGGGCTGAGCCCACCCTTACCCCTAGACGCTGCCAGTCGTGTGTCACGAGCCATCCCTCCTTTCCTCTGGGTGTCCTGCGGGCAGGGGTGCCGTCAGTGGGTTGCCCTGGCCTGGGCTCCTCCTCAGACGGGTACGTGCTGGGATGCCTCCTGCCTGGGATGTCGATGCTTCTTCTCACCCCCATACCATCTCCAGGTCTACAGCCAGTTCCAAAACACAACCTCTTCCCGAGCTCCCAGTGAGTAGCTAGGTTCAGCCACGGCCCCACCGTTGAGGACACTCGGACAGCTGGGTTCAGGCCTGGTTCTGCCTTCTTACCAGTCTGTGATTCTGGGCAAGGCACGGACCCTGCTGGGGTCTTCCCCTTGTTGCAGAGGCTGTCTCTTACGTAACTGGTTTTCTTTCATTTGAAAGATTTTCTGTGTTGGTTTGAGAGACAGAGTGTGGGGGGTGGGGAGAATAGAGGGAGAGGGGAGACAGAATCTCAAGCCGACTCTGTGCTGAGTGTGATGCCCAATGCTGGTCTTGATCCCAAGACCCTGAGTTCGTGACCCGAGTCCAGATCACGAGTCGGAGGCGTAAGCAACTGAGCCACCCAGGCGCCCTGGCAAAAGAACACTTTCGATATATTTCCAGGCAATGCAGGGAAGTGACTAGTGCAAGGGGGAAGACAAACATGAGGGACTCTGCATTTCCCTAACTTACTGCCTAAAGAGATTTCATTTCTAGTCTACGGGTCAGGAATGTAGAACACAGGCGAAGCTCAGCCATTTCCATGAGTTGGAGACAGCAAGGTGGAAGTTTGGAGAAGTCAATATGGCTGTGGTTTACAGTACAGAATACTGAGGAGAGCTGCACAGAGAAAGAGGACCTCAGAAAGCCATCTAGGATCACTTTTGAGTTTTCATAGCATTCCGCAGTAGGGCACATGTGTGAGGAACGTAGGTGGTGTGGGGAAAATAATAGCGCAGGGGAAGCAGAGAGGAAAATGTCACTAGCCTTCACACACAATCAGGAAAAGTCTGTGCTACCGGCAGCAGGCAGAGTGGAAAACCTCATAATTCGTGGGACATTGCAAAGAGAGCTCAGAATACCAACAGAACAGTAGCAAAATACATTGAAGACTACTGTGATACCACCTAACAAACCTTTGGAAAGCTAGTCTGGAAGGATAAAATAGTTTTCCAGGAACCTCCCCATCAGAACAATCCTCAAGGGTATGTGTAGAAATATAAGCCATAGTTAATATCTAACAATTAACATTCACGATAGCTGCCTTCCAACAAAAGATTACCAGGATGCAAAGAGGGAGAAAAGTTCACCTCGTACTGAGGAGAAAGATTAAACAATAGAAACCTACCCGGAAATGAAAAAGACGATGGAAGTATTGCCCATGGACATTCAAACCACCGTTAGAAAGAGGTTTTATATACGTAAGAATGTACACAAAGGATGAAGTGAAACAGAGATATAGAAAATATGAAAACAAGGAAAACCCAACTTCTGGAGCTGAACAGTAGCACGTCTAAGATGAAAAATGTAGTAGATGGCCTTTCCTTCACGTTAGACACTAAATAGCAGAGAGAGAGAGAGAGAGAGAGAGAGAGAGGGAGAGAACGTGAATGTATGATCATGGCAGTTGTCCAGAATAAAGCAGAGAAAAGGAAGGGTGCAAACCACGCCCTGCACACAAACACTAGAGTATGTGTGAGCTTTGTAGCAATTTCACGTGGCCTGGTAGATAAGAAATTGGCTGAGGTACAGAAAAAAACTGTTTGAAGAAGTAATGTCTGATTATTATCTGAATTGTATGAACCCTCTCCACCCAGAGATTCAAGAATTCAGGAATCCAGCCAACAAAACCCCCAAACATAAAGATCATGAAAAAAACCCTCCTTATCAACCTACATCCCAATAAAATTGCTTCAGACCAATGATAAAGAAAAAATCTAAAAAGCAGATGGAGATGAGTCCATTGCGTTACCTGTCACGTCCCTAATTCTGTAGATGGTCTCTGTTTCTTTCTGGTCTGTGGTACTCTTGGAGTGTCTCTTCACTTACAGGATCCCCCTTCCTTTTTCTTGCAGGGTGGTTTCGCGGCCAAATCCTTTGAGTTCCTTTCTGTCCTGGAAGCTCTTTATCTCTGCTCCTATTCGGAATGCCTCCTTGCTGGGTAAAGTATTCTTGGCTGCATGTTTTTCTCATTTAGTACCCTGACTCGATCACGCCAGCCCTTTCTGGTGTGCCAGCTCTCTGTGGATAGGTATGTGGCTAGAAGACCCTCTTGTCTCAAGCTGCTTTCAGGATTTTCTCTCTGTGTCTGAAATTGCAAACGTCACTGTATATGTTAGGGTGTTCCTCTATTCCTGTGGATTTGGGGAAGAGTCCTCTCTACCTCTTGGACTTGAATGCCCGTTTCCCTCCCAGATTGGGGAAGTTCTCAGCTACGATCTACACAGACAGATCTTCTGTCCCTCTGTGTCTTCTCCCTCGGGGCCAGAAGTAATTCCAATATTGTTTCCTTTTGTGGCATCACTGATTTTTCGATTCCTCCACCCATGGTCCATTCGTTGGCTTTCTCTCTTTTCCTCGGCTTCCTTCCTTTCCGTCAGCTTGTCTTTGGTGTCACTGACTCTGTCTTCTGCCTCATTGACCCTGGCCGTTAGAGCGTCCACATGCTATGTAGACTGCATCTCAGTTAGAGCCTTTGGAATTTGGGCCTGATTCGATTTCATTTCTGCACTATGAGAGTCTCTCGTGACATTTAGACTTTTTTTCAAGCCCAGCTAGCAACTCTGTAATTGTCATCCTGAGTTCCAGCTCTGACATCTTACTTAAAACCGTATGCATTAGATCAGTGGCAGAGAGGGTTACCTCTGGCTCTTTCTTTTGCCGTGAATCCCTCCCTCTAGTCACTTTCCCCGGAGAAGAATGGATGGGGGAGAGAGAGATTAGGATCTCACAGGGTGGACAAAACAGGGTGAGCCACTTCGTCCCGAATGTCTGTTGGTCTGTGTGTTGGAAGTCACTAAATCCCAAAACGGTAAAGAAAGCCAAACTCATATATACACAGAAATCAAATTGAATATAGCGACAGAAATCCAAAAATGAAGAATATGTGTATAAAATGTCAATGTAAAAAATGAAAGTTAAGAAAAGATTGAAAAATGAAGAGTCGCTAAAAGAAAAAGAAAAAGTAGTTGGAAAGGGAAAAAAGACAAAAAAAAAAAAAAAACGAAATGGAAAATGTTGAATGGAGAGAGAAATGAATGATGAGAAAAAGCCTCGAGCTCTAGGTGCTGTTTTCCCCTAGCGCTGGAGTTTGGCCGTCCTCTTTGGTCTGTAAACTTGCTGTTCACTTGTTGTTTCACCTCGTATTCAGGGGGCAGGGGCCTAGTGCCCTGTTTCGCAGGTGTTTTTGCCTGGACGGGGATGCACTGCCCCTTGCCAGGGGGCCCGGTGGGGCTCAGGGTCAGCGGGTTGCTCTGTGTGCCTTGCGTTCCCAGAGGGCTTTCCCCGCCTCTTGAGAGGGTGAGAATAAAAACGGCCGCCCGCATCTGTAGGCGCGGAGGTGTGATGCTGTTGTGCGCCAAGTTGTGTAGACGTCTGCGGTACTCCCCACACCAAAGCTCCTGAGGGAAGGCGGAGGGTCACAGCATTCCTGTCCTTTGCAGGGCTCCCAGACGGAGAGCTTCTGATCAAGTGGACTCCCCGTCAAGTGACTTGGTGCGAGGAGAGGGATCTCTCCCTTCTCCTCACTTGGGTCTCGAGCAGGAAGCGTAGGCACTGCTCTCACAACAACTGAACCGGAGGGTTATCGGGAATCGGGGCTGGCAGGGGCAGGGGGTCGCTGCTGGAGGAGCCTGAGGGGTGTGGAGGGGCTATGCCCAGTGCCAAAGCCGCCGGTTGAGGCTCTGTCCATCCTGCAGCTTCCATGAGCACCCAGTGTGCTTTGGAAATGAGGAGGTCGTGGAATATAGGTGAGGTTCAGTGGGGTGGAACCCGGAGCCGACGACCAGGAGAGAATTCCTGAGACGTCTTTGGTGCAAAACTGGTGGTTTATGACAGGACCCGTGGCAGAAAGAGCTGCTGCTCTGGCTTGTGAGGGGTGGCTGATGATAAGACTATGGGGTTGGGGGAAGGGAAGGAAAAAGGGAGGTTGAGATAATACTTGCATATGTTAAAGAAGACTCCCAAGGTACAGAGGCCTTGCCATTGTCTAGGGAAGGTGGTTTTGCCCTCTAGCAAGGCATGAACATTAAGACGGTTGGGAACTTCCTGGAGGCTGCAGATTAGAAGGACATTTCATTGTATCGACTTTCCCTTCAGGAAGCTAAGTAACTGATAGAAAGGCTTGGTTCTTGGAAAGTGCTAAGACATTGGGAAACTGAGGGAGACTTAAGTCTTGCAGGATTGTGGTGTCTATAGGTGAACTATTTCTTTGCCCTTTAGGGCAGCCGGGAGTGCCTGAGGAATGTCACGTCCACCCCATGGTGGGGGGTGGGGGTGGGGTGTCAGTTCCGGCTTTGTCCTCCTCAGCTAGCCTTCTCTTGCCTCCTCAGTAAAGGTCCCTCCTGTTCACAGAGGTTCAAGCAGTTCTCGCTGTTGCCACCTAGTGGACATATGGATGAACACATTCAGGTCATGTCTGTGACTCCCTGAGCTGAGCGGCCCTGAGAGGTTGGTTCCTTCCTGCGAGGAGAGGGCCCAAAAAGGATGGACCCGGAGCAAGCAGACAAGTGTGGCCCGGCCGACGCCCCTCTGCTGGCCTGGAAGCAGGACCCGGTTGCTCTACTTAGAAGCTGAGTTCTAGAGCAAGAGGGGCTGGAGTGGCTGGGGTGTGTCCCGGGACGGGGTCTGGATGAGGGGTGTTCCAGGACGGGGGTGGGGGGGGGTGGGGGGGCAGGGCTGCTTGTGGAGGGAGGATCCATGAGGGCGGTATGGACAGGCTCTTCGTGCTCCACGGGTCCCGCCCAGGTAGCCTGATGGCCTCACTGCTGGCTTGTCTTCCTCGTGATTTCAGGGTTCATCTCTAGTCTCCGGGGACCCTCCTTTCCCGAGCAAGGCTCCACGGAAAGAAA